>NC_057864.1:291889376-292259376 GCF_019393635.1 Dromiciops gliroides | reverse complement strand
AGCTAAATAGCGGAGCTTATATTTGATACTAGAGAGCCAATATGGAATCATCAGAATTTGTCAAGTAGAGGTTTAGTAACATCAGACATACTCCAAGATAATCACTTTGGCAGCAGTGTGGAGGATGAATTTGCAAAGGGGGAAAGGAAGCATGGAGACAAATTAAGAAATTATTGAAAAAAAGAAATTATTGAAAAAGTATTGGTGAAAGGTGTTGAGGATTTCAACTAGGATAGTGGGTATATGAGTATAGAAAAGGAGATGACTGTAACAGCGAGAGAGGGGAGGTAAAAACAGTGTCATTTTTCAGCAGATTTGGTATGTGTGGTGAGGCATAGTGAGGATGCAATGTTAACGCCAACGTTGTGAACCTGGGTGACAGGAAGGATGATGATGCCCTCAAAAGAAATAGAGAAGTTCAGAAGAGGGGAGGATTTGGGTTGAAAGATAATTCATTCAGGGCGGCTAGATGGTGCAGTGGATTCAAGAGAATCTGAGTTCATATCTGACCTCAGACACTTGACACTTACTAGCTGTGTGACCCTGGGCAAGTCACTTAAACCTCATTACCCAACAAAAAGGACAATAAATATAATTAATTCATTTTGAGATGCCTATGGCATATCCGTATTTAACTATGCAGTGGACAATTGGAGATGCTCAGGAGAGACCAGGCGATATTTATAGGTTGGGGAATTATTAACATAGTGATGATAATTAAATCAATAATAACTTTAAAATTCATCATGTAAGACAGGAGACCAGTTACAAGGCAAAAGGTGATGCAGGTATGGACTAAGAATTTTTTTCTCTGAGTAAAAAGAAGTGGATAGATGTGAGAGATCTTGTTGGGGATAGAAGCAGCTAGATTTAGTAAATAATTGGATATGACAAGTGAGAAAGAATGTAAGACAGGTATTATAGCCCTTCAGAAAAAAATAGGGAAGTGTTTTGTAAATCTTAAGTCTTGATGTAAATTGCAGTTACTATTAATATTCAACCAAAAGATCTGTGTGTTCATTGATAAGTGTACCACTCCAGTCAGGCCTAAGTAGATGATTTGGTGAATTGTGGGAATAGAATTTATCACCTGGGAGTCAACATATTGGAAAAAGTACTAGTCAGGCCACATCACCTCCCTTCTTAATAAACTCCTAAGGCTCCCTCTTCTAGGATCAAATATTAGCTCCTCTACTAGGTTTAAAGCCCTTTACAATCTTGTCCCATGTTTCTCTCCTTCCATTTCCACTCTACCTCTTAGAGTCCCTTGTTTTCTTCAAAATCCTGGTCAAGTGCCACTTCTTACAAGAAGTCTCTCCTGACCTCCCTCTGCTAGGCCAAGCTACTAGGCCCTTCCCCTCCACAATTTATATTGTATATATTCTGCATATGCTTATTTCTGGACACATTGTCTTCCATGATGGAATGTGCTCCTTCAAGGCCAGGACTATTTCCTTAGTGTCTTAGTAATGAAAGCAGAGGCAGCATTAGGTAAAGGATGGAGAGTTGACCCTGAAGCCAGGAAGAGATAAGATTCTTGCTTCTGACACTTACTGACTGTGTGACCCCTCTCAGTGCGCTAGGCAATTCTCTAAAATTATAATTTGTAGAGAAGGTTTTTACTTGCATTAGTAAAGAAAGTTTTCTCATTGGGGAATTACGTATTTCAGTGAAATCACAGATCTAGTCTCTACCCCTTAATCTCCTTGTAACCCCAAAGCCTGTCATATAGTCAGGACATAATCAATGCTTGTTGATTAATTGATTGACTTCTGCATAGAAAACTAAATGGCATAATGGATAGAGTCCTAGACTTGGAGCCAGAACGATCTGAAATTGAATACTGTCTCTGATCTTTACTAACTGTGTGACCCTGGGTAAATCACTTGCCTCTTATAGTTCAGTTTCCTTGTCTGTAAAGTGGAATTCTACCTCAAAGAAGTGCTTTGAAAATCTTAAAGTGCTATATAAATGGTAGTTATTATAATTGATTAGGGTGGACCTTCAGTGGCAGTGTATTTGCCTTGTATTCCAACTTGGTAAAACTTTCTAGAGCTTTCTTTCATCCTGATGGCATAGTAGGGGTCACCTTCACATTAGAACACTATGAATAAAGGAAAAGAGGTCATTTTGGTTTGCTTTATTCATAAGGAACACCCATTAGTACCCAATGACTACCTCTTTCCTTTCCAAAGGCCTGCAAATCATTTGCTTAATCCTTTGTGGAGTTTTGCTAAGAATTTTGTCAGTATTATCAGTGTTCTGTTTCAGGAACTGACCTTTTTTTTTTTTTTTGAAAATGGGAACATGTATCTTTCTCTTTAATTCAGAATGAGGATATATCAGAGATAAAGGGGACCTCTCATTGGAAGAGAGGTTTTTTCTTCCATCATAATTAAATCCATCCCTATACTACCCTACTTATTGCTCTTCCAAAACATCACTGATTATCTTGATTCCTTAAAGGACACTGACTATGGATCAAACATTGCACCTGTAAGTTTAATCACTAACCTAGATTCAATTTATCTGAATTTTATATAAAACATTAGCTTCTTTCTCTCCATCCCTCTGTCTTTCTCTGTCTCTCTGTCTGTTTCTCTTTCTCTCTTCCTCCCTCCCTCCTTCTCTCTCTCTCTCTCTCTCTCTCTGAAAAAATAGGCAAATAGTTATTATCATTGATGATCAATTTTCTTTCATAGGATCCAGTTAGGTTGATGTTTCTCCTCTAGTCTTGTTTAACTCCATCTAAACAGTCTCACAATTTAAATTGTGAGAGCTTTTAAAGGCCCTGATAAATTTTCTCTTCAGGGATTGTTTCCCTTTTGCCATTTGATCCATGGCACCTTTCATGGTGCCTGGCAATAGCAAGAGGTTGATAAATATCAATCATTTTCTATCTATCATCTATCTGTCTATCTATCTATCATCTATCCATACATCATCTATCTCTCTATCTTTATTCTTCAATCGATCAGATTTTTTAAATCTCCTACTATGTGACAGGCATTGTGCAAGGTATTGGAGATAGAAAAACAAAAGCAAAGCAACTCCTGGTCCCATTGAGCTTACATTCAATGTAATGTTAGATTTGGAAAGATAATAGGATGGTGGTGGGGGGGGGAACCAATGCAGGAAGCTTAGAATGAAAGCCAGAGAATGGGATTTGATGAGAATACATAAACACACATATATAACATGTTGTGCTTTTAGGCATGATCAAAATATACCCAAATATACATGTATATGTTTGTATGTATATGCATGTGAGTATACACACATACAAATGTACACATATACACACAGAGAGATACCAGGTAATTTTGTTGGGCAAGGCATTAGTAGCTAGGGGACCAAGAAAAGCTTCATGTAGATGGTAATTGAGTTGACTTTTTAGTCTAATGCCACATTACAAATAATACAACTTTTAAATTTAAAGAATTCAGTTATTTTGCTTTCTTTTTATTTTGTCCTGATTTTTATTTTTCTATCACCTTTAACCCCCACCAACATCCCTATCCCTTTCTCTACCCAGAGTCATCTCTTATAGAAAAACATAATAAAGAAATAGGGTCTTTAAAAGCAGCTCAGCAAAATTCAACAAGAAATTAATTTAATTTAACAGTATGTATAGTGTTCCATACTCATAGTTCCCCAACTCTAAAAAGAAAGGCATAAGGTGTATTTTCTCAACTCTTCCTTTATTTGTTTTAAGAACACAGAATTTGCTTTGGGCTTCTTTTTGTTTGTTTTATTTTTCCATTGACATCATAATCATTCAGTGTACTATATTCCTGGTTCTGATTATTTCACTTTACATCTATCTATCTATCTATCTATCTATCTATCTATCTATCTATCTATCTATCTATCTATATATCTATCTATCTATCTATCTATCCATCTATCTATCTACCTATCTATCTATTCATCAATATCTATTCATACATTTCTTTGAATTGTTCGTATGCATTGCTCTTTGCTGATCAATAAAATTCCATTAAACTGCTGCACATTATGTTGCATTGTATCACAATTTGTTAAGCCATTCCCAATTGAAAATGGACCTCTATGTTGTTTTCAGTCAGAGAGTAGGATTTGAATTCAGACATTCTGGATTTCAAGCCTAGCATTTTATTTCCTACATCAAGACACATTTCATTTAGTACAATATCCTAGAATGTTGTATACTGTGCAGCAACTATTTCCTCTCAAAGATACTCTTGAGGAGATGAAAATATTCTCTCTATGACATTAAATACTTTCAGTATATCTCCATTTTGATGATATATTTTGACACATGAAAACTTGCAATTTAGTTGGTGACATATTGTATTGTTCTATATTAACTGATAAATCCTTTCAGTGTCCAGAGCCTTGGAATTTGTAGACTCTGTATTTTTTTCAATGATATTTATTACCCCCTTAAAGTTTGAGTTTGCAAGGCTAACCCAATGAATGAGTCATTTCTCCTTATTCACTGTATATACACTACCATCAAGTGAATAGTGGAAGTCTAAGAAATAATAACTGAAGTTAGATTTCAAGACTTTCTGAAAACATGGAAAACTGTGAAAGACTATCCATCTATTCCTTCTCAATTTCCACTGTTGGAGCTTTAGGCATGTCTTTCTCCTTAAATATTGTAGGATCTCAAAGTTCTTTCCTGGGGCCTCTTCTCTATTATATACTCTCACTTGGTTATCTCATTAGTTTTCACAGATTCACTTATTAGCTTTATTTTTATGACTCCAACAATTATATATCCAAATATTGTCTCTCTCCCAAACTCTGGTCTGACATTTCCAAATGGATACCTCCACGTGAATATCACATTGACATCTCAAATTTAACATGCATGAATCAAGACTCATTATTTTCCCATAGCCCCTCCAAACCTTCTCCCATCCATATTCCTCTATTTCTCTCAGGGCCCCTGTCATCTTCTAGTCACCTAGGCTTTCCACCCTTCATCCTTGACTCTTTACTTTCCCTTTCATCCTTTATGCAATCAGTTATTAAGACTTTTCAGTTTTAACTCCACAGTATCTCATATGGTTCTACTTATTTCCACTCACATGGCCATTATCCTATTTCAGGAATTCAACATCTTTCACCTAGAATACTGCAGAAGACACCTTATTTATCTTCCTACTTATAACCTTGCCCCTTTAATCCATCTTCTACCCAGCAAGCAAAATAATCTTCCATAATTACAGGTCTAATCATTACACTCATCTATTTGAGAATATTCAGTAACTCCCTATTGTTTCTCAGATGAAATTTTAACTCTTCAGCTTGGCATTGACAATCTGGCTCTAAGCCACCTTTCCAGATTTCACAATACTCCCTTTGATATACTCAATAATCTATCCAAACTCACCTGCCTGATGTTCCCAGCACCTACCTTCATGGCTTTTGTCTAAGTTTTCATACATGCCTAGAATGTTCTCCCATCTTGTCAGTAATTAGAATCTTTAGTTTGTCTAAGGTTCAAATCAGGTGCAGTTTACTATGAAAAAGCTTTCTGATTCTATTTAATTGTTAACCCTCCCTTTTACAAATTATCTTGCATTTACAATTTGTGAAAATAATTTGTTGAAGCTATTCCCCACACCTAGTATAAAGTTAGTTTAAGGCAGAGACTTTTTATCATTTTACTTTTATATCCTTAGTGCTATACAATGATTTGCACATAGTAAACATTTAATAAATGAATGAATTAAATTGAAAAGTCTATTATTTGGGTAATTTCATTTGTTCTCTAAAAAGAATGCTTATAATTGTTGTATGGTTAACTTTATGATTGTACAAAATGATATATTTCACTAATATAAACATCTATAATTTAGGGGGGGTATTTATTGGCCCTTCATTGATTCAAATTTAAATCCTCAGAGATAACAGCATTTGGTCTTTTTCAGTTGATTCAAAAAAGCCTTATATATATGTATATGTATATGTCTATATGTGTATATATGTATATATGTATGTATATATAAGAAATCTAAAAATACAGATACAAGCATTTTCTTCTCCTTAACTTGAATTTATCTATTCAAAAATTTAACTATGATTATTCTTGACAGAGGTAAGTAGAACTTACCCTAAATCTTGTCTTAGTTTCAGAAGCCTTCTGGAAATATGAAAATGGTATTCAGTTTTCTTTAAAGGTGTTTATTTTCAACAGAAGTTATAAATATCATCTCACTCTTATTAGTTACCTGTCACTCAAATTCTGCTATTCTTGTGTCTCTTAAATAGGAGTAACCCCTTCACTTCCTGCAATGAAATTTCAGAATTGGCCTTCTAAAGCCCAAGATTTCAGTCCCTCCATGTTGTCCTCTTTATGGGAGAAGTAAAACCATGTGTGGTGTTTTATGACTGTAATCCCTACTACTGGGGAGGTTGTGGTTGGTGGATCACTTGTACATTACAATAATCAAGTGTCCACACTAAATTTGGCACCAAAATGGTTAAGCTCCCAGGGGCGGAGGTGGAGGAAATGCAGGGGGGAAGAAAGAGGTGGGGGGAGAGCACCTGACTGCCTGGGGGTGGGGGTAGCAAATCAGTCCAGTTTGGAAAAGAGATGGTTAAAGCTCCCTTATGCATCAGTGATGGAATCAGGCCTGTGAGGTGCTGCAGCATTTTCAACCTGTATGCGATATGAAGAATTAGTCTGAGAGAGAGACAGAGACACAGAGACACAGAGAGACACAGAGAGAGGCACACACACAGAGAGAGAGAGAGAGAGAGAGAGAGAGAGAGAGAGAGAGAGAGAGAGAGAGAGAGAGAGTTGATAATGGAGTCATAGTACATATTTATGTGGGCCACTCTTCCCTGTGACCACCTTTTCTCTTCATGGGATTGTTCCCTTGACAACCTTGTAAATAACTTTCAAATTCTCCTCCTTACTTATAAATACTATATGAAATTACTCAGAATTAAACAGTTAGCTTGTAATCAGGATGCCAGTATCTGTTTTCTTTTTAAACTTCACTACTTGCAAAAAAAAGTTCTTAAAAGAGGTCATACTCATTTTATCAACTTTTTAACACAAGGCTAGATAATATAGAACAGTGTTTAATTAGATAAATGCTCCCATACTCTCACTCAACTCAATCAACTATAACCTCTAAATTTTTCTCAAACATGTGCCTAAAGAAATAGTTCAGGGGGGCAGCTAGGTGGCACAGTGGATAAGGCACTAGCCTTGGATTCAGAAGGACCCGAGTTCAAACCCAGCCTCAGACACTTACTAGCTGTGTGACTCTGGGCAAGTCACTAAACCCCCATTGCCCTGCAAAAAAAAAAAAATTAATATAAAAAAAAGAGATAGTACAGGGTCTCTATTCATTTTGTCAGATACCTAGGGCAATTGTTTCTGGAATATAACTTCACCATAGACTTATCTGTTCTTTCACTTGACTCTGCTCCAGACAGCAAGCACACGATAGAAGAACATGTACTTGAACTGAGAAGAATTTTTCGGAAAGTGTATGACACTGAAAAATACACACATTGTTTATTACTACCATTTAAAAGATACCATGTGTCTTTTAGCAAATAGTTTCTCCCAAAATTGTTTAATTCTTTATTTTATCTTTTGTTTATCTTTCTGTTAGGTTTGTCCAAATCTGAGAGAGGGACATTAAAATATCTTATTATAATTGAATTCCTATGTCTTCTTGTAATTCTGTTGTTGTTGGTTTTTTTTTTATTATGAGTGTAGTTGCTATGACATTTGAAAGACAAAAATTGAATATTGATATTGGTTTGGCTTTGGGGTTCTTTTCAGCATAAAAGTTTCCTTGATCATCTCAATTTTTTGATCCAGAGTACCCACTACATGGCATACATGCTGAAGAGGTTATTGACAAAAAACAAAGTTCTTATATGTACCCCAAATTTTAAAACAACCAGTCATATATTTGGATTTAGGGTCAGGAAGACCTGATTTCAAATCTGTCCTCAGACACATAGTTTTGTGTACCTGGACATGTAATTTAACCTCTCTTGCCCTTAGTTTCCTCATCTGTAAAATGGGAATAAAAACAGTATATTTCAAGGTTTTTGTAAGGATCAGATGAAATAATAATAAGGTGCTAGCTAGCACCTTATGGTCCTTCTCTGTGGGTGACCCTGGATATGGTCTCCATCTAATATGGTAGAATTCTGAGCCTAAGACAGGAAAGCTGTATAAACCTGATCTCATCAAGATTAAGAGGTATATTTTGTCATATAATACTCATTCAGTTGACCAGAAACATTTAACATCATGAGTCTGTACACATGATATGCTCAGATGCTTTTGAAGCTTAATCTTAATCTTTAGTTTACCCCGCCCTCCCCCCCAACTATTATGCTTTTTTCCCAATATTTGGAGAATGTTTCATCTCTTTTGGTTCCATCTGTGCTTTTCATTATATCAGCCCCTAAAGGTCTTCCCTTCCCCCAACTCCATCATACATTTTGTATGCTCTCTATGGTAACATAAGAATACATCATTCAACTTAGTCAATTAGCATTTACTAAGCAATTAATTACTTACTATGTGCTAAGGCACTCTAGTAAGCTTTGGGGATATAAAGAAAAAGAAAAAATAATAGTCCCAGCTCTCAAGGAGTTTACAATATAATGGAGGAAATAACATGTAAACAATTATGTGAGGGGAAAAAAAAGATATATACAGGATAAATTGGAGATAATCAATAGATATAAGGCACTAAGATTAATGAAGATTGGGAAAGGATTCTAATGCAGAAGATGTAGCTTAGGTGAAACTTGAAGGAAGCCAAGGTATCCAGGAAGCAGAAAAGGGGAGAGAAAATGGTCCTTCCAAGCATGAGAGAAGCCAGTGAAAGTGCAGGGAATCAGGAGGGTCAAGGGTAAACAACAGCAAAGAGGTCACTGTCAGTGGATCACAGAGTGGGAAGTAAGGTGTAGGAAGACTTGGAAAGGTTGGGAGAAAGGGGAGATTATGAAAGACTTTAAAAGCCAACACGAAAGGGGCAGCTAGGTGGCACAGTGGATAAAGTACCGGTCCTGGATTCAGGAGTACCTGTGTTCAAATCTGGCCTCAGACACTTGACACTTACTAGCTGTGTGACCCTGGGCAAGTCACTTAACCCTCACTGCCCTGTCCCCCAAAAAATAAAAAACTCCAATAAGAGAATTTTATATTTTATTCAGGGGGTAATAAGGAGCCACAAGAGTTTCTTTTATTTATAGCTCAAGATTATTAGGGGGGGCAGCTAGGTGGCGTAGTGGATAGAGCACCAGTCCTGGAGTCAGGAGTACCTGATTTCAAATCCAGCCTCAGACACTTAACACTTACTAGCTGTGTGACCCTGGGCAAGTCACTTAACCCCAATTGCCTCACTAAAAAAAAAAAAAAAAAAAAAGATTATTAGGGAGCCACTCCAGGTAACTAAAGATCAAAAACTGTATGTGCAATTCCAAATGAAAATGTGTAGGAAGTACATGTAGGAGTTTGTCAATAAAATAAAACTACAGATTGAAGCATGTTAATTGCTTAACATATGTCTATTTGTTGATTGATTGAGGTCTAGGTTGTAGCTTGAGGGGATGGAAAGGATAAACTACAATTTAAATGATAGAGTAGACCTGATTAGGTGCATATGAAGCAGGAAAGGAGCCATGAGATAGGAAGAGATAGAAGATGAGAGTAAGAGAAGAAACCATACTGGGGAAATTCCTAGAAAATGGATTGGATACCATCAGTAAGTTAGTGTAAAAGAATTTATTAAGTACTTACTGTATGTCAGGCACTATACTGGGGATATAAAAGATGTGTATGATGGGAGCATTTACAAAGGGTTTAGCCTTGGCAAGAAGGTTCACAATATCTTTACAGACAAGATTAAGAAGAGGATGAATGAAGCATTGTGTGGGATTTGAGATGTGGAATAGGGGAAATTTTAGATGTATTAGTAAGAGCAAGAGTTATTATGCAATAGAAAGCTGGCTTCAAAATCCAGAAGATATGGTTTCAAACCTTATCTCTGATTTATGCTAGCAGCATGATCCTGAGCAAATTTCTAAATATTTTAGTAACCTAAGCCAATTAATTCTCAAATACTAAAAATTACTGTATAGTAGGAGGGACTTCCAAACTGGGAATTCCCCATACAAATTAAAGGATAGGACCAGAAATGGTTATCAAAGATGTTTAAAGAGCCATAATAGGTTCATCAAGAAAATAATATGCCACACTATTCTGATTTCTTTCTTTCTTTTTATTTTTTCTTTTGATAGGACTCCTATGCTGGTTGGTCAAGGAAATGATGTAGATATAGTTTAGCTAGATGTAAGCATAGCATTTGAAGTCTTTGGTATTTTTATGGAAAAGATGGAGAGATGTGGGTTAAACAATGTATGAAGTAGATGGATTCATAAGTGGTTGACTAGATAAACCCCAAAGAGTAGTCAATAAGGGTTTGATAACAACTTGGAATGAGTAGTTAAATATCACAGTGGATAGAGTTCCAGGCCTGGCATCAGGAAGATACATCTTCCTGAATTCAAATATGGCCTCAGACACTTAATAGTTTGTGACCCTGAGTAGGTCACTCAACCCTATTTCCTTCAGTTTTTCATCTGTAAAATGAGCTGGAGAAGGAAACAGCAAACCACTCCAGTATCTTTGCTAAGAAAACCTCAAATGGAGTCATAAAAAGTTACACATGACTGAAATGACCATACAACAACAAATAGGAAGTCTCCAGTGTATCATTGGTCTTTTGCTCTTTAGCATTTTTATTTGTGACCTTGATAGAATCAGGGCTCTGCTGTTGCTTTTGTCCATTTTTTAAGAGGACCAATGCCATTAGAGGATGATATCTTGACTCATAGGGAACTTGGATTTAAATAAGGCAGTGTTGCACAAAGTCCCTAACCACACTCTCTCTTCTAGACTCATCAGAGACCAGTGGCAATACAAAAATCAGGGCAATTGACAATGTTCTGAGACATAGTGGATTAGGCGTCTTTGATGTCTAATCAAGCTCTAAGCATTCCACAGTGCCTACTATCTCACATTCATGGTTGTTGGAGCAAATTGTCCTCATCTACTCATTTTATTGGGGGAAGTCTTCACATGCTTGGGATAGACACCCCCCTAACTTACTGACAGATTTGAAGCCCATCAGTTACCCTCAACCTAAGTTAGCTGTTTTCCAACATGGTTTACTGGGATGTAGCTGCTGAGCATGCTACAGCTTTTCAGAGTCACAGGTGAGAATTGAGCGCCAAGTGGACACCATGGTTGGATAAACCTTTTACGGTTATGCAGGGCACATCCTTAACAACTTGTTTTCTAGGGGAAAAAATATGTATGACACACTTTTAAGTTTAATCTCTATTAGTAACATTTTCTCCATTACGTTATTAACCCTAAATAAGCAACCAAAAAAAATCAAGCCCTGATTTGTAGAATTTGCCAATTTCATGGGGAAAATGCTCACACTGATTATTTATCAGTTCTTTTAAGCCCATACAACCCGAGTATAGCACACTCCTGGATATTGTCCTTATAAAATTTGCAGATGATGCAAAACTAAGAAGAATAGCTAACCCTACACACAGCAGATTTGAGGTCCACAAAAATCTCAATGGGCTAAAACATTTAGTTGATGTCTAATAGACATAAAAGTAAAATCTTATACTTAGTTCCAAAAGAAAGATCTTCCTAAGCACAAAATGGGGCAGGTATTGTACAGCTGAATATTTGAAAAAACATTTTGGAACCCTTAGTGTATTTAAAGTATAATATGAGTAAAAATATAACATGATAAAAACAAAAACAAAAATAAAAACAAAGGTAACTAATGTGATAATGTACTGTATTATGAGAGATAATGTTTTCAGATACAAGGAGGTGCTAGGTTCTATTGTATCCTGGTGAGGCCCCATCTAGAGTACTATGTAGCATTCTGTTCACAACATTTCAGGTAAAACATTATTCACTCACAGAACATCTAGAAAGCCATTAGAATGGTGAAGGCCTTTCAGTTGATATAAAGCACATAAGGATAAACTACATTAAGATCAATTGAATGAACTGGGAACACTTAGCCTGATTAAGGGAAGATTCTGAGGGAGAATGACATTATGTTTCTTCAAGTATTTGAAAAGTTGTCATGTAGAAGAGAAGGATTTGTTCTTTTTATTCTAATAGGTAGGTCAGAATGATAGGCAATGGATAAGAAGGGAAAAGGAAGGGAATAAACATTTATTAAACTACTGTGTGTCAGTTACTGTCCTTTTAAAAAAATATTATCTCATTTGATCCTTGCAACATTCATGCAAGCTAGATGCTATTATATTCCCATTTTACATTTGAGGAAACTGAGTCAAGCGCTGACTTGTTACAAGCATGTGACTTGTCCAGGGTCACACTGATAGTCAGTATCTGAGGCTACATTTGAACTCAAGTCTTCTTGATTCTAGGCACAGTACTCTGTCTACTGTGCCTCCAGTTAGGATTGATATAATTAAAGACTTCTTAGAAATTAAAGCTATTTCAAAGAGGTGTCGTTTGTCTTGCAAGGTGGTAGGTTATCCCTCATTGTGACTATTCATAGAGAGACCGGATGTTCATATGTGAGGTCTATTGTTGTGGGGATTCTTTTTCACATATGGAGTAGATTAGGTGGCCTTTGAGATCACTTCCAACTATGAAATTCAGGATTCTATTGTTATGTGCCATCTGCTGAGAAAGATGGGGAGGCATCTGGGCCTCAAAGAGAGAATAGAAGCTTTCAAAAAGCTGCTGTGGAGAATGTGATAGATAGCCAATCAGGGAAGAATAAGGTGATTGTCACTCAGCAGTGAGGCCTACATTGAAATCAAACAATATGATTTGTTGTATACCTGGGCAGGAATGTGATTTGACTTCCTCCAGCAGTGATGAACAGTTCAGGAGTACAAGAAGAGAAAGAAGAAGGTGGGGGCTGATTTAGGTTTGAGCAATGCATAGGTATGAAATGTAGTTAGACAAAAAGGCCAGGTAGTCAAGGGTAGGAAAAACAATGTATAGTTATGATATGGTTTACTATAGGGTCAAGACTCTTAAACAGAGTAAGGATATAGTAGAAGTAATATACTAAGAGAACAGGGATTAAGGGACTAGAGGTTGTGGTGAGGACAAAGAATTGAGGCAGAAGAAAAGATGGAAGAAAAAAGAACAAGAGAATACAAAAAGAAAGGGAGATTTCAGAGGGCAAAATCATGGCAGTGGCACACATATTGGTGATGTTGAAATTTAAGGTATGACCTTCCCTGCAAGTGGTTGATGTATATAGTAAGGTAACAAGTGGTAGGAGTTCAGGAGTTTGATAAATTGGGAGGCCAGGGTAATTGGGGGATGGGTAGCAAGTTCCAAAATTGTCTAATAATCTTACATCTTAACTAAGTTAACCTTTGAGCCTGATGTGTGCCCTCCTTCTAATATTTTTTATTTTAAACCATATTACAGAGAAATATCACAAGGATTTAGCTATTCAGCCCTCTCTTTAACCTAGGTTTACAGCAAAGGATATATTGTCCTAAACTCCAGATTAGATTCACAGGTAAGAAGCTGGCCTAGGGAGGACATAAAACACTGAAACGCTAGATTGTGGTCAGGTGGCTTGTGTATCACCAAAGCAAAGAGAATCATGACTCAAACCCCAGTCAATGCTAAATGGTTTGACTTTGACACTATACCACCTCCTAGTGTTCAGTTTATAATAAGTGGGTAAAGGTTATAATGTACCAAAGGATCCACAATCTTATTAATAAAGGTATTCTCTCAAATGATGCAGGTAAAAACCCATCAAAGCCTGTCCATCCCATGAGACTCTTATCTATATCTTCCCATACTCAAAGAATATACCCCTATGCCAGATATCTAACTCTGGAACTCTTCACTTTGCATGTTCCAGGAGAGGTATGGCTTCATTGGATGCATGTAGGTCCCATTGTTTTTCTTTTCTTCTATTTTCTTCTAGATATATATATATATATATATATACACACACACATACATATATATACACATATATATGTATATATGTGTATATATGTATGTATGTATATATACATATATACATACATATACATATACATACATATATATACATACACACATATATATATAATATTTTTGTGTGTTTATAAAGGTTTTTGTCCTGCTCACATCCACCAAGCATCTCTCCATTTACCTTTGGGTGAATCTCATCTTCAGTTCTTCAGCACCTTCTGAAGAATATGAGTATGTGTGTACCATGACTCATAACTGTCCTCATAGCCATAGAAATATGGATGTTCATTTCAGGGACGAATGTGGGGATTGTAAAACAAATATGTAATTTCTCAAGGGGCATCCAGCTTACTGTTTTTTCTCAACTTAGGGTCCAAATAAACACTTATTTGTAATGGCTATCCCAGATAAAGCTTTTAAATTCAATATTCATCACACTATAGTAGTTTGTAATTAAATATTCTTTTTTTGTGAAATAAGAAATCCTTAGACTTGATTATAAGTTTCTCTCCCATCATTTTCCATTGATTTAATTCTTCCAGTTCCAAAGTTTCATACTATTTGGTATTTTCAACAAATTTATCCTCCTCATAAATCCATGTTTAACTATTTCAGGGATGGAAATCATTGTCACTGTATTTAAAACACAACCCACTTCATTAAGATTTAACAACATCAGGGGCAGATAGGTGGTGCAGTGAATAAAGCACCAGCCCTGGATTCAGGAGGACCTGAGTTCAAATCTGGCCTCTGACACTTGTCACTTACTAGCTGTGTGACCCTGGGCAAGTTACTTAACCCTCATTGCCCTGGGGAGGGGGATGATTTAATTTAACAACATCAACATATCAGATTATTCATGATTATTTTCTAAGAATGGGATTTAATACATGGAGGATTATCATGCTCTACAATCTTTTTCTGATTGAATGAGAAAACATTGTTGTCATCTGTCTATCCATTCAGACACAT
Source organism: Dromiciops gliroides (assembly GCF_019393635.1). Classification (NCBI taxonomy): domain Eukaryota; kingdom Metazoa; phylum Chordata; class Mammalia; order Microbiotheria; family Microbiotheriidae; genus Dromiciops; species Dromiciops gliroides. Next base: position 292,244,360 of record NC_057864.1, on the reverse strand, counting down.
GCACATATGTGTGTATATATGTACACAGATATATGCATATATATGTATATATTCATATTCCTATGATGATTCCCCCATAAAATCTAACCTCTTTGGGGAATTCAGTGGGAAACATATAATACTTAAAATAAGAATACGTGGTTTGACTCCTGCCTCTGTTACTAAGTACCTATGTGATCTTGGTAACAAATAAATAAATAAATAGTGCATACTTTCTGTGCCTTAATTTCCTTAACTGCAAAAAGAAGGAATTGTATTGGATTTTCTAGACCTACATCTGATGATCCTATCATTCTATGTACAATCACAGAAGGTCTTCTTAAAAGGCAATGTCTATAAAGTGAAGAAAGCAACTAGTCTTTTTATGCATCTCAATTAAAAGACCTATCAATAAGGGAATTAAAAATAATACTACCTGTTGATGCTGGAGAGTTTTAAGCCACCTTATTTTTTTCCTTTTTATTTAATAGCAGGGATTTTTTTTTTTAGTGGGGCAAGGGTCTGGGCATGTGATTTGATTGAAACAGGGAATGCTCAGAAAGGAAATACACTCTACAAATTCAGCTAGGCATCTACTCTTCAACCTATGGTTTTGTACTGTTTCCTGAAGACATTGATCAGTTAATGACTTACCCAGGATCACACAGATAATAAATATCAAAAGTGCCCTTGGAAGTCAAATTTTCTTTACTTTAGGGCTGTTTCTCTATCAACTATGTTATTCTGTCTCTTAAAAGTTGGGTTTATTGTTTGCTTTTTCTTTTGTTTACCTATTCTGGCCTCCCAGTAGTGAATATGTAAAAAAAATAATTGTCAATCACCACAAAGGTATACTACTAAAATAAGAATCATATTATTTTGAGGAGATTTTCCAGCATTCCTTATATCCCCAGCATCTAACATGGTCCCTTGCACATAGTAGGTCCTTGATAAAAATAGAAATGAATTGAAATGAAATGAAATGAATATTCACCCAAACTTTGGACCATATTATCTGGCTTTCCACTTGTTTCTTCCTTACCAAAATGTATCAAAAAGTCCTCCCACAAATGGTACTGTGATTGGAGACAATTTTGCAAGCTGACTTACCAGTCACTAGTCACTCACATATGCAGGTGACAAGTGAATCAAGCTCTGAAAGGATCACACTAAATATCATAGTGTCACAAAAGGAAAATCAGACCAAAATCTGTCTTTTTTTTTTCTATGCAGTTTTGACTGTTGTTAATGGAACAATGGCTATATTGTGGTGGATGCTCCATAGATACCATTCTTAGACCAAGAATGCTCCCATCAAAAGGTATAAATGAGGGTAAAGAGAGGAAGAAAACTAAAGATTAAAATTAAATCTAAAAATTGTAACATAAACCTCTTATTAAATTTTCAAAAGAAAATGGTCAATATAGGACATCTACTTGTATTTTATTGCAATGCTAAATGGTAATGGCTGGACATAAATTGAAACTGTACTAATATTCATTTTGCTTACTTGTTGGTTTGTTGATTTATTTTCTATTATCAACCAATAACTACAATATAGGAAACAGAGCAATAAAGTAAAAATTGTACAGGGTAAGAACCAGATGATTTGGGTTTGACCTCCAGATATTCTATTAAGATCATAGAATAGAATTAGTAAGTATTTGGGGGAGGGTGGGGCAATGGGGTTAAGTGACTTGTCCAGGGTCACACACCTAGTAAGTGTCAAGTATCTGAGGCTGGATTTGAACTCAGGTCCTCCTGAATCCAGGGCAAGTGCTTTATGCACTGTGCCATCTAGCTGCCCCCTCAGTAAGTACTTTCAAATACTTTCAAGTACACTATCCAGTACACCAAAATCCTTCATTTTACAGATAAGGAAATGAATGCCCAGAGAAGTCAAGTCAAGGTCAAACTTGTAGGAAATGGCAGACCTGGGATTAGAACTCAAATCCTGTTACTTCAAGTTCAATATTTTCCCCACTCTACCATACAGTATTAGGCATTAGCTGTAGGACTGTGGACATGTCATTTCTTCTCTTTAGGCTTCAGTTTCTTCATATGTTACATAAAGGGTTTGAACTAAATCATCTGTAAGCTCCAACATTATAATTTCAGTTCAATTCAATAAACATCCATTAGGTACTTAATATCTGTGTGAGAGACTTTGTTAGGTCCTGGAGATAGAAAGATAAAATAAGACACAGTAACCATCACTGTCTTGGCACATCTCATAGTACAGATGGTGAGCAGTGAAGTAGAAAATGCACTTCCCAAGTCAGAGATGCTTATAGATCAATAATTTCAACTAACTAAAGAACTAGAAAAAAGAAGCAAAGTGGAAGGATTTGATGTGTTTCAGAACACACTTTGCTCTGTTCTGTTAGGATCTTTGGTTATCAAGCTCATGTGCCTTTCAGCTAGCTTTAAGCAGGGTTAATTGTAATGTAAAATGACACAAAAATGAAGGGACTATTTGAGGAGTTTTCAATCTAGGGACTGTCTTTGGCCTCCCTTAAAATACTTATTAAAATACTCTCATTGGCTTGTACTTATTGTCTAAGCTGCTTCATTAAAACATAAGATTTTAGAGTTGGAAGGGCCCTCAGAGGCCTCATGGCAATGAAGAAAATAATGGATAGAGATTTTAAGAAACTTCCCCAAGGGCACACAAGTGACATAACCAGAATTCAAAACCATACCTTCTAACTTCAAATTCCATGTTTTTCTCCTGTCCTTAAATCCAATTTTTCTGTATTGGTTTTATATATAAGGAGTTAAACTGTATCTACTTATTCCACCCCCAATTGAATTCACGATGTGGCTTCTCCTTGCCCCACCCCAAACCACCAGGTGGATGTTGCCTCTTCTACTCCAATGGAACATGATGATCTATTTAAGTGACTTGCCCAAGGTCACACAACTAGTATCTAAGGCAGAATTTGAACTCAGGTGCTCCTGAATCCAGGGCTGGTGCTTTATCCACTGTGCCACCTAGCTGCCCCCATGCTGATCTATTTTGCCTTTGCCAGCTCAGGAATCAAATGGGACAACTCATCCCAACAATGAATCTTCACCTCTGCAGTGTACAATCTTGGGAGTTACCTAGAGCAATGAGAAGAGAAGTGACTTGCCCAGGCTCAAATAGACTTGTGTGTCAGAACCAAGACTTAAACCAGCATTTCACTGCTTTGAAGATGGCTTCCTGCCCCCTATCCCACAATGCCTCTCTTCCCTTTAACTACCTCTTACAGTCACCAAATATCTACAGTCCTCAACTATCAAGGTTATAGCCAGAGACTAGAACAAATGTCTCTGAAGGTGTACAATGCATGTGTGGCTGACCAGTGCTATGTGGAGGTAGAAGAATCAGATGCTTACATAGCATGATTAGAAAGGTGCTAAAAAAAAGGGGGGGCCCCCTTCCTGGCTCCCTGAGATTCTTTTGAGTTGAGGTCTGTGGATTTAGTAATCATAGAAAGGCAAGTATGATATCAGAAAGGGAAAATCCATTGTTAATATCAATCTACTTTAAAAGTACTATCTATACTTTTAGGCAGACAAAAGAACACTAGTTTTAACAAATACATAATTTCGTCTGTGCTCAGACCTGTACTTTAATAGGGATAAAATATCATCTTTTTACAGGTCCATACCAAAAGCAATGGTTTATGTAAAAGACTCATTCTACAAAATTCTTCTGTTATACCCAGGTACAAAATCCTCTAGACAGAAAAATCTAATAAAGTGTATTTTTTGTAGATATTATCTAGCACTTGGGTGTCAAATTCAAACAGAAATGGCAGTCATTAATCTATACAGAAGAATCCCTGAAGGCCACATATTAACAGACTTGAAATGTAATATTATCTATTTTATCATATCTTTATATATTTTGTTAAATATTTCCCAATTACACTTTAATCTGGTTCAGGATACCCTTGGGAGTGTTGAAGGCCATATGTTTGACACATCTGGTCTCCTAGGTGTGTGCCTCACTTAAAGTGTGCCTCACTTTAAGAAATCTCTATATATGGTTAAAGACAAACTGATAAAATTTGGGCCAGTGTAATAAATGTAGAAAATTCCACTAGCAAATCAATTAATTAGAATTATACTTATGTCATCAACTGTGATCAGTTGTTTAAACCTTGGTTTCCTTGATTTGTTATAATTATCATTACTTTTTCATGACCTTGAATGTCATGATTATCATATCCCACTTCATATTTTCTGGAAGGGAACAAGCTTCAGTCATTCCCCAACACCCCACTGTCCCTTTCTGAATGAAATCTCCTAGAAGTGACATAATTTTAAGCTAAAATATTTTATTTCTTTACAATAGAACTACAAACAGAATTCTAATTGAGGAATCGGCCAATAATTATTTTTGTTTTGTGACCAGTAGGTCAAGAATACAGATATAGAATTCTAATATATAAAAATAACATTTACAAAAGAGATAAAATGGGGTATAACTATTCACTCTGTGACAAGACTTTATGCTATACAAAAGTAATCATCAGGCAGGTAGGTGGCTCAGTGCATAAAGCACCAGCCCTGGATTCAGGAGAACCTGAGTTCAAATCTGACCTCAGGCACTTGACACTTACTAGCTATGTGACCCTGGGCAAGTCACTTAACCCTCATTGCCCTGCAAAAACAAACAAACCAAAAAAAAACCCCCAATAAACAAAAGTAACCATCACAGAGATCTTTTTTTAAAATAATAAACATTTTTATTTATAGTTTTGAGTTCTAAATTTCATTCCTTCTTCCCTCTCCCTTCCCCCCTCCCTGAGGTGGTAATCAATCAGATATTGGTTATACATGTGCAGTTATGTAAAACATCAACATATTAGTCATTTTGTACAAGAAAACTTGAATAAAAGAAAAAATATCATGCTTCAGTATGTGTTCAGTCAATATCAGTTCTTTCTTTGGAGGTTGATAGTATGCTTCATCATTAGTTCTTTGGAATTATCTTGGATCATCATATTGCTGAGAATAGTTGTCATTCACAGTTCATCAAATAATATTGTTTTCTCTATGCACAACATTCTCTTGGTTCTTCTCATTTCACTATACATCAGTACAGAGATCTATTTTTTTTTTTTGGCGAGGCAATGGGGGTTAAGTGACTTGCCCAGGGTCACACAGCTAGTAAGTGTCAAGTGTCTGAGTCTGGATTTGAACTCAGGTCCTCCCGACTCCAGGGCCGGTGCTCTATCCACTGCACCACCTAGCTGCCCCCAGAGATCTTTTAAATGGTGTTTTTCAACTCCATTTAATGTGGTTTTCTTTATGAAAATTCCAAGGTTAGAAAGGATGTGTTAGTCTATTCTGTAATAGCTCTAATCACAAACTCTGTAACACTCCAAATTAAAGTAACACTCCTTGGCCACCATTTTCTCATTTGTGTTGTCTCCCCTTGTTAGAATGTAATCTCCCTGAGGCAGCAAGTGACTTTCACACAGTGCTTAGTATACAGTATATGCTTAATATTTTTTCACTCATCCAATAGAATATTTATTGTATAAAACAAGACAGACTAATCCTTCAATGTCTGTAAAAAATAAGGAATTGGATGAAGTGATCACTAAGAGTCTTTCAAGCTCTCAAAACTAGGATCTGAATTCTCCAACACAATAGGACCTAGTAGATAGAAGTCATGGAGTCAAAAAGGCCTGGGTTATGTTTCACCTCAGATGTTTACTAGCTATGTGATCTTTGGCAAGTTGCTTAACTTCTCTGGGCCTCTCAATCCCTCTTCTTTAATTTTTTTTTTTAAATGACATTGAAGTCCTTTCTAACCCTAAATCTATGATATTTCTGAGATCGTCTAAGAAACAATTTCCATGTCCATATAGTACACACAGAGAGATCCAGGATGTCAGATCTATGGCCAAAATGTACCATAAAGTCTCTGTAGTTTAAGCCCCTAAAATGAAAAACCTGAAGGCCAAAGAGGTTGAATTGCACAGGATCACCACCTTTTTTTAAGGGTCTTGCTAAAAATTTTATTTTAAAAAAAGTCCTGGAAAGGAGCCAGTCCTACAATTGAATGGATGCATAGTATGCAGTGATTATCTAGTGATGCTCATAGATATCTTTAAGTAAGTTAATATAATTCCATTGAAAGAGTGATAGATTTTTCATAGCATATTGTTTTATGGATCCTCTTTCCTCTTGTTTTCTCTCTACACTAACACACTCTGCTTTAGTTACAAATTAAAGGCTATTATTCTCCATGATTAAAATTTAAAATTAGCAGACCAATTATATGAGACTTAAAAGAGATATCATTAATATTCTAAAACAAGGGGATTTTTTCTTAGCCCATAAAAGCAAAATCTTGATTTACTCAGAATTGATGAAAGACTAAAGGTCATAAAATAGGCCTTTGCTTTAAAGTACATCTAACTTTCTTTCACTGAGACAAACACTCACCTCATACTTCCTCCACAATCATGTGAGATTTGTGATTGTGCCTTCTTTGCCTCATGTTTCTCTAATCTTTAGCATCTTACCTGGATTTTTTAAAAGTCAGGGAACTGTTTGCTCCTTGTTATTCCTTTGTATCTCTCATTTTCCCCCTTTAATTAATTTTTTTACTGTAACTCACTCTACAATATTACAGTATATTTGGAAAAAGTGGTACTAAAGTTAATTGGGAATATGGACTTCACTATTTGGTCAGTACATGACCCTGGGGAGTGGAATCCCAGCAGATGGTAGCCAAGAGAAGCTTGAATTTCACATTCCCAGTGGATTCACCTTTCAGAGACAATGGCAGAGATGGTATACCCAGAAAAGGGACACAGAGAATAAGGTAAGGCCATGGCATGGGGATGTTAGGAGCCCTGCAATGTCAGAAGTGTGTGGTATCCCAGTCATACCTAAAACCTGGTCATAGGCATCCCTACATGAGTGACCTCTATGCATGTGCCCTGGAGACATGGGTTTCAAATGTATATGTCCTTCACATACGTTCCCTGGCCCACTTGTTCTTGCACATGGACCTGTCTACTCTGTTGGCATGGCAATCTATGGGAGTGTAATCCATAGAGGCATGAGTAGGGAGGGACAGGGATAGAATCTTTTCTTTTCACTTTATTTGTAAGACTGTTTGATTACATATATTTTTAAACTCATGTATCTTCTGGCTGGTAAAAAATAAATAAATACATCAGTGAGGGCTTGGAAACTATGACTTAAAATAGAGGTACCTTTCTGAAGACCCACATATAAAGGGGACCCTAGATACTATAAGCAACAATGAATATTATTTATATAATGTTTTGAAGTTTGTGTGTGTATGTATACATATACATATACATATACATATACATATATATACACATGCATATCCATGCATACACATGTACATTATATATCATATGTAACACATAATAATTGCATACATGTATCTAATTGTAGCCTTATGAGAACTTAATGAAGTATGTATAACCTATGCTATTATTCCTATTTTACAGGTGAAGAAATTGAGACTGAAGGAGATTGTGATTGCATCATAGTTATAACCTTAGCATTGGGGGCAAGATTTGACCGTAGGCCTTCCTGACTCCATATCCAGAATTTTATCTACTATGCCATATTGCCTCTCCTCTCTGGTTCAACTTTCCTGTTCTTTAACCATTCCAGATGTTCTTCTAGATATCATCCAGCTTACCTTGTTGTAGTTGTTCAGTTATTTCAGTTGGATCTGACTCTTCCTGACCCGATTTGGGGTTTTCTTGACAAGGATGCTGTAGTGATTTGCCATTTTCTTCTCCAGCTCATTTTACAGATGATGAAATTATGGCAAATAGGGTTATGTGACTTGACCAGCATCCCACAGTTAGTAAGTGTCTGAGGCCAGATTTGAACTCAGATCTTCCTGATTCTAGGCCTGCCATTTTGTCCACTGTGCCACCTAGCTATCCCAGCTTACCTACATCTTTTACAAAACCCAGTATTTAGCTATAGATACAGTAATCAGATTTAACCTGGTAAGGGTAAAGTATAAATTGAGCTATAACCTTCCTTGTTCTATAAATTAGAAACCAGACCATCCAATGAGCTTAAACTTAATGAATTAACCTTTTTGGCTACCATGCCACACTATATAGTCTGCTGGAGCCAGCTTGAACCAGCTTATGAAAGTCAATTATTATTTTTTCATTGTGACTATTTGTATTTCAGAAATTGTCAGTTGCTATAAATGTGGTTTTGATTCATTATTGTATTGATTATATAGATTTAGGAAAGTAATGGAGAAAAAAGTCAATAATGCAGACTAAACTTAAACTTGTGCAATGATTCCTTTTCTCCCCAGAGATATGTTTGTTAAATATGTAATAGCATCCCCCTCAAGCTGACCCATATTGAGCTTGCCATCCACTAATACCCAAGATCTTTTTCACATGAACTTTGATCTAGTCATATCCCCCCAATTCTATATTTATGAATTTGACTTTTTAAAATAAAGTGTAATTTTTATTCTTATCTCCGTCATCTTATTGAATATTGCTTAACATTTGAACTTTTTGAGATCCTTTCTGATCCCCACACTGTCAGCCAATATGTTCGTTACCCTTTCAAGCTTCATGTCATCTGTAAATAGGAAGTCCATGTCTTCATCCAAGTCACTGACGAAAATGGCAAACAATAGCATGTAGGATACCAGAGACCTCCTTCTCAGTTGACACAGATGGAATGATGATTACTCTTTGTGTTTGGTCATTGACACAGTTCTGAATGAAGCTCTCTGTACTACCATCTTTGGGCTGGACTAGCCCCAAAAGTTCTAATATGTTCACATGTATAGCAAGGGAGATTTTTGACAAACACCTTGCTGAAATCTTATATTTTATCCAAAATAGCTCTGTAATCTACTCATCTGTTTATTTTGTCAAAAAGGAGATGATATTAGTTTGTCATAACTTGATCTTGATAAAAAAAATTCTGGTCCTCTATGATCCTTGTGTTCTTTTCTAAGCACTCTCAATCATCCCTGTGAAAATGTCTTAGAAATTTTACTAGTAATATGCCCAATTGGGGGAGGGGGCTTTCTGAAGTACAAGGTTTTCCCTTTTTTTTTTTTCTTTTTTTTTCTTTTTTTTTTTAGTGAGGCAGTTGGGGTTAAGTGACTTGCCCAGGGTCACACAGCTAGTAAGTGTTAAGTGTCTGAATCCGGATTTGAACTCAGGTACTCCTGACTCCAGGGCTGGTACTCTATCCACTGTGCCATCTAGTTGCCCTCTTTTCTTTCTTTCTTTCTTTCTTTCTTTCTTTCTTTCTTTCTTTCTTTCTTTTTTTTAAAGGTTTTCCCTTTAATCTGAAGGGCTTTATTGCAGGTTATTATTTTGTTTTATTTAAGCTAAGGCAATTTTTCTCTTTAATCCAAAATTTTCCAAGAGCAGAGGTCATTTCCAATCTTCCAGTGCAAATGAATTATGTGAAGAATAATAATATTGTTGGAGTAATAACTGGTATTTATCTATCATTTCAAGGATTGTAAAGTATTTTACATCCCTTATCTCATTTGGAGTTCATTATATCCCTGTGAAGTAAGTACCACATGTATAAGTATTATCCCCATATCATTGGTAAGGAAAATGAGGATAAGTGTTTAAGCGACTTATCCATTATCCCACTGCTCATAAATTTCAAAGGTGGGATTGTACCTAGATCTTTCTGGCACTAAATCCAACATTCTGTCCACAGCAAAAGACTGAAAAAAACCCAGAGATGTAATTATATATTACCAACAAAGGACTTCCATTATATTGCAAGATCTCATTAACCTTGGTACCCTGCTTCATCTCTACCCTCTGTCTCTCAGATTGGAGGGTGGAGATATTAATTCCTAAACCTTCATTTATGGAAGGAACTTGGTTCAGAACATCTCCTCATTTCTCACCTGACTGTCCCACCAGTTTGGTATTGCTTTGATTTTTCTACTATATTTCCCTGACAGGTACCTTCCCAACTCATCCCGTATGCCCCAATTTTTGATCTTCTTTTTGCATGTCATCTTCCCCTATTAGATTGTAAGTTCCTTGAAGGCAAGAGACTATATTTTTTTTTCCAAATTGTATGCCTCAGGCTTAGCCTGGTGCTCAGCACAAAGTAGCTGTTTAATAAATGTTTATTGACTAATATTGTAAGTTCTTTGAGAACAGTGTATATGCCTATTATATCTTTTTTTGGTTTTGTTTTTTATTGTTTTTTATTATATCTTCATTACATCCAGTATCCAACAAAATGCTTTCCATATAGCTGACTGAGTGACTGAATTCCTTTAGAAAATAGTTAATCTTCTAGGAGTTACATGAGGAATATTAGCCTACTGTAAATAACACTGACGTTGTTCTTTGTATTCATAGTCTTACCTACATTCTTTGATAGATTTGTGATCTTCAATGTCTGACCAAGCTCTAAACACTCTACGGCGCCTGATTCAGCCACTTTCATGGTCATTGGAACAAATTATTATCTACTCATTCTGCTAGGGAAAGTCTTCACATTTGGGGGATAGACATCTCTCTAACTCACCAACAGGTTTGAGACCTGTTGGTTACCTTTAGCCTGGTTTAGTCTGTCCACCAACATAGTATGCACTTAATAAATCCTTGCTTATTTATTGACTGATTGGCCATGGGCAAACAAATGATAAGAAGTTCAGAGTCAGAATTTGAACTCACATCTAGCTCCAAGTTCAGTACTCCTTTTACAATATTATACTGCCTCTTACTGTCTCTTTAGTTTCTTATTCACAAAGTGAACAGCTTGTTTCCTTTTTAAATGCCACCTCGAAAATGAAGTCATCATTACTAATATGCTGCAGCCTACTTACATACATCTTTCATCATTCCAACATCATTTGGGTCATATGCAATTAGCTGTCAATACAATCATTCTTTGCCTTCTATGTCTCCCATCTCCTATCAACAACAAAAACAACTTATCAGTTAGCTCCAGGTTTCCCCTTTATCACAATTTAACAGGTTTATTTCAATTTGCTGGCAATGTTTTATATCCTGTAAATTGCAAGTCAACTGAAAGGTAATACCTAAAAATACAAAATTCAATAAAAGATGTGTGAAAAATAAATGCCACTTGATTGCAATGTTTAATTTGTGATGGAATTCTCACTTCATAGTTCTTGAGGCAGCACAGTTCAGTCCTCTAAATGTTTCCTTCCAAAAATAAACACTGTAAACACCAAAATGAAGATGAGAAATGTGAAGACTGAGAGCTGAATTGACCTGATAAAAATGGGATGAGGCAATTTAGAAACAAAAGACTAAATCTTGCATTCCTATCCTCATGTATGACTTCAAGCCCTTTTATGGTAATGCAGGTAAAATCAGCAAGAGCTGTCCATAAATTTATGTGTACCAAAAATTCCCTGTAAAGTATATTTTGTTTTGGGGTTTTTATGCCATGAATACAGGAAAATAGCTGGAAATGTAAACATTTTCCAGTATGATACAAGAAAAGCAAAAAACACCAAGATATTTGGCTCTGTGTATATAAAAAATCTTTTATATATATATATACATATATATACATATATATACATATATATACACACACACAAATACATATGTACAAACATGTATATATACATACAGATGCATAATGTAAGTATGTATACATTTTATTGAATGTATATAATGTATAGTATATGCAAATGGATATGTGTGGGGCAGCTAGGTGGTGCAGTGGATAGAGCACCGGCCCTGGAGTCAGAAGGACCTGAGTTCAAATCTGGCCTCAGACACTTAACACTTACTAGCTGTGTGACCCTGGGCAAGTCACTTAACCCCAATTGCCTCACAAAAAACCCCAAAAAACAAAACAAAACAAAACAAAAACCAAAGCAAAACAAAACAAAACAAAAAAACCAAATGGATATGTGTGTGTGGTATAGTAGTAGTAGTAGTAGTAGTAGTAGTAGTAGTAGTAGTAGTGGTAGTATATAGATAGAAAGGAAAGGTGGCATGCTATAGTATCTACAGAGCCTGACTCAATGCAACAACATCCCACCTCTGAGACATATTGGCTCTGTGGTCCAGGACAATTCACTTAATGTTTTATTGCTCTAGGAAACTCTCCATGACTATAAATTGTAGAGAGGGTGTTGATCTGCATTGGTAGAGGGAGTTTTCTCTTCTGAAAGTTCACTATAACAGGGAAATAACAGGTATAGAACCTATCTGAGAGAAAGACAGAAATGGGAACACAGAGACAAAGCTAGACAAAGAAAAAGACACAGAGGGACTGGGGTGGGGGTGGGAGTGAAAGGAGAAGATTTCTGTGGTATAGGAAATTCCAGAAAAAGAAATTCTCTCTTTACTAATCTAGACAAAGGTTTTCCTGCTTCTGAGATTATTCGTTTACTCCATATATAGACAGATATAAGACCTCATGTATTTATTTAACGCATTGCCCTTGTGGTTCATTGTATCAAAGCCAGTCCTCTGCAAAATCAAATGCTTTTTCTTTGTTAACTCTCCCACTTCATCCTTTTGTGCTCCTCTCTCACCTTCTGGCCACTTCCCTATTGTATGCCTAGCACCTGCATGCTTCCCTTTGCCTGATCAAAATAATTCAGTAAATTCATCATTTTACTCAGGCCCATCCTGGTCATCCTGCTTCCCCTAACTCAGCGTTTTTGTGACCTCATAATTAGACCCTCTTCATTATCTTCATGAATGAGATTAGCTGCAGTGCTTTTTCCCCTCTGCATTATTCTGAAAGCCCTGTCAAAGTCCCAAGTGGATTCAACCATAAAACCTGGGAGGTTATGTCCCCCACAGTACATATGAACCATTCATACAACAGGTGTTCAAGATATATTTGTTGAATCAATACTAATGCTATTCTGTTGATTATCTCCAGTTTATCTGGTATATATATATATTGTTTGTAAAAAGTTTTTCATGCTTTCTCTTTATTTGACTGAGTTCCTTGAGAACAGGGACTTTTTTGCCTTTCCTTTTATGCCCTGGGCTTAGCATAGTGGCTGGCACATAGTAGGCATTTGTTCATTTCTAGTTAACTGATTAATGAAAAAACAAGTGACATGAAAATGGTAAATATAATCTATTGACAAAGAGCAAAGAACCATTCTTATTTAGATAGAATTTTTCACTCTTAACAAACCAATAGGGAGGGAGCAATAGACTATATAGCATAGTTTTCAGGAGTACTTGACTAGGACAATGAACTACTGGGATTCACAAGTAGGCTTGAAACTGAGGATAATTGTGACCTCTTTGTATGAGTACTTAATGATGGTGAAAGGCGGCTAGTATGTTGGGTGAGTCAAAATGTAAAATGGGCCAAATTCAACAGCAGCAACAATTATCTATGGAAAGAAAAGGTCTAAATGAATCTAAGGTGAAACGTAGACATTTAACAAAGCTTGTTCATTTGACAATATATCCCATTTGAAAATGAGCAGCAGTGTTGGGTATTTCACAGAGCACTGGTCTTGGGTTTAGGAAGACTTGGGTTCAAATCCTGTCTCAGATACATATTAGCTATACGACTCTTGACAAGTAATGTTACTTCTCTGGGTCTTGCTTTTCTCATCTGTTGAACTAGGTGCCCTTTGAGGTCCTTTCAAAATTCTATATCTCTGATCATGTGATCTCTCCTGCAACATTGCCTCTTTTCCTGCACCATTCAGGGTGATTCCAGACCTTCAGAATGGGTTTACAAGAATCATTTAAGGGACTAGAATTTTTAGGGCTCTTATTTCTCCCTGTGACTTCAGAAAGAAACCCTTCATTTAGGGAATATGGTCCACCTACATGTAGTATAGTATAGGCTAGGTCTGTGACCTGAATACATACAGAGTAAATGCACATATAAGATACATATCTACAGAGCCATATTAAGAAAATTAGAATCCATTAGGGAGAGAATTGCCTTTGTTACAAGTCATTAGAGCTAAAATCCTGAATAACTTATAAAGCCAATTATCTCACATATAGGAATCAATTGCTGCTGCCATTTTGCTAGTGCTCAGCGTCTTTTTTGATTACAAAGTTTTATCGGTTTCAAGCAAGGTAAAAGGCAATAAAAGAGTGCCGTAAAATTGGTTAAGAGTTTGGGTAAAACTGTAAAATGCCAATGTAATGAAGAGACTACCACTGAAAATTCACACTGAAATTAACATTTACAGAGACACTTCTGGAGAAAGGAAGAAAGTGACTTGATCAGAAAGTTTAAAATAAACGAGTAGAGAAAAGGTGGCTGAGAGAAATATCACATCAATGTTTTACAAAGAGTAGAGTCTCATATTACCTGCTATAAACATATATTGCAAGTTAAAATGAGATAGGAGATAACAAGTATGCAGAAGCAAAGATCAAATATTCAAGGTAGTTAAAATGTTCCCTGCTTTTAAAATTAACTATAAGCAATGTACTATTGGCTATCTTTTTAATGATACATTCTACTGATGCTGGGAATGAATATACTGTAGGGGGAGGGAAAAGATTCCTGAAAATAATAGGCATGAATTTTTTCTCCTTTGGTCTAGACATGTGATTTTATTGTATAGTGAACTCCCAGTAAAGGAACAGTCTCTATCAATGAAGATGGGCCACTGCTTTAAAATTTACAGTCTTAGAGGGTTGTTTGAAATATTAAGAGGTTGTGACTTGCCCAAGACCACATAGAAATGAACTGGAAAAATTTAAATATTTAATATTTAAAAGTAAATCTGGGGCAGCTAGGTGGCACATGGGATAGAGCACTGGCCCTGGAGTCAGGAGGACCTGAGTTCAAATCTGGCCTCAGACACTTAACACTTACTAGCTGTGTGACCCTGGGCAAGTCACTTAACCCCAATTGCCTCACCAAAAAAAAAAAAAAAAAGTAAATCTTCAACTCTGTCCTTTGGTAGGGGTAGGGAATAAATAGTGCATTCATTTAAGTAACCCTTCCTAGAACTTGGTCTAGATCTTAGAACAGCTTTCTGTTAATGAATGAACCAGGTTCTTCCAATTTTCTGCACCTTCCAGGCAGAAAATTGGCAGAACTTTTGGAAACCTACCTTTTACAGGTCCCTAAAATAGGCCCAAGCTCATTGATATAATAAATGTACCAGCAGAAATGATCTGCTTTGTATCCAACAAAATTTCTGAAAATCATCTTGTTATACCAAGATGGGGTTGCTGGATAATATTACATATTGAACTAAAATATACCTTTTGAGTTTCAGTCTTCATTACAAAGTTGTTGTGTGATATAGAATGAAGAGAGCACAAATTACTTTGGTTTTGGAATCAGGGGTCCTTGTTTCAAATCTTGACTCTACTACTTACTGGTTATGTGACATTGGGCAAGTCATTTCCAATCTGCATATCCATTTTCTCTTCTGAACAGTTAGGATGGTTGGACTTAATCATCTCTAAGGTTCCTTTGGACTCTCAATCTAATGTGCTGTTAATTTTTTTAAATAGTTTCCCAGAAGGGTAAAGTAATTTGCAATTCTCACCTCAAAACAGTGATATAATGATTTGGGAGAGAAAACTGCAGCATCAATGGCACTTTATCAACAAAAAGTATAAAAAGGAATGACCTTGTGTAAGGATTATATAATCAGCTTCAAATCAATGCCAATAAATTCCCATTGGCCACTGGACTTCAATTATAAAAGGAAACATTAACCTGTATTCTCTTCTAACTTTGATTCATTGCTCTAAAGGAAGATACTAGTCAGTAAGTGGAGGCTTAACAGAGAGGGCTTGCTCTATATTCTTTCTATTTTGAGTCAATAGACATTGTGGCTGGTCTTTAGATGTTGGACTACTGTCTATGTACTGAAGTGTAAAAATTATTGAGAAGAGTGTCTTTTTATGTGCACCTAATTCATGAGATAATTATTTGAAATAATGTTGGTAGCATAGGTGGGTAAGATGACATGGAAGTTTTATCAGTACCCTCAGGAATGATCATTAGTATTAATCCTTCCCAGAGGAAAAGCCGTAATGCTCACTATACAGTGTGTCCAATGCCCACCTACATTTATAAAGTACAAGTTAAAGGTTGCTAACAATCACAAGCAATTTAACTAAGTCCATGCTACAGGATACATGGGAAAACCAAAATAAAGTATAAAATGGAATACCAAGAGCTAAATATAATGTGAATAATGGCATTCATATTACTGATTGTATATATGTGTGTTTAGATACATTGTTGTTGTTTGGTCATTCATTTATTTCCCACTCTTTATGATCCTGTGGAACATAACATGCCAATATTATCCATGGAATTTTCTTGGTAAAATTATTGGAGTGCTTTGCCATTCATTTCCTTCTCCAGTAGATTAAGGAAAACAGAGGTTAAGTGACTTACCCAAGATCACATAGTTATTAAGTGTTGGCTGCTGGTTTTGAACTCTTCGTGACTCCAGTCTTGGTGTTGAGGCATTCAGCTGCCTCTATGTATATACATATACATATATGTGTATACATATACATATATGTATACACATGTATAGATACATATTTGGAATAGGGCCTATACCTGTGATTTTGTTGATATAGGGAGATCTCTGGTAAGGAAACTCTCTCTGCCAGTGTAAATTGGTATATTATGAGAAATTTATTATGTTGAAGAGTTGCTTAGGGCATCATCCCATGAGTATCTGCTCTGTGATCCAGTTACACTAGTCTCCCTCTTAGAACAGGACACTCCAGCTTCGGAGTTGGT
This sequence comes from Dromiciops gliroides, assembly GCF_019393635.1. Lineage (NCBI taxonomy): Eukaryota > Metazoa > Chordata > Mammalia > Microbiotheria > Microbiotheriidae > Dromiciops > Dromiciops gliroides. The sequence continues at coordinate 292,227,638 of NC_057864.1, read as the reverse complement.
ATTTTCAAATATGTATTTTATAATATACCCCCTAACTAGAATGTTCTCCTTTCTAGTCTCAACCACCTTCTTTCTCTGTCTTCCTTCAAGTTGAAATTAAAATCCTGCCTTCTACAGAAAAGTTTTCCTATTCCCATTTATTCTAGTGCCTTCCCTCTCTTGATTATTCCCAATTTATCTTCTATATAGCTTGTTTCATACATAGGTTTTTGTATGTTTTCCTCTCCATTAGCCTGTGAGCTCCTTGATATTAGGGACTATCTTTTGTCCTTTTTGTATCCCCAGAACTTAGCACAATGCCTGGCACATAGTCGGTGCTTAATAAATTTGTAACTGAACAACTGAGATGAGGGAGGCAGGACTGTTCTAAAAGGTAAAGCACTGAGAAGACACTGGAGAGGATAGAGTGAATTGTACTGGCACAGGGGCTGTTTTTCATAAGAAGGGTTACCTCTGACTCAGAGGTGAGAGCAAAGGAGGACAAAATGAGATATGATGTAGAGAAGGGTTTCAGGTATAGAAAATGTGAGAAGAGGGAACTCGTGACAGATGGCTTTTTTTTTCTCCATAAAGTGGGTGGTAAGGTCTTCTGCTGAGAGGGAAGGGGAGGGAATAGTGTAGGAGGCTTGAGGAGAGAAAGTTTAGAACAGCTGCTGTGGAGTGTTTGATAAATTAGGGAAGCTTAAAAGAATTTCAGTGCATCCACAAAGTCTCAATGGAAATGAGATTTATAAATTTGTAGTGGACCCATTGTGATTTAATCCAATGGTACTTAGCACCAAAAGAGCAGGTGTGGAAAAGGCAGGTGGTGGAGGTGACAAAGGATTGGTGTTTGGCAAGGCATGATGATAGGGCAAAGGAAGAAGAAATTGAGACAAAAGGAAAGAGTTAATTTGACCAGTTAGCTACAGCATCAATTTTGACCTGGGAATGAGAGGAAAATTGGACTAGGGAAGTCATAAAGGATAGAGTTATTGGGGGTGTCAGTGAAGAAAAAAAAAATGAATTTTAGTTGTAGTAAGGGAAATGAAGAGATAAAAAGATTAGAAATTTTCAGAAGGATAGAAGGGACATCAGAATTCAGGTTTGTGGGGAACAGTTGTGAGTGGTGTAAATTCCACGTTCTGACTAGCCCTGCACATGGCTATGATGAAGGGAACATGGAGATCATGGGAGTTGAGAAGGTTGGTAGAAATGCAGGTGTTGAGTGATTATAGTATCTGTGGGGCCATTTGTATATACACCAAAGTCCTCAAATATGAGGATAGGAGTTGGGGGTGGAAAGGAAGACTTTGAGTCAGGCAATGAATTCCTTAAGAAGGGAATAACTCATGCTCTGTCTAGACAATACAGAAGGATGGCTAAATCTCCAAGGAGAGATTGGTGATTGTTACAGTGAGAGGGGCCAAAACTAACAGAGAAGAGCAAGGCGTGTGTCTGTTCCTCCTTCCATCTGGCCTGAAATGGGTTATACGTGTATAGGCTTAGGGAACTAGTGAGGGAAGAGCCTCCCAGTACTGGAGAATGCAACCAAAGTGCAATGTTTTATGGGGGATGTAGGTCTCTGTGAATTAAAGAAAATGTAAAGACATCTAAGAGAAAAGAAATTTTGTTAACAATAGACTGGGAATCCCAAAGGGCATAGCGGATCTGGTTCAAAACAGTATAGGGACTCAGGTGGGGATGGAATGAAGTAAATGAAAAGGGAAAGGGGGTTTTGGCTTGGTAATCCAGTCCAGCACTCTTTTATTAAGTGACTAAGTGACTACTATGTGTCAGGTACCAAGCTGGAAGTTTAGGATACAAAGGCACAAGGCCAAAAAAAAAAAAAAAAAGATGTCTTTGCTCAAGAATTTGCAGCCTTACTGGGTCATGGGGATCATGAGGACAGACAGCTACATTTTTGACAGCCACAGAAAGAGGAAATACCATTTAATTGAAATTCCAGCCCACAATGATCCTGTAATAGCCCATAAATACCTTGTTGTTCTTGCTCACTTAACCAAGGTAAAAGCTAACAGTAGGTTTGGACAATGAAGGTAAGGAGAAGAGAATACACATTTATTATTTATTAAGAACCTACTATGCGAGAGGCACTTTGATAAGTGCTTTACAAATTTTATTTCAGTTGAAATAGGCAAATAGACTTCCTGTGCTAAGATGTCCAAGTGAGGAAGCTCTCCCAGATTTCCCCTCCAAACTGACATAAAACTGCCTCTGAATTACCCAGGAGAAGGAAAATGGCCTACCAGCCTGTCAGGAAAGGTCTGTCTTAACTGGGTGTGGAGGTAAGTGAGGTCCAGGAGCAGCAACAGCAGCTTCCAGGGCTCACAGCAGGGGACCTCAAGCAGGGCTCTAAGCCTGGGGCAATTCACCATTGAGGCTCCACCTACCTGCAAACCAGAAGCTCCCTGCACAAGTGAGCAGTCTGTACAGCATAGCAGGTGTTCCGTCAAGGAAACATTTTGTTTCTTCAGGAACAACAGGGGGGACTGTAATGATTGGAATGACGCCACCTACTGGAGACTTGCTGTGGAGAGCTCCACCATGAGGAAAATGCCTCAGAGGCATTGTGGCTTTTCCTTGGCGTCAGGAAATGACGCTTGCTCATGGGTGCTGTCTATCAAGTCTACCAGCCAATCAACTGGAGGAGCCTCCTATGGTCTGGGAGGAGACAGGAAGGAGGAAAGGGAGCCTGCGCAGAGAGCGCGGGCCTTTTTGGCTTCCGGACTTGATGGTGGTGGCGGCAGAGGACTTCACAGGAGATTTGAGGAAAGATAGGAATGCCAGACTGTTAGAATTCTGTTCTCAATCTTTTTCTTTCTATTTTCCAATAAACCCTTAAAAACCTAAACTCGTTTTATCAGTGATTTTTAGTCAGTTTCCCCCAAACTGGGGGAACACATTAGAATCCACATTTAGAATCTTAAATTACACACAGGGACCCCCACCAGGTACCCCAAAGCTAGCTCAGACCAGCAGGGAGGCTTTTACACCACTGCTAACCAGTAGTGAAGCCCTGTCCAAGACTGGTCAACAAGTTCCCACCCCTTCTACTTCCCAGCAGAGAGACTCATTTCATAAATCAGTAGCAGGGACTCAGCAGATCACAACCCTTCCAGGGCCTGCTAGCAGAGTGACTGGTTACCATGGCAACCCAGGAGCAGAACCCCCCCCCCCTTCTCCTCCCTCCACACACTTGGGCAGATTGGAAACAAAATTGCTCTTCCAGGACCAGCTAACAGAGGGGCCCTGATAACAGAGTAACCCAGTAGCAAGGTACCAGCACTGGGGCAGACAAACAACAAGATCGCTCCTCCAGAGCCAGCTCCCAGAAAGACTTTGCTAACTTTAGCAACCCAGCTAAAGCAAGTGGCTAAGCCCTAAAGTCCAGTAAATATCACCAATGAGACATAGAACCTCAGCACAAACCCTGGGACAGTTTAGGAAGAAAGCCCAACTTGAATAAAAATATCAAGGCACAAAAGTGAGCAAAAACAACAACAAAAGCTTGACTATTGACAGTTACTATGGTGACAGGGAAAATCAAGACATAAACATACAGGAGGACAATAGTAACAAAATGGCTACAGGTGAAGCTTCAAAGAAAATTGTAAATTGGTCTCAGGCTAAAAAAGAATTCCAGAAGAGCTTAAAAAGAACTTTAAAAATCAAATTGGAGAAGTAGAAGAAAAATTGGGTAAAGAAATAAAAATAATTCAAGAGAACTATGAAAAAGAAATACAAAAATTTACTGAGGAAAATAACTCCCTAAATAACAGATTTGACCAAATGTAAAAGGAAGTACAAAAGGTCATGGAGGAAAATAATTCTTTAAAAATTAAAATTGAACAAATGGAAATTAATGACTCTATGAGACACCAAGATACAATAAAACAAAATTTAAAAATGTGAAATTTCTCATTGGAAAAACAACTGAACCAGAAAATAGTTCAAATATTATTGGGCTACCTGAAAGCCATGACAAAAAAAAAAAAAGTCTGGACAATATCTTTCAAGAAATTTTCAAAGAAAACTGCCCTGAAATATTAGAACCAGAGGGAAGAATAGAAATTTAAAGAATCCACCAATCACAACCTGAAAGAGATCCAAAAAGGAAAACTCGCTGGAACATCATAGCCAAATTTCAGAACTCACAGATCAAAGAAAAAGTATCACAAGCAGCCAAAAAAGAAACAATTCAAATACTGTGGAGCTACAGTCAGAATTACACAGGATTTGGTAGCTTCCACATTAAAGAATCGAAGGGATTAGAATATAATATACAGGAAGGCAAAGGAGTTAGGTTTACAACCAAGAGTCACCTACCCAGCAAAATTGAATATAATCTTTCATCTGGAAAAAATGGACATTTAATGAACTAAAGGACTTTCAAGCATTTTTGATTAAAAGGCCAGAGCTGAATAAAAAATTTGACCTCCAAATACAAAACTCAAGAGAATCATAAAAAGGTAAAAAAGAAACAAGAAAGAAAATTTTAAGAAATTCAGTAAGGTTAAACTGTTTATATTTCTATATGATAAGATAATATTTGTAAGTCTTAATAACCTTATTATAAGGGCAATTAGTAGTATATGGAAAGAGGATGTGGTTTAAGGTAATATTGAAGGAATGATAATATTTGTAAGCCTTAACTTTACTATAAGAATAATTAGGAGTATATGTAGACAGAAGGTGTGGTCATAAGGTGACATTGATGGAACAACAGCCCAGAAAACAGAATAAAGGGGTAAAAAGAAATTTCATGAAAGAAGAAGGAAGGGAGAAATTAAATGGGGTTAACTCTCTCTCTCTCTCTCTCTCTCTCTCTCTCTCTCACACACACACACACACACACACATACATACATACATACATACACACACAGGCATAAAGGAACTATCATAATAGAGGAGAAGATGGGGGACATGGACAAAGATTAAACTTTACTCTCATCAAAATTGGCTCAAAGAGGGAATAACAAACACACTCTTATGGATATAGAAATCTATCTGCCATCGGGTGTCAGAGTGGGGGCTTCAGGTGAAAAATAGCATGGAGAGAAATAGTCATCAGAACTATAAATGTGAATAGGATGAACTCACCTATTAAACTGAAGTGGATAGCAGGATGGCTTAAAAACCAAAATCTTACAGTATGTTGTTTATGAGAAACACATTTAAAGCAGAGAGATACACACAGGGCACATGTAAGGGGCTGGAACAGAATCTGTTATGCTTCAGATGAAGCAAAGAAAGTAGGGGTAACAATTATTAGATCGAGGTAAAAGAGATAAAGAAGGGAACTATATCTTGCTGAAAGGTACCATAAAGAATGAATTCATATCAATACTTAACATATATGCACCTGTGATGTTTAAAATCTAAATTGTGGTTGCCTTAAATTAGAAGCTTTAGCACCAGTCCTTGGGCATTAAACATTTATTAAAGCATACAGATATCCCCATGGAGTTCAGAAAGTTAAGAAAAAAAGCCTATTTAGCCTAGAGTTCCAGCCTGGTCTGGTTCTTCCTCAAGTCCTCTGCCACAAGCCTTCTTCAATCACCAACTCTCTCCAGCAAACTGGTTGTGGAAGCTTTTTATAAGTCTGGAAGAGAGGAGTATATAAGTGTATATAAGTATATAAGTGTATAGGAGTATATAAGTGTGTCCTTACACACTACTTCAAGCTGATTGGTTGGCATCATCCAAATCCATTGGTTCTGAAGGTGTTCTCAAGGTGTGATTACAATCCAGTTAACTTGAAGTAGGCTAATCAACAGTTAATCACTCCCACTTGATTCAATCAGTCTAGATTAATCTCCAGGTGGGTCTTTGAGTATCTTCTAAATCTCATTATTTCATCACACACCAAAAGGTATAGCATCTAAATTTTTGAAAAAGAAGTTGAATGAGTTACAGGAGGAAATAGATAATAACACTATCTTAGTGGGGAACCTTAACCTTCACCTCTCAGAACTGGATAAATCTAACCAAAAAATAAACAAGAGATTCTTGAAAAGTTAGATGTCATAGATCTATGGATAAAATTGAATGGGAATAGAAAGGAATATACCTTCTTCTCAGTAGTACATGAGACCTACATGAATATTGACCATGTATTAGGGCATAAAAACCTTACAACCAGATGCAGAAAAGCAGAAATAGTAAAGACATTCTTTTCAGATAATAATTTAAAAAAATTATATTCAATAATAGACAATTAAAAGAGATATTAAAAACCAATTGGAAATTAAATAATCTGATCTTAAAAAACAAGTGTTTCAAAGAACAAATCATAGAAAAATCAATGATTTCATGAAAGAAAATGACAACAATGAGAAAACTTATCAAAATTTATGGGATGCAGTCAAAGCAGTTCTTAGGGGAAAATTTATATCCCTAACTGTCTACTTCAATAAAATAGAGAAAAATCAGATCAACGATTTGGGCATGCAACTACAAATACTAGAAAATCAACAAATTAATAATCCCCAACTAAACACCAAATTGGAAATCCTAAAAATCAAATGAGAGATTAATAAATTTGAAAGTAAGAAAATTATTGAATTAATAAAGAAAACTAGAAGCTGGTTCTATTAAAAAAACAATAAATAGATAAACCATTGGTTAATTTGATCAAATAAAGGAAAGAAGAAAACCAAATTACTAGTTTCAAATATGAAAGGGGTGAACTCACCACCAATAAAGAGGAAATTAAGACAATTATTAGGAACTATTTTGCCCAATTATATGCCTATAAACTTGACAATCTAAATGAAATGGATGAATATCTACAAAAATGTAAATTGCCCGGATTAGCAGAAGAAATAAAATATTTAACTAAGCAAATCTTAGAAAAAGCAATTGAACAAGCCATCAATAAACTTCCTAAGAAAAAATCCCCAGAACCAGATGCATTCACAAGTGAATTTTACTAAACATTTAAAGAACAATGAATCCCAATACTATATAAATTATTTGAAAAAATAAAGTGAAAAAGGAGTCCTAACAAATTCCTTTTATGAGACAAATATGCTGCTGATACTCAAATCAGGAAGAGACAAAACAGAGAAAGAAAATTAGAGACCAATTTGCTAATGAATATTAATGCAAAATTTTAAAATAAAATACTAGCAAAAAGAATACCGAAATATATCACAAGGATCATACACTATGACCAGGTGGAATTTGTGCCAGGAATGCAGGGCTGGTTCAATGTTAGGAAAACTATCAGCATAATTGACCATATCAATAACAAAAGCAATAGAAATCATATAATTATCTCAATTATCTAAAACCATCAGCAAGCATTATCTGTAATGGGGATAACCTAAAAGCCATCTGAATAGAATCAGAACTGAAGTAAGGATGCCCATTATTTTATATTGTATTAGAAATGTTAGCTATAGCAATAAGAGATGAAAAAGCACTAAAGGAAATAGAATACATAATGAGGAAACAGAACTATCACTCTTTGCAGATGATATGATGTTATATTTAGAAAATCCTAGAGAATCAACTAAATAGCTCCTTGAAATTATTAACGAGTTTAGTGAAGTTGTAGGATACAAAGTAAACCCGCATAAATCATTCTCATTTCTATATATTACCAATAAAGTCCAGAAACAACAGATAAAAAGACAAATTTCATTTAAAATAACTATGGCCAATATAAAATACTTGGGAGTCTACCTCCCAAGACCACTATATGACCAGAGCTACACAACACTTTTCAGAGAAATAAAGTCAGATCTAAACAACTGAACAAATATTAATTGCTTTTGGGTAGGCAGAGCCAATATAATAAAAATGACAATTCTAACTAAGTTAATATATTTATTTAGTGTTATACCAATCAAACTATCAAAAAATATTTTATAGAGCCAGAAAAATAATAACACAATTCATCTGGAAAAACAAAAATTCAAAGATATCATGGAAAAAAATGAAAAAAAAATATGAAAAAGGGTGGCCTAGTAGTTCCAGATTTCAAACTGTATTATAAAATGTTAATTATCAAAACAATCTGGTACTGGCTAAGAAATAGAGAGGTAGATCAGTAGAATAAAATAGATAGAAATTATACTATAGTAAATGCCTATAGTAATCTAGCATATGATAAACCCTAAGATCCAAGATTTTGGAACAAAAACTCATTACTTGGCAAAAACTGCTGGGAAAACTGGAAAACAGTATGACAGAAATTAGGTACAGACCAATATCTCACACCATATACTAAAATAAGGTCAAAATGGTTACATGATTTACATATAAAGGATGATACCATAAGCAAATTAAGGGAGTATGGAATCATTTATCAGTCAGATTTTTTGTTAGAGGAAAAATTTAGGACTAAAGAATATACAGAGAATAAAATTAATTGTAAAACAGATCATTTTTATTATATAAAATTAGAAAGCTTTTGCACAAACAAAACTAATATAACCAAGATGACAAGGGAAGCAGGAAACTGGGAAAGAATTTTTGAAACAAATAAAGCCTTCATTTCTCAAATATATAGAGAACTGAGTCAAATTTATAAAAATACAAGTCATTCCCCAATTGATAAATGGTAAAGGTTCTGAACAGGTTTCGGACAAAGAAATCAAAGCTATCAATAATCATATGAAAAAAATACCCTATATCATTATTAATCAGAGAAATGCAAATTGAACAAACAACTCTGAGTTATCACCTCACACTATCAGAGTGGCAAATATAACAAAAAATGGAAAATATTGGATGTTGGAAGGGATTTGGGAAAGCCAGGATGCTAATCTACTTTTATTGGAGTTGTGAAAAGATCCAACCATTCTGGAGAGTAATTTGGAACTATGCCTAAAGGGCTATAGAACTGTACATACCCTTTGATCCAGCAATACCACTGCTAGGTTTATATCCCAAAAGCATCCTCAAAAAGAGAAAAAGACCTATTTGTACAAAAGTATTTCTAGCAGCTATTTTTGTGGTGCCTAAAACTTGGAAATCAAAGGAATGCTCAACAATTGGGGAATGTCTAAACAAACTGTGGTAAATGATGGTGATGGAATATTATTGTGCTATAAGAAATGACAAGCAGGATGACTTCAGAAAGGCCAGGAAAGACAGGTATGAAATACTATACTTTGAAGTGAACAGAACCAAGAGAACATTGTACACAGAGACAGCAATATTTTTTAATGAAGAACTGTGAATTACTTGAGTATTCTCAACAGTTCCATGATGCAAGACAATCCCAAAGGACTATTGATGAAACAAACTATTCACCTCCAAAGAAAGAATTGATATTGATGGAACAGACTAAAGCATGCTATTTCTCACTTTCTTTCATTTTTTTAATCAATGTAATATAATTTAATTATGTAATGTTTTACATAATCATACATGTATAACCCATATCAGATTGTTTGCAATCTCACGGAAGCAGCAAGGGAAAGAGAGAAGGAGGGATAAAAATTGGAATCCAAAACCATAAATAAAACTGTTTCATTATTTTTTAATGGGCAAATACCTGGTCATGAAGTCCCCATATATGGCAAGGGCCCATATATGTAGCAGATACTGAGCTTCTGGCCTCCTACTGGTAGTTGGGCACTCCCAACTTCTCAAGCCTTCTCTATGAAAGTGTCTCTACTGGAGCATTCCCCACATTTGGTTTTGAAATGTTTGTTAACCTATACTCTTCCCTTTCCCATTCTCCACAAAGTGACTCAAATTTTACTATTGTGTGGAGTTTTATATCAAAGTACACACTTGTGGTATTGGTAAAAAATTTCTAGTTACTAAGCAATGTTGAACCCACATATTTTATTAACTGGTTACCTGGGGAAGAGGACCTAATGAAACTCAGAATGATTGTTTAGACTAGGCAAGCAGCATCAGAAATATTAATAGTCCCATCCTCCCCTTAAATATATCTTTTCCATACTTCTACACATTAAAGGCCCATTAACATTAACTTGCCCCTTTTCTAGAGTGAAAATATAATTATCCATTCAAATTCCACCTGAATATGGATTTTGCTTTGTTCTCAATTGCATTCTACAATTATATGAATGATATGAGATTTGAATTCAGGGCCTTCCTGACACGAGGCCTGGTGCTCTATCCACTGTATTACCTAGTTGCTTTACTCAGAGACCCTAGGCAAATGTATTCTCTCTCAAAATCAGGTTTTTTAATTTGTTAAATGGGAATTATAATCTCTATAGGACCTATATCAAAGAGATGCTGTGAGAATGAAATAAATTGATTAGGCATTTTACAAATCTTAAAGTATTTTATAAATTCCAGCTGCCTAGCATATAGAATTTTTCATCTTAGATTGTTGAAACTGTACTGGAATGAATCAGTAGACTCAGATTCTACTAGCAGGTTTGCCATTAACTACATGGACTTAATATGACCAATGAAAACCCCAATAAGCATAGTTTCTTGGTAATTGATCATCAATTTATTAATTAGGCTAATCAACAATCAGTAAATTGATGGTCAGTGATTTCTCTCAATAATCAAAGACACACAGTGGAGACTGGGAACCCCTTAACTAATCCTTCTGAAAGGGAATTCCCTTGACAAGTGAAAATCAACCTTGATTGATGGATATTAAAAGAGGAGATAGGATAGGTCTTCAGCTCCTCCTGCTGATAACATGACTTGATCATGGGAATCAGCTGACTTCAGCAATCTGGACATGGGAATCCAGCTCCATCCATACCACTCTGGTTGGTTTTCTCCTTCATGAGCTGGGCTACCCTAAACTCTAGTGGAAGGGTACAGGGACAGGGGCTTCTTTTCCCAGGGTAAAGACTCACCCAGACTAGATTCTGTTTATACTCTAAAGAGAAGTTAGGTCTCCTAGTTGGTTGGGATCTCACCCAAGTTTGAAAAGCATTTTCCTTTAAAGCTAAAAGAAATCTCATCAATCAGACATGCCCTTCAGAGATTGACTTTAACAATAGCTGGGACTTTAAATGAAGAAATTGAGGAGAAAAGCCTGGATCCCAATTTAATAATTAGTTTAATAATAATAATAATTTCCCTCATAAGATATATTATACAACCTGATAATGGAATGGGAAGGGGGCTAAAATTCTAGCTGAGTTCAAATCCTAGTTGTGATACTCACTACCTATGGCTAATTCACTTCACTTCCATGACCCTCAGTTTTCTCCTTTCCAAAATGGGGGGCTGAGGGGAGGCACCTAGGTGGCACAGTGGATAAAGTACCAGCCCTGGATTCAGGAGGACCTGAGTTTAAATCTGGCTCAAATACTTGACACTTTCTAGCTGTGTGACCTTTGGCAAGTGTGTGTCCTGCAAAAACAAACAAATAAATGAATAAATAGGTCCCTGAGTGGCTAAATAAATGAGTGAATAGATAAATAAATAGGTAGATAGATAAATAAATAGATAAATGAATGAATGAACAAAAAATAGATGAATGAATGAATGAATGACTAAACAAACAAATAAGTAAATAGATAAATATGAAAAATTAAAAAAAAATAAAATGAGGGGGCTGGACTGAATGACCTCTGAGGTCACTTCTACCTCTGTATATGTGATGCTCTGATATTCAGGAGCTGAATTAGATTACTTACAAGTCTGCTTCTAGCTCTAAGGTTCTATAATACATCTCATATGTACAAATGTGAGATTTGCAGGTAGTAAGATTAGTTTCCTGCCTGATGAAATCCATAAGTTCAATTTTTCTTTTGTTAAATTCAGTGATGGCACTCAGGGAGAACCATGCAGATGAGCTGACAGTGCTGAGCTGATAGGTAGAAGCATAATATCCAGGGACTGGAGGCTCCCTAGCACTTCACCAGAACACATCCCCTAGGTTAGGTTAGGAATTAATGAGAAAATGAAGAGCTTTGCTTTACAACCAGCCTCACAGAATATAGAGAGATACCCATAAAATAGTGCATATCATTAGAGGTGAGGCTGAGGAACAGCCGTGAGAATCCCTGAACAGTAAAGGATTTTAGCCTCAGGATAAACAAGCCAAGTTATAGTAACTTTTCCCCTGTGGTGGAGGGGGGAAAAAAAAACAAACACACTTTTATATTTCCTTTTTTCTGTTAAGAAAGCTTAGAAAGAAGACTTTAAAATATACTTTACTTTCTTCCTTCCTTCCCAGTGTCAGTCTCAAAAAGGATTTTGGTAAGCATCCAGAGATCAAGGCCTCTGAATTGTGTAGTTCAAATGTATTCCCTTGATCAATCTGATGAACTAATTAAAAAGCCTTTAACCTTATCCTAAATACAAAATTAAGTTCAAGTAAGCTCTCACTTGAAAGCAATTGCTCAATCAAATCTAACTATGAGATAAACCCCTGTTCCCATTTTTTGTGTTTGGCTCTGAACCCTTTATCCCTCCCACACATCACTAACTGGAAACCCATTTGGATTAATTGGCATCTTTTCTAGAATGCCAATACACCTTGCTAGGGGTAAAACTACTAGTCATTCACATCTTAGAATCAATTTCTTAATTACATCTAAAATAACCCCAGTGACCTCATTCTGTGCAATGAGGAAGTTGGAATAGCTGGCCTCTGAGGTTCCTTCCAGATAAAGTCTATAACCCTAAAAGTATAGCAATCTTAAAGACCAGTGAAGAAGACAGGATGGCGGGGTTTATTATTGGGGGTTTTGGAACGGCTGTTTTTTGTTTTTTTTAAGGTTGAATTATCTTAAGTCCACCTCCCCCAGAAGAGTGGGACTCCAGGGAAGACATTACCCTACTCCAGCCCCAGTGCCTAAAGAGCACTTGTAATTTTCTGCTCTCTTGTCATTGTCTAAGTGTGGGGTGGTGCCAAGTGATCTAGGGTGGGAGACTATGGTATCTAGAGGAAGCAGGGGATCTGTTTCATAAATAAAACCCTTCTCTATACTCTGGCATTCTCTCTGGCAGTTCCCTATCCCTAGAATACTCTCCCTCCTCTTTTCCAACCACTGACTTCCCTTGGCTTCCTTTAAGTCCCAACTAAAATCCCACCTTCTACAGGAAGTGTTCCCAACCCCTCTTAATTCTATTAACTTCCCTTAGTTAATTATTCCTATTTATCCTGTATATAGCTTGTTTTTTTTATGAATCTCTTTGTTTGTTTTCTCCCAGGTTAGATTTTATGCCCCTTGAGGGATAGACTGTCTTTAGTTTCTTTTTGTATTCCCAAACATTTAACTCAATGTTTAGCAGATAGTGGCATTTAATAAATGTTGATTCATTTATTGATTTTTCTGTCATGGAACTCTTCGGAAATCTGTTGAAGACCATGTATCCCTTCATGGAATAACATTTTAATGTAAAATAAATAGAATTTTTAAAAATTATGTTGAAATGAAGTTATCAAATTACTTTTTAAAAGTTCATAGACCACAAGTTAAGAAGCTCTATTTTAACCATTGTTCTTTTCTCCTGGGAGAGAAATTATGGAAAGAAGATCCTATTTTGGAATGAATAAAATAAGTTTTTTCTTATTTCTGTCAGGGCATGTTTCTGATAGGGAAATATGGAGAAAGGTGACTGGGCAGAATTAATTATTTACTGAGCTATTGATAACTTGTTTCAGGGATAAGGTGATGGGAAATTTGATACAACTACAATTTAATGTACATGTATTGGATGGTATTGGATAGATACCCTATGTTTTTGAGGAAGAATGAGGAAACCTGGACTCCCTAGGTGTTTCAAAAGAGGCAGATCAATTTGGTTTTGCCCTGGATTTTGAGGTTTAGAAAAGGATAGATGTAGGGATGGGGTGCAAAGCCAGTCCCATTTTATACCACCCCTCACCCAAATCCAAGTTTGTCAAGGTCTGAGATCAGTGGAAGGGCCCAACCCTAAAACAAGAGTTACAAACCCAGAAACATGCATATTCCCCTAGGTTAAGCTTGACAAGAAGGTACATGAACTATTTAGTAAATAACTACACTTTCCAACCCTTTATTTCCTTTGTGTTTGTGAATAATGAATACTAGAATTTATTTTCTTTCACAATGAATGGGAATTTGAGGTTTATTGAAAGAAAAAGGGAAAGAAGATCAAAACAGCTTGACAACCCCTTACTCTAAGGATATCAGTGTCTTCTTCCCTCTAACCCACTTCCCTCCCAAAAGCATTAAGGAGGAAGTTTGGTGTTTGCTTGTCCAGTTCACATTCTAGGGCAGGCATCCTGGGGCTATTTGGCACTCCCTGCAGTCAGTATATATTTACTACCCTATTTTATGGGAGAAATATCTCCTCTCAGTTCATGTAGTAAGTATCTGCTGCCAACTTAATTTACCACAATGCAGAAATTATAGACGGAAAAATTTAGGTATTATTATTCAGCTAAAGCAAAGGATCAGGTCTCAGAGAAAAACTGAACAATCATTGGGATTCTCATAAGTTTTCATAAAGGCAAAATTACAACAGAGTGACAGAGAAATAATGATTTTACATATTGGAATCTTCTACATTCCTCTTAGTCCATAAAAGTTAAAGCAGAAATATTGATAATAGCATGTTTCCTTCAATGTCATAAAAGTTGAATAAACTTAAAATGATATAATTTCATACCTCCCTTAAGGAAACAAATTTCTTTTTTTTTTCTTTTGGAAACAAATTTCAAACAAACTCTATGTAAAGTAAGTCAGGTTTCATGTTAAACTACATTTAGAGGGTTCACAAATAGGTTGAGGGGAAGATTTGCATATTCTTTTAGATTCTTTTTTTAAAAATTATTTTCAATTTATGGAATAAAACAAGCATTTCTATAACATAGTATAGTAAAGATGATTGCAAATGAAACTGCAAATTTATTATGTATAACTTGCTATTACTTTTAAATGCATAATAAAGTTGTCATATAAATTTCTTTTTTTAATATAAAAAACTGTTTAAGGCTTTAAGTAAATTTTCACATCCCATGAGTCAGGTTTTGGTTAGATAAGTTTAATATTAACAGAAGACAGGCTTTAAGTTAACCAAAAATTTCAGGAAGAATAAAAGGAAATCAAAAATAAAACTTTAAAGTTTTCAGCAAAATTAGTCAAATCTTGTACATGGCCCACCCATTCTGGATTTATGGAATGTTTGAATGCATTAGTATAGTACCCAGTGGTGCAGTATAGTTTTTCTTAAGCTTTTTGGTGGCAGACCCCTTTACAAACCTAAAAATTACTGAGGATGCCAAAGAGCTTTTAGGTAATATCCTTATGGATTATATCTACTCTATTTTCTGTAATAGTAAAGTGAGATCATATTTGTAAAAAAAGTAATTAATTAATAAAAAAAAGGATTTATCACATTACCTGGTACTTTGTAGGTAACATAAAAATACTTATTTCTTTCCACTCCCCCTTTTCCCTTAAAATTGATACATTTGTAAACATTTATTAATTATTTAAAATAAAATATTTAAAACAATTCCATTACATGTTAGTATAAATGACAATTTTATGACAATAGCTATGTTTTTTTTAAAAAAATGAGAAGCATTGTTTTACACATCTTTGCAAATCTCTTCAAAGTCTGGTTTGATAGAATACTGGATTTTCCTATCTCCTGCATTCAATCAATCATAATATGTTGCTTGGTGGAAATATATTTTAAAAAATCTGTTCTAACATTTAATTGGAAAAGTGAAGAGTATTTTAATAGATAAATAACAACCTAGTATTGTCAACCTGAATTCAATAGAAGACAGTCATTACAGCAAAAATGATGTTATTTAGTCAGGGCAAGAAAGTTGCATGCAGTAACAACATGGCCAGCCCATCACAGTTGCACTCTCTGCAGTAGAGTTTGAATGCTTGGCAGTTCAGCTCAAGAGAGGACTTTAATGTCCAGTACCCTGCCATGTGATCTTCAGAATCTTTCTAAGACAATTCAAATGGAAGCAATTCAGTTTCCTGCAATGTTGCTGGTAGACTGTCTAGGTCTCACAGGCATGCAATGATGAGGTCAGCATGATATCTCTGTAGCCCTCCAGTTTGGTAGGCAGCCTAATACCTCTTTTCTCCCACATTTTCCTTCCAAGTCTCCCAAACACTAAGCTAGCTCTTAGAGTTGTGTGTGTCAACCTCATCATCTATGTGAATGTCCATGGAAAGTATACTGCTAAAGTAAGTGATCTTGTCCACAGCATTCAGAATTTCTCCATTTATGGATGGTGTAGTGCTAGCTGGTAGAGAACCACTATTTTCTTGGTATTAATTGTCATGCCCAAATTAAGCACAAGCAGCAGAGAATCTATCCATACTTTGCTGCATCTCAGCCTCAGAAGCTGCATTGAATGCACTTTGAAAATCAATACTGTAATAGGTTGGGTGTTGGGCTTTCAGAAAGTCCCACTTCAGATCTTCACTTACTTATTAGTTGTACTTCCCACAGCAAGTAAGTCATTTTACTTCTCTGAGCCTGTTTCCTCAGCTGTGAAAAGAAGGGCTTGGACTTCAGAATGTCTATGGTCTCTTCCGGTTGTAAATCGAGGGTTTAGGATTCCATGATACAAATATCAAGATTCCCTCAAGATCTGTCTCAGTGTATCACTCAAGGCTCCCTCTACCTTCCTTTCTGCCACCACATACGAATTTATCCTGCATATGGTTATTTTGTACATTTTTATATTCAGGTGTGAAGTCCTGAAATAAATAAGTCATGACTTGAGGAATAAAACATATTTAATTGAGATAACAGGGTAGAAAATTGCCCCCCGGGGGATATCTCATGAGCACAGAATACAAAGGATTTCCCAAACTGGAGACCAACATAGAAGGTTTCTATAATTTTAGGAAGAGGAGGAGTTAGTATGAAGTAGCAAGGCCTAGTCATGAGATCCCAGTCACCCTTGGCAATCCAGGCAAGGAAAACGACTTCATTCTGGCTTTTCTGTCCTTCATGCCATGAATCACAAGGGGGCAAGGACACTGTGAGCTGCTTTGGAACCTGGTCTAGCACAAGCTGGCATTGTTTACAGGATAAGTTTCCAGAATGGAGGGACTTAGGGTACAATTCAACTCAACCTAATTGATTGTAAATCCAAGGACATATGGAAATTCTGACAATACTAGGATCATTAAGAGTATAGTTAAGTAACATTAGATTTGTTATTAACAATTGTCTGTCATTATATTAACAATTATATTATCCCTAAAGCTTAGCTCTGTGTCTGGTAAACAGTAAATAAATATCTATTGAGTGACTAATGTGAGAAATGATATTTAATAACTAATATCTTGGGGAGATTCAGTTTTCCCCCTTCATGGAGGCCTAAATGCTCCTCCTCCCCAACTTCTGAAAGTTTCCCCTCCCCCCCTTCTTGATGAGATTAAATGAACTCTCTTTCATCTTGGTCAAACTCATCTGAAGTTTACAAGTGTGGGGAAACTCATTGTGTTCTACTCAAGCTAAGGTAGAGACATATCAGTTTATCTAAATAGGAAAGTCTCTCCTTCCATGGAAGGGTCACTTAGCCTACCCACTTTGAAATGATAGCCCAAGGCTGGGGGTAGTCTGATATAGCCCTTGGTTTTAATATAACCCACCTTTCCCACCAAATTCCTTACCTGTCTTTGTTTAAACTGTCTATAAACCACTACAAATCTGTTATCTGGTGTCCTATTCAGGAATAAACTGGATAGTACCCATGGTCATATTAAATTTTCTTCCCTGCTTAATAAAACCTGTCACAGGGGAAATGGGTGATGGTGGTCCTTAGGTATTCCTCTTTAAAGAATTATACCCTGGGGCAGCTAGGTGGAGCAGTGGATAGAGCACTGGCCCTGGAGTCAGGAGGACCGGAGTTCAAATTTGACCTCAGACACTTAACACTTACTGGATGTGTGACCTTGGGCAAGTCACTTTACCCCAATCGCCTGACTAAAAAACAAAAACAAAAACAAAAAAATAAAAACAAAACAAAACAAAACAAAAGAATTACACCCTGGGGCAGCTGGGTGGCACAGTAGATAAAGCTTTGGCCCTGGATTCAGGAGGACTTGAGTTCAAATCTGACCTCAGACACTTGACACTTACTATCAGTGTGAACCTGTGCAAGTCACTTAACCCTCATTGCCCTGGGAAAAAAAACAAAACAAAACAAAACAAAAAGGAATTACACCCTCTTGCACAGGAATCCAATTAGAATAAAATAGTCTTTTATTTAAGCACAAGAGAAGGGAAACTAAGAAAGAAGTCAAGAACTTCTCTCGAGGTTTCAGAGACATTCTCTGAGATACCTATGTCCTCAAAAAGTAGAAAGGCAAAAGCTTTTATAGATAGTAGATTAGGTGATCACCACCTGACAATGGAAAGTTCCTTTTTTGGGGGGAGGGCGGGATTTTGAATGAGAGGTAGTCTTCCAGACTTCTGGAGTTATCTCTATCCCTTGGCTCCCTTACTTCTTAAAGTGTGTCTGTCCTTTAGTTTAGCAAGCCAGTTTAAACTTTAATAGTCCCAAATTCCATAATATGTCCCAACCCTATAACAAAACCTTTCTTTAATTTCACAGGCATTGTCTTTCTCTGGTTTCCTTCCCTTTTAGGAAGAAGGGGATTTAAATATTGAGAACTGGCCTTTGTGTTCTCTGGTCTTCCCCTTTGGGGGATGCTCAAGAGAGCATTTTTCCTAGGTTTACAGGACCAGCCATGCATGTTACAAGGCTTTTGAACCCAAGATATTGGTGCCGAAGGATTGCTTAGACTGATGGAGAAACACTGCTTTCCCAGATTTGGATTGTGTTCTGATCTTTTGTGTTCTTCCAGCAGTCTCCCTGCCGTATTCCATGGGAAGAAGACATTCTTCGCCTGGATCAGAGGTGGGATAGGAAAAGAAGGTACACAACTAACCCTTTCCTTCTTTTTCTTTGTTGAACCACATCTGGTCAAGGGATCCCTTCATTTATCCTAAGGTGCCTTTGAAAAATGCATTATATATGTTTTTGTTTTTGTTTGTTTTGGGTTTGGTGAGGCAATTGGGGTTAAGTGACTTGCCCAGGGTCATACAGCTAGTGTCAAGTGTGTGAGGCTGGATTTGAGCTCAGGTCCTCCTGACTCCAGGGCTAGTGTTCTATCCACTGTGACACCTAGCTGCCCCAAATGCATTACATTTTAAATTCTCTAGGGAAGCTTGTTATTTAAGAGAACCCTGCTATGAGTCCTTTTTAATGGCACTTCCCCTCCCAATGTGTTCTTTTTTTTTTTGTAAATATGGGTTTTGCAGTACTGGGCTTGCTTAAAGCCTCACTATAAATATCCTCGCTAGCCTCGCCATAAATATCATACAACCAGAAATTTGACCCCAATACCTCCTTTTGTTGTCTCTGCCTTTTGCCACTGTAGACATTAAAAAATAAATAAAACCACCACTTGGCTCTTTCTAGGGATGTTAGTGGGAAATGCTGTTTGTTTTGCCTTTTACAGTGTTGGCTCAGAGAGGATCTGCAGACCAAAGGAAGAAAAATCAGTTCTTGATTGTAAGTGGCAGCCTCAGTTAAGGCAAAGCCTGTCTTAAGCCTCTGGAAGCTACAGATTCCCTATTTCCAACCCACTGGATGTTTTCCCAATGCCCTGAGGAAAGCAAGAGAATCTCATTCACACCTTGCAATGAATGACTTACAGTGTTACCCTCACTGGAGAAGAACATTTGCATTTGCAACTGGCCTAAAGGGAAAAGGTGGTTCTTAAAATGGAATGCTAGAATTTCAGGTATCCTAGCAGCTGATAGAAAAGATTTTTGGTCTGGGGAACTCCCCCTGCCCTCTAGTACCTTTTCTATCAGGGTGTTGCACACAGTAGGTATTTAAGAAATATATATGGAATGAAAGACCAGAGGAATGTTTCTCCTGCCAATACAGGTGTCCAAGAGATACTTTAAAGAGAAAGGGAAAAAACAGCCTAGGAAAAGTTCTACTGGATGATTTCAAATTGGCATGGTAGACAATGTTCCTAAAGAAAAATTAAGCAAGAAAAGTTGTGGGGGTCAGGGTTGGGGAGAAGCTACTCAAAAAATGAGGAGGGATATCAACAGTGAGAGAACTTCCTCTGGCAGCTTAGAAACATAACTGAGCAAGAATAATTGATTCATAAGAGCAGGTAAGTGGAGTAGTTGATAAAGAGCTCTGGGCCTGGAGTCAGGAAGACCTGAGTTCAAATCCAGCCTCAGACACTTACTATCTATATGACCCTGGACTAGTCCCTTAACCTTGTTTGCCTCAGTTTCCTCATCAGTAAAATGAGCTGGAGAAAGAAATGGTAAGCTACTTTAGTATCTTTGCCAACAAGGCCCTAAAGGAAGTCACAAAGAGTCAGACACAACTGAAAAGACTGAATAACAACAAAATTAATTCATAGGACCTGAGAGTCAAAGCTGAAAGGAACCTTAAAAGTCTTTTGTTCTGAAGACATATTTATAGATGAGTAAAGTAAAGCCCAGGGCAGCTAGGTGGTACAATGAATAGAGCATTGGCCCTGAAGTTGGGAGGACCTGAGATCAAATCTCACCTCAGACACTTACTAGCTGTGTGACCTTGGGCATGTCACTTAACCCCAATTGTCTTAAACACGGGGCAATCTCAAATCATCCTGATAGATATCCTGCCACTGGATTCATATGGTTCTGGAGGAGAGAGTGAGATTGGTGACCTTGCACAGCCCTCCCTCACTTAAATTCAATTAAGTGCAAGTCATGACATCACCCTGATGTCATTCACTCTGAGGACAGGGTCCCCTTCTGGAATGAAGGACAAACAACAAAGTAAATCCCAGAGAAGTTAAATAACTTCCGCAGAGTCACAGGTATTAAGGAGGAGTTTCAGTATTTGAACCTATACTCTGACTATAGGTCTGGTATTTTTTCCTCTGTACTACTTGGTTATTTCTATCTTCCTCAAGAACTTCTTCTATAGGTTCCCTGGTATTTCCATCATTCTCCTTCTGGGTAGGTCTCTTTTCCTCTCCAACTCTAGAACTCTACTATATTTCATGCCATTTGCCCCTAGTATGGTTTATGATACTTATATTGGTTAAAATTTCCTACTTTTACACAGTAGGTTGGCTACCTCTTTGGTGTAGGCCTAGCAGGCAGAAGAGGAAGAATCCTCTCACTGTCTTTTTTTGTTTGTTTGTTTGTTTTTAAAGTGAGGCAATTGGGGTTAAGTGACTTGCCCAGGGTCACACAGCTAGTAAATGTTAAGTGTCTGAGGCTGGATTTGAACTCAGGTACTCCTGACTCCAGGGCCGATGCTCTGGGCCACCTAGCTGCCCCCTCTCACTGTCTTTTGTAGCTCCTTTGTCTGGCCCTTTCTATGATACTTATTAGCTTTATTGTTTATTCGTTTTCCATTGTGTTCAACTCTTTGTGACCCCTTTTGAGGGTTTTCTTGGCAAAGATAGTAGAATAGTTTACCATTTCCTTCTCTGGGTCATTTTACAGATGAGGAAACTGAGGCAAATATGGTGGAGTGACTTGCCTAGGGTCATACAGCTAGAAATGTCTGAGGTCAAATTGAACTCAGAACCTCCTGATTCCAGGCTCAACACTCTATCCACTGTGCCACCCAATTTCTTTCTACTTACTATCTACTCTCCCTTATTTCATAATTGTGTATTAATTTTTTGCCCTTTGGATCATAAGATCCTTGAACATAGACCCTGTATCATGTCTCTCTTTGTATAGCCCAGACCTAGGATAGTGCCTTTCACATTATAGGTATATGTTTGCTGTTTGGTTATGTTTGTATATGTTATATGTTTGCTGAGTATATATTTGTTGAATTGAGGTGAATTCATAAGTAATGTATCAGGGAAAGTTAGGTGGTTCAGTGGATAGGGCACTGGCCCTGGATTCCGGAGGAACTGAGTTCAAATCCAGGCTCAGACACTTGTCACTTACTAGCTGTGTGACCCTGGGCAAGTCACTTAACCCCAAATGCCTCACACAAAAAATAATAATGTATCAGACTTAAGTATGCAATTTGTAGCTGATAATAATTGATAATATTTTGGATAATGATTAGAAGCCCATAAAAATATTGATAGACTAAAATAATGAAGCAAATCTAGCAAAGTGAATTTTATTTAAACTTCATCTAAAAATAAATGTAGGGGGCAGCTAGGTGGTGCAGTGGATAAAGCATTGGCCCTGGATTCAGGAGTACCTGAGTTAAAATCTGGCCTCAGACACTTGGCACTAGCTGTGTGACCTTGGGCAAGTCACTTAACCCCCATTGCCATGCAAAAAAATTTAAAAATTAATAAATAAATGTAAAATTGCACAGTTGGGATAAAAAATAGCACAAAGAAGAAATTGGGCTAAAATGGCTTGTAAACAGTTAATATGAAAAAGATTTACAAGATTTATCTGACTGCTAACTCTATACATGTCAATAACTTAATATGGCTGCCAAAAAAAGAAAAAGAAAGTGGTTTTAGGCTTCATCAACAGAAATAAATGTAGTCATCTCACTTTTCTCTTCAAGTACCACATTGTTTCTACAGTATTGGATTTAATTCTGGTGACCATATTCTGGGGGGCATATTGGAAAGCTACTGTGTATTCAGAGGAAGCCAATCAAGATTTTGAAGGGAATCAAAGTTATATCATATAAAGGTTACCTGAAGGAACTAGAAATATATAGCCTAGCGAAGAGTGGGCATGGGGAAGGCAATAGCTATTTTCAAATTATTGAAGGTCTGTCACATGGGTTACATTGATTTTATCTGTCCCCAGAGAGGAAAGCTAAAAACAATGGTAAGAAAACTTCTTTGTTTTTGTTAGGGACCTGTGATTTAGTTGGAGAAAGAGGAGAAAATCTCTGCACAAATGCAAATCTTCAAATTAACAACTGAGTTTCAATTTATAATCTATAGGGTTGCCTGGATCACTGGGAAAATTTATCTATAGTTGAATATTTTCTAAATGTTTGTGTTTTAAACTTCTGTCTGCCTCAGTTTCCTCAACTATAAAAGGAAGATAATGATAGCACCTACCTCACAAGGTTATTGTCAGTATCAAATGAGATAATATTTGCAAAACACTTAGTATAGTGCCTGGCAAACAGTAGACACTTAAGAAATGCTTTTTCTATTCAGGTTCTATCATATCCCTTTCCTAGGCAAACCTTATTTCTATCCATTATGCCATGATATCTCATTTTAAAGTTATAGCAGAAAAATACAACTAAATATAAGGGAGATTTACCAAATATGTCATTCTCCTGCTCAAGAAACTTCAGAGTTCTTTTGCCTCGAAAATAAAATAGAAATTCCTGTTTGGCATTTAAAGCTCTTTACAATCTGGCTCCAGTCTCTTTTTCTAGACTGATTTCACATCACTCCCCCTCACAACACTCCTCTAACAGACAAACTGGCCTATTTGCTGTTCCCAACACACAACATTCCATCTCCCATCTCTAATCCCTTCGCCTGGCTATCCTCAATCTTCAGAATGCTCTTCTCCACTTCTGCTTCTTAAAATCCTTAGCTTCACTCAAGGCTCACCATAGGTGCCATAATGTACTTGATGGTGTTCCTAGTACCATCACTAGGGTACCTAAACAGAATCACCTCCGTGTGGTCCTCTCCCCATGCCTTAACCAAAATATGTTGTATTTCATTTCTTCCTACACACCCCTTTAGAAACTGAGCTTCTTGTGGGGCCCAGTTGATTGATTTTGTTGTATCTCTAGCATCCAGTACTTTAGGAGATATGAACTGGGCCTGTGATTTCATTAGTATAAGGAATTCCCTCTATCAATTCAGGTCAGCACCGGGAAGTTAAATGACTTGCTCAGTGTTAGAGCTAGTATGTGTCAGAAGTTGGATTTGGGGGTGGGGGGCAGCTAAGTGGCACAGTGGATAGAACACAGGCCCTGGATTCAGGAGGACCTGAGTTCAAATCCGGCCTCAGATACTTGACACTTGCTAGCTGTGTGACCCTAGGCAAGTCACTTAACCCTCATTGCCCCCTTCCCCCAAAAAAGAAGTAGGAGTTGGACCCAGGATTTCCTGGTTCTGAGATCAGTTCTCTATTGACCATGCAAAGCTGCCTCTTTACCAGCCAAATAGTTGGTGATTGATGAGTGTGGTGTGCCATAGTCTGCAACAGAGTCCTGCCCCCAGTACCAGCAAAGGGACCCCTGAATTTCCTTCTGACCAGTTGTCCAACTCCCTTACCATCTGTGGACTGAGAGCTCAGGAAATTGCCACTGCTGCCACTGATTTAATCACCCCCAAGGCCTATTGCTGCTTTGCTGAAGTGTAGCCTGACCTACTTTGATAGAGGGATCTGAAATAGGTAGTTCTCTATACAAATGAAATCACAAATCCAATTCTTATCCCTGTCTCCAGTCTATCTACAGAAATATCTAGAAATCTAGAAATATAGGTATATCTAATGTAGACTAGATAAAGATACGGATATCTCTGTAGGTTATCCATTACCTTCATATTACACCCTGGATAATAGACATTTCCCACTTTGATTTTATTTGTGTAGCTAGTTAGGCCAAATACTTGAGTAATTATGAATGCTCTTTAAGGGGCTCTGCAATGTTCTGGGCTTGACACAATGAACATAATGTTATTCATAATAGGAGCTCCTGAAGGACCTTATGTTTTATGGCGAATCCTTCTCCAACCTGGACTACGAGTGGAATCTCCATTATTATAATGGTGAACGCTTTTGGTGAGTATATTCTTTCCATTTCATGCCTTACTTGATGTTAATGATCATGTATATATACAGATATATTTGGAACAATACGTCATTCCCTCCTTAATGCCTTGCCCCTGGGTCTTTCTTGAGGGAAATAAAAAATCCATTGTATTTGAAAGACTAACTTAAAACTATTCTAATTAATAAATTTTTACCTAAGTTAAAATATAATGCATCCAAGTATTATAATAATAACTTTAAAGGCCTGAGTAGTTAGTTTTATAGTCTTGTAAACAGATAATTATATGCTGTTATCATTGTGCTACAAGATAACATTCCCAAGAGATTAAATACTTTATATTCTGTAGCATGACATAAAAAGCACAAAATAGATTCAGAAAACTTGCATAATAGAAATTGCAAGCAAAGACAGTAGTGGGAATCCATGGTTTGTATGCTCCATAGATTATGTACTAAAGTAGGCAGCTAGGTGGTACAGTGGATAGAGTGCCAGGTGGGCCTGGAATCAGGAAGAACTGAGTTCAAATCTCTGATATTAACTAGCTGTGTGACACTGAACAAGTCACTTAACCCTGTTTTCCTTCAGTTTCCTCATCTGTAAAATGATCTGGAGAAGGAAATGGCAAATCACTGAGGTATCTTTACAAAGAAAACCCAAAATGGGGTAAAAAAGAATCAGACACAATTGAAGTGATTCAATAAAAACAAAAGAGTTAAACCTGAGATAAATTGGATTTTCATTGGGCAGACCACCTGACACTGAGAAGACATCAATAAGAGTTGGGTAGAAGGCATGCAGGGACTTTAATCTGTGCTATTTGAGGAAACATAATATTAGTGAGATCACAGTACAATGTAGCTAGACTTAAAGCCAGGCAGACTTGGGTATGAATTCTGCCTAAGGCCCTCCCTGACTACATGAGAATCTCTTCAAGCCTCTTTTTCCTCTGTGGTATCATTTACTACACTGGGTTGTTGTGAGACTCAAATGAGTTAACATATATACATTTCTTTGAAAATCTTAAAGGGTTATATAATAATAATAATAATGGCTATTATTATTATTACTTAAATTTTCTTTTACACTTTCATGATGCTCCTATTTTCCAAACCAAAAGGCAGAACACGTGCTTTTGAAAAACCTAATGACACGTATGCTTTCCTTGAAAGAAGGCTGTGATTTAATAAACATATCATAAAGCATGGAACATATTTTAGTTGGTATATTTACCACTGAACTTTTGAATGTTAAGTACAAATGGGTCACTATTAACTGTCTCTAACTTCCTCTGGAGTTAAGAGGAAGCGAGTAATAAAGGGAAAATACTATTTCTATTGTTCTTTTTAGAGTTAACACAACAAGCTCCTATTTAGTCTGTAGGTGTAAGGCAACATGATGTTGCAAGATGTTCATTGCCTCTAAGAAAAACCTCTGAAATTTCCCAGCTTTCTATCTTTTGCCAGCTGACAGCACCATGGAAACAGAAAATGGATCAGCAAAAGCTGGTCAAGTAGTTTTTTTTAAAAAAATACCCACAGTTTTGTTTTGTTTTTTAAAGACACATACAGAGGCTAACTTACAATTTTATACATTTTAAAGGCCAGAGGAATGTTTAAAACTGACCTATTTTTCACTGATTTAAAAATATCAGTAATATCCCCATTTTGGTGGGAATACTTCTAACCTCAATGGTTCAAGAGAAAAAGACACATATTTGGTCTTTCACTTTCCTATCAGGTTTTAGCATGTTTAGGAGTTCACAGGTTAGAAGTTCTTATAGAAAGAAAAAAAAATCCTTAAGTTAATACATACTCAACTTTAAACAAAATGTCCCCCAAGGAAAAAAAAAAACTATAAATGGTTCTATTTTACCTAAATCCTGTATCTAAGAACTAGAGGGGAAATTGTGGTATATTAGAAGACTGGACTGAGTTGAATGACCCCTATTCTAGTCCCAGTTCAGTTACTCAGTAACTGTGTAACCTTGTGCAAGTCCTTGTATGTCTCCATGACTAAGATTTCTCAGGTGTAAAATAAGGTGACTGAACTGGAACTCCACTTCCAACTCTAAATACACACTCAATGTCTCCCTCTGATTCATGTTGTCCTAGCTAGGTGGTCATTCTCTTAGATTTCCCTACATGCTCCCTGGTCAGTTGTGGGGAGTGGGGATATATATATATATATATATATATATATATATATATATATATATATATATATATATATATATATATATATATTTTACACTCAGCTTTTGCTACAGTCTAGAAAATGCCAAGTTTGACACTTATTCAGGCAATGATCCTGGCCAAATCACTTAATCTTCTTTCTAAGCCCCAATTTAATCACCTATAAACAGGGGATAATAAACATTGCTTACTGGCTGAGTAAAGCCTTTTTCAAATCTTAAAGAATTGGATAAATAGGAACTGCTGTAATTGTTAATATAATAATTTCTGCTCCCCTGTGGAAAATACCTTTCTAATGTGTAAGTGATATATGGATATCACTGGACAAATATTAACCAAATTATACCCTCTGGCTCTCCTCTTATTGAGACCCCTTGGAGACCATCATATTTCTGTCTGCATTTACATGTATTACAATTCTCAAATTTATGCATTCTTCTATTAGTTACATTGTGATTGGTGTCTCCTTGGGAAAAGTTGAAAAATGTACTGACCTAACACTTTTGTGTTATAAGAAATGATGAGGGGACAACTAGATGGCACAGTGGATAGAGCACCGGCCCTGGAGTCAGGAGTGCCTGAGTTCAGGTCCGGCCTCAGACACTTAGCACTTACTAGCTGTGTGACACTGGGCAAGTCACTTAACCCCAATTGCCTCACTAAAAAACAAAAAACCAAAAACAAACAACAACAAAAAAAAAGAAATGATGAGCAAGATCCTCTCAGAAAAACCTGGAAAAACTTACATGAGCTGATACAAAGTAAAATGTACTGTTTACAAAATAACAGCAATATTGTAAAATGATCAGCTCTAAATGACTTAGCTATTGTCAGCAATACAATGATCCAAGACAACTATGAAGAATTTAGGATGAAAAATGCTATCCATCCCCAGAGAAAGAAGTGGTGATATCTGAATACAGATTGAAGCATAATTGTTTTTTACTTTATTTTTCTTGAGCTTTTTATTCTTATTTTGTATGTTTTCTTTCACAACATGACTGATATGGAAATGTTTTGCATAACTGAACATATATAACATATTGAATTGCTTGCCTTCTCAAAGAGTGGGGGGAGGAAGAGAGAAAATTTGGAACACAAAGTTTTAAAAATGGATGGTGCAGCAGGACAGCTAGGTGGCACAGTGGATAAAGCACCGGCCCTGGATTTGGGAGCACCTGAGTTCAAATCCAGCCTCAGATACTTGACACTTACTAGCTGTGTGACCTTGGGCAAGTCACTTAACCCCCACTGCCCCACAAAAAAACAAACCAAAACAAACCAAATTGGATGGTGCAAATTGTTTTTACATGTAATTGGGGAAAAGTAAAATGCTAAATAAACAAAAGAAAAATGTACTTACCTAGTCAACAGCTCATTTGGGAATCTTATATCAGGGGTTATCTAACTCAACTCAACTAACATTTCTAAAACACTAAGTGCCAGGTACTGTGCTAAGTTCAAGGGATACCAAAAAATGGAGGGAAAAGTCCTTCCTCTCAATGAGCTTTCAGTTTAATGGAGGAAACATGAAAAGAATTATGTACACACAAGATATAGACAAGCTAGGTAAAGTAATCTTAGAATGAAAGTACTAAGATTGAGGAGGACTGGGACAGGCTTCTTAAGAAAAAAATTAGTATTACCATTACTTACAACTTGTGAGTTTGAAGACTTTTAAAATTGTATTTTTTTTCCAATTATATCTAGAGACAATTTTTTTTTTTTTTTTGGTGAGGCAATTGGGGTTAAGTGACTTGCCCAGGGTCACAAAGCCAGTAAGTGTCAAGTGTCTGAGGCTGGATTTGAACTCAGGTCTTCCTGAATCCAAGGCCGGTGCTCTATCCACTGCTCCACCTAGCTGCCTCTAGAGACAATTTCTTTTTTTTTTTAGTGAGGCAACTGGGGTTAAGTGACTTGCCCAGGGTCACACAGCTAGTAAGTGTTAAGTGTCTGAGGCCAGATTTTGAATTCAGGTACTCCTGACTCCAGGGCTGGTGCTCTATCCACTGCGCCATCTAGCTGCCCCCTAGAGACATTTTTTTTTTTTTTTGCAGGGCAATGGGGGTTAAGTGACTTGTCCAGGGCCACACAGCTAGTAAGTGTCAAGTGTCTGAGGCCGGATTTGAAATCAGGTACTCCTGAATCCAGGGCCGGTGCTTTATCCACTGTGCCACCTAGCCGCCCCCTAGAGACAATTTTTAATGTTCATTTATATAAAACTTTGAGTTTCAAATTTTTCCCTCCCTCTCTTCCTCAACTGCCCTCTTTCTAAAATGGTAAGCAATTACATATAAGTTATATATGTACAATCATGTAAACCAAACTTCCATATTAGTTTCAGTTGTGAAAGAAGAAACAGACCAAAAGGAAAACACACACACACACACACACACACAAAGTAAAAATAGTATGTTTCCATATGCATTCAGACTTCATTAGTTCTTTCTCTGGTGTGGACAGAATTTTTTATTATGAGTCCTTTGGAATTGTATTGCATCATTGTATTGCTCACAGGAGCTAAGTCATTCATAGTTGATCATCATGTGGTGTTGCTATTACTGTGTACAGTGTTCTCTTGGTTCTGGTCATTTCACTTTGCATTAGTTCAGTTATTTTCTGAAATCCACCTGCTCTTCATTTCTTATAGCACAATAGTATTCCATAAGAGTTTGAAGACTTTTGCTCAGGTAGGCCAAATTTACTTTGCTCTCTGCTTTAGCTGAGGCTTACGAGAATCCCAGGCAGTTACAAAAGAGGGGTAGTGTTCCAAATAACCAAAAATCAATTGATTTTAATCTTAACTCTGGAGAAAGTCATCATACCTCAATCCCTTCTTCATGTTTGGATATTTTAATTGTATTTTCATCTGAATGTAGAGAACAGCAAGAAAAACAGTATGTCCCAACTGTAGAGTGCAAGATAAGAGTAATTTATAAGTCTAAAAAAGGTAAGAGGGCAACAGGTTGTAGAAGACCTCAAGTGTCAACCTGAGGAGTTTATATTTGATCCTAGAGTGAATAGTTGCCAAAGAAATTCATCAAGTGGGCCTGGGAGTGGTGATGGGGTAGGAGGACTAGATATGACCAGACCTAAACTTTGGAAAAATCATTTTGCTAAGAGTGTGAAGGATGGATTGGAGTAGAGAAAGATTTGAAGGAGGGAGTAATGAGTGCCTGAACTAGGATGTAGGTTACATATGTGGAGACCAGAGGAAAGATAGGAGAGATGTTGTGGGGCTAGAAAAGACAAGATTTGCCAATTACTTAAATATGTGGAATTAATGAAAATGTGGAGTTATGAATAACACCAACTGTGTGAAGTGGCTTATTAGAAGGGGACAAAACTAGGGAAATCTGGAAAAGGAGTGGGTATGTGGCGAAAGATAATGTAATGAGATCTGTGAGGCAGATTGTAAGCCATTAATGACTATTCATTCTGTGCAACTCACTGTCCCACATAAAAAAAAAGTGGGTGAGGCATCTTATGCATGATTCATTTCCCTGGTGCCCTCATAGGGACACCAGCTACAGATAGTTGCTGATTTGAGGTTCAGGAGAGGGAAGAGAGGGTGGGCATGCTGGAGATCAAGGGAAATTTTCTTAGTGGCACCTGTGCAGCTGCTCTTGATGGTGTCGAGGTTGTGTTATTGTCCTGAAGAACTGAAAGGGAGAGGGCGAAACTTACAGGGAGGCAGGAAAGGGCAGACTGGGATTGTGTTTGGCGATTATGAGTAAAGAGTATATATGATAATGTTGGAAACAAGCTACACAATCAGATATATAATAGGCTAGGTGAGTTGTAACCCATCTTCCTACCATCTGTTTGGTTGAACACATATCCCTTGGGGTCATTCAATGGTCCGCACTTTGGAAAACACTGCCTTAAAATGCTAGGAAGCTTGCATCAAATCAAGGATTCTACATAACTGGTTTAAAGAATAAAATGAGCAGCATTAATTTGGTTTACTGAGCAAAAGAGTCTTCAATCCCAGAAGTTGCAATTAGTTATGATCCAAAACAATCCATTTCATAAATCTATTTCCATTTTCCTGTGAGTTTAGTTTCTCTCTAAGAGATAGTACCATCTATAGCCTTGCATCAATACATTTCTTGACTCAGTTAAGCAGATAAAACACATAAAACTACCTTGGAGATAGGGAGAAAAAAAACCTCTGAAATGAGTTTAAATAGTATTTCATACTTGAGCATATTGGATTGAACATAGTCAGCATTTCTAGAAACCCATTTCTATCAACTTTTCCCCATATAAATTCATTCATTATGAAAACATTGATTGATTTTTTTAGTTGTGAACAGAGCCTTAGGTTAGCCATTGGGGATTGATTGATTTATTTATTTTTTGCCCATGCTTTTGATTTCAAAGTTATAGAGAATTCCTGGTGTAGAAATCTCCTTTACTGATACAGAATGGCAGATCAACTGAAATGTGTAGCCTTAGTCATCTGAAGCACTGAGAATTTAACATACTTGTTCATAGCCATAAAACTTAAGTTTTTTTCAGAGGCAGTATTTGAACCTTAGTCTTCCTCACTCTAAAGCAAGCACTCTACCACTATACCATGTTGCCTTTATAAGTAAGCCAAATAATACACAATGGCTATGATAGCAACAAGACAACAACAAAACAATAACAAAACCTGGCCCATGCCACCAGCCAGTTGTGGCATCTGAAAATTTTAAACACTCACTACTCTCCTCTTAAATGGTCATCATTTTTTAAATGAAAAACCTATCAAGCTTTGACCTTTCGAAGTATCTGTTGTCTCACCAATAGACACTGTGGTGGTGAATATCACAAATATATCCCTTCTTATCCTGTGTGATTTTTATTAATATCCTTCAATAAATCCTCTACAAAGTGTTCATTTCAAGGGATAAGGGCCTTTTTTCCCCTGGATCTCCTGATATTAAATGGATATGAACACAGCCATTGGAAGGTCGATCTATTATCTCTTGTTTTCCCTACATGACTGGCTAAATCATATTCAAAGGATCCATCTTTTCAATTATATCTTTAACATTGCTGCTTGTGTACAATTCTTCTTTGGTAATGCATTGCAGTGCATTTACCCCTACCACAAACCTTTCAAATGCCCTTTGGGTGAGTCAAAGTTTAATTCTTTTAAAGATTATGGTATTCCAAGATTAACAACCATACAATGGAGCTGGCATGTTGGTTAGACTGTGATCTAATGTCTGAATTTCCTGTGTACTTTCTAAAGAAGTAGAAGTGGCACTAAGAAGAAAAAAGATGATAAGAATCCCTGAAATGGACCAAGGGAGATCCCATGCTGTAGGCAAGACAGTTTTGAGACCAGTGAGTAATTATTTCCCAAGATATCAGAATGATAAGGGTACTAAATGCCCCAACAAAAACACCGAAAACATGAATAGTATAAAAAGATAAAAGGAAGGCATTTGAAAATATTACTAATTATCAGTTCTTAATTTCTACAGATGTTATTTGACTGTGAGATGTGGAATGATAACAGTCCCCAAATAACTGAGAAATAATATAGAGAGGGTACTGAAAAGGTACATGTGTCAGAATTTGGCAAACTGCAGCATAAACCAAAAAGAGTTGAAGAATGGGGACCAATGGATATGTTTTGAGCTCTAACACTGGAGGGAACATAGAAATCAATGAGAATACTTACCATTTGAGTATCTGAGTGCTGAGTAGATTCCTACTTTCCTAATTCTGCAAATTTTTACATGAGTAACCTATATATGGACCCACAGTATTTTCATTGGAGACATAAGAAGGGAACAATTGGCTAAGCTTTTACAAATGATATTTTATAAGATCAAGACACACAGTTGATAGAAAGGTACAGAAAAATCCATGGTCACTCTGGGTTTATTATTTGTTGGTTATTCCACCAGTTTGATCTTGAATTGCAAGGTATTGAGAAAGAGCCAGCTACTAAATTGATCTAACAGTAGGTCCTACTGATAGTAGACAAACTTATTTAGTGGACTAATGAGAATGCATGTGCCCGAATACTTCACTGTCACCATAGTCTGTATATTGGTTATGATTTATAAGAGACAAAATAGCAAACATGATAATCTCAGGTAATTAGCTTATCCTATAACTGAAAACAGAGGACCCAGGGAGATTAAGGACTGTGGTTTTTTATACTGAATTAAGTAAAAGGAACTACAGTCGGAATGAACAACTCCATTGAGTATAGCACCAAAGCTATTACTTCTAGATGTTTAGTCTTATCTGACCTATATACAATTGGCAAGATCATATATGTTATATCTCTATATATATTTGTGTGTGTATATATGGGTATGTGTATATGTGTATAATTTCAGATTCCTGGAAAGATGCAGCAGAAGTAACTTCATGTAACTAGTCTCTGCTCATTAATATGAAGTGAGGTATTAACTAGGAGACATAGGCTTGCCCAAAGTGTTTGCCACTGACATAGAGATTGATTATCCAGTACTAGTTCCAAATGGATGAATGAAAGATACTTTATGGACAGTATTCTCCAAATGTAACTGTTTTAAGATGGCATTGTGTCAGTATCACCAAGCCCTAGAACATGGCAAGGCCTCCTAAATAGGATACATAATCATTTTGTAAGGTCTAAAATTCTAGCTGTGATGTCTAAAATCTAATGAGTGGTCGCCTTAAATGAGAAGCTTTAGCAAGAGTTTAGGGTTTTAAGTATTTATTAAAGTGTATTAGAAATTAGTGAAGGGGGAGGGGGAAGCAACCTTCATCTAGCTAATCTAAGAGCAAGCCTCCATCCTCCTACCAAGCCCCAAGTCCGGAGACCAAAAGAACTCACTTCTCTGTGGCTTCTCCCAGAAGCCCCGTGTGAAACAGGAAACAGGGCTGTCCACACACACAGTTCCAAACTAAGTGGCTGGTAACACTGATTGACAGGACCCACAGGCAGCAGACATAACTTTCCGACACCAATCTGACCTTCAAAATCCCAGAAAGGTCACTTCTGGATGCCAAAGACACATGTTTTCTTTTCAGTCCAGAGCTCACAATGTCCCTCCCAGCAGGGGGTGTCATTCCAATTCTCACAATTTAAAAGAGTTCTGTCTAACTAATGACACATAGAAAACCTAACCAATACCAATAGAATTTGAAATTTGGAAACCCTTCCTCTGATAAAGTCATAAAAATAAAATAAAACTCAAGTTTAAGTATTTGAAGGAGCTCTGATTTCATAAACTTAGGAAATTTCCTGTAACAATTGGTCTATGAAATTAGCCATATCAAAGAGTGATCAATGGAACATAGAGGTTAAGTGATTTAACCACAGTCACATAGCTAGTAAAGGTCAGATGCTTAAGACTGTAGGAATTTCTGATTCCTGACTCTAGCACTCTATTCATTGTACACACTGGATCTGGAAGATTAAAAATTCAATTTTTAAAAGTGAAGATTGTCCCTACCTTGAAAGAGCTTACTTTCTAAAAGGAGGAGTCAACAAATTTAGTAGAGAGGTACCCAGGGAAGGGTTTGTGGGGTTTTTCATTTTGGGTTTTTTTTTGGTCTGGGAAGTCTTAAGGATGGTGAGCTGATCCAAAGGGCAGTTAAATGAAATACCTTTTGTAAAAATAATGGAGTATTAAATTGATCATTTTGCTCTAAGCAAGGAGCAGAAAACAGGGGATTATATGCACAAGTGACAGATCAGGAAAGATTGTGGATGACTAGACAGTTTGTGACACATGGTTTGGTCTAGAGTAAATGTATTCTCTTGGGCTAGATGAGTTGGAACTCACTAATTAAAACAGTGAGGATTCCAAAAAAAGAGTGTATGGATTCCTGGGAGACTGGGAGTATTGTTTGTTTCTGTAGGTCTGGTCTGGAGGATTCATCTCCAAGTGAAAGGAAGAATGGTTGTGACAGAGCAGATGGCAAGATGGCCTAGGTGGATACGAGGTGAGTAAAGTTCATCTCTTCCAGAAATAGAAATCTATGCAGAACCAATCCAAGCTGGGGGTGGGGAGCAGAGAGAGTGGGTAAAGCAGGGGAAGGGGAAAGGATGTAGAATAGGTTAAAGTTGAAAGCACAGCTAATGGAAACCATATCCAGGTGTGAATATAGCACAGGAAGGAGAAATATATGAGATTGTGGCAGGTTCAGAAGATGCTACTAAAATAGTTGGTAGGATTGAACAAGTTCTCAGAAAAAGCCATGGTCCGCATCTCCTGGTCATCTAGGGCATCGCTTCATCTTTCTTAGTCCTTTAAGCTTTGGCATTCTCCTATCAATGGGACTTCTCCTCCTAGAAGGCATCCAGATGCATGAATCACCTGCTGCTGGGCAGCTGGCACTCAGGAGTTCTCAACTTCATGAATTCACAACACTACTGCTATAGCTAGAATGATCCACTTCTCAGAATGGCAACTCATCAGCCTGTGATCAGGAAAGAAAAGAGAAAATAGAGCAAGATAGAGATCTGAGCATGTGTTCTTGCTGTCATGTGCTTTCAGCCACCATTGTTCCTGGTGAGGAAGGAAGAAGAGGGAATGGAAGAACTATCATATCTTCCCCCCTCCTGTCTGCTAGAAATAAAAAAAAAAAAAAACACACTGGAAAAATGGTAAAAGTAATAGGTAATTGCTAGAGCCCTGTTCTTGATTGATTAAAAGGCAGGCCAGTGAAGTCCTTGAAAACCTGAAGATTGCTCAGATAGATTGTTAGTTGAAAGAGGTTAAATAAATATAATGGACTTTAAAGACAAACATACTAGTTCCTGCTTATTCTACAGCTATATTGCTTATCCTGCTGGAGCTATTCTTAATAACCACTCTTCTTTCCATTATTTCTCTACATCTTTTATTTCTATATGTGCTTTTCAAGCAGAAGCTATTTTTAAATCTGCATCTTACCCAATAATTTTCCTGAATTCTTATAACATGTGTGCACTATTCTTTCATTTAAATAAATCATGACAGCAAGACCCCAGAGGTAAACATCTGAAAGATATTCTAAGGTTTGTTTATTTCTTTTTAACTCCAGCTTCCCAAGCAAAAAAAAAATCTGAAAAGGCTGAACAAGTAAAGAGATCAGGCATATCCCCAAGAAATTTAGTTGTCTTCCCTATAAGCATCTGATCAGAAACTCTGTGCTGGTCATCTTTAAAACACTTACTGTGATCTTTTAGTTAGGCTCCACAAAATTCTGTTTAGTAGGAAAAGTCTAAAGTGAATTCTCTAGTTCTCAGGTATAGACTTGGATGACAAAAATTAGTGTTATAACTGGCACTTCTATAATAAAAATTAACAAAATATTATTTTATTTAGAAGTTAATGATATAGGGGCAGCTAGGTGGCACAGTGGATAGAGCATTGGCCCTAGATTCAGGAGGACCTGAGTGCAAATCTGGCTTCAGACACTTGACACTTACTAGCTGTGTGACCCTGGGCAAGTCACTTAACCCTCATTGCCCTGCAAAAAAAATGAAATTAATGATATATATTATCCATATTTTACAGATAAGTAAACCAAAACTCAAAGAGGTTTGTGTCTTTTTTAGCATTACACAACTAGGAAATGATGACTAGAGTTTAAGGATAGAACTCAGGTTTTGTGTCTCTAAGTTCAATACTTTATCTACTACCCCATAAGGTTCCCAACCTCTAGGTTGAGGGCCTTCAAAGGTCATGATAACCCTGAATGATGTATCTGAGAATTGTTATGAACACCAAACATTGCGATTTTGATCTTTATTGACAGCATTTACAGTGTGACAAAGTATGAAAAAATTAGTCAGAATATCTTGTGGAGAGTGAATAAATGATCTTTTATGCATCTATACTACTATTTCCAAATGTATATAAATTCTTTTAATAAAATTAATTTAAAAGCAAAAAAGAAGTTAATGGTATTGAAGGGGAAACATGACATATTAGACAGAATTAAGATTGTAGTTAGGAGGAGCTGAGTTCAAATCTGCCTCTATTGGCTGTGTGCCCATGGGCAAGTCACTTAACCTTAGTGCCCCCAAGAAACTCCATCCTAGAAGAATGGCTGATCTATTTTGAAAGCAAAAGTTTCCTCACTGGAAAATCCCTATATCAATGAAATCATAGTTCTAAATTTTGTATATAGTATTAAAGACTTAAGGACAATACCTAGATCTCCTCAGCAGTAAGAAGCCAGTATTGTCAGGCAAATACATCAATTGTTGTGAACTTTAACAGTTAACATCAGAAACAGCTACCAGCTTCATCCTGACTCTCTGAAAGAAATAAGTTCCTAACAATGAGTTCAGAAATGTTTAAAAAAGTGTTTCTGAAACAATTATCAAACTATTTCTTACATTCAGGGTCGGTTGTGTCCCCCCTATTAACTGTCATTTTGATAGTGACAAGGCTCTCATCTTACTCGTCTTAGAGTTTGGATGTGGATTTATCTAATCAAATTGATATGGCTATATGTTAATATAGCCTATTTAGCAATAGGCTAAGGAAGGATCATCTATAATAGGAAAACTCCAACCCCATCCCATCCCTATTTAAACTGAGATCATTCAATGAGGCATATCCTTACACAGTTATTTATGCATTATTTCAGAAAGGATTAAAACCCAGTACATCAAAGCCTTCAGAATGTATCTTTCATTCAAGCCTGCAAATCCTTCCCAGAACAGTCATCTTCCATTTGGAAGGCAAGCCAAACCTCAAGAACTCACTTCCTGTAGGATCGATGTCCAGTCATTTGGGGATACTCAGGAACTCAGGGTGCTCCAAATGGTCTGTCTCCTCCTGTAAGGGCAGCCTGTCTCCAGCAGACAGATTGGCACCAGGCAGACTTGATTGGGTGCTGATTCTTCATCCATATGACCAGATGATCCTTACTCTTCAAGTCTGCAGTCCTTGCCAAGGTGAGGGGAAGGAAATTTTCTCTGAAGTAGATAGGGTATAAACAGCCTGCGTCTCTCAGTCCTGTCTAGGCTTCCGAAGAGGAAGAATGCTCAGGCACCCTAAAGAGGAACAACACAGGTACACATGGCCCAATATTTTCTCTTACTTTCATTTTAGCTCCTTTTTAAAATGTCAAACTTTTAGGTTTCTGTTTTGTTTTGTTTTCCTGTAATGCCCAAGTTCACTCCACATGTGGGAAGGTTACATTTCTTTTCCCAAGAAAAACTTTATCTCTTCTGTCTCCTTCATCTTATATCTCCAACTAATCACCATCTTGCCAATTCCATCTGTGATATTACTCTAATCTATTCCCTTTATTATACTATATTATACTTATCACCTTACTATAGGTCAAGCCCTAGCTCTTCTTTGTACTATTGAAATAGCCTCTTAAGTAATCAGTACCTAATTCAGTACCTGACATCTGGTAGGCTGTTAATAAATTGATTGATTGAATTGGTTGACTGAATTATTACCTACTTTATTCATCCTGTGCATAGCTAGCAAATAGCTCTTTCTAATATTCCTTTTTAATCATACCTACCATTGAACTCAAATAGCTGTTACCTGCTGAAAAAGGACCAAACTACATTTCCTGATATTGGGGGTACTCATTAATCTGCCTCCATCCTACTTTTCAGGGTTTTTTTTTTTCTCTCACATACTCAATATTTAAGGTAAACTAGGTTCATTGGTATTTCTAGAATATTTTGTATTTTTGTCCCAAGGATGGAATGAAATACTACCATGGAAATTCTACCAGTCTTATAAGGAACAGCCCCAAATCTATGCCATCTATGAAATTCACTGTTCTATCCTTCCTCATCCTCTCCACTGCAAAATGATCATTTCTTCCTCATCTGAACTCATCATCTCCTTTGTGCTTATATACTTTTAGAAGTAGTATAAGACAGGGGAGAAGGAGCTATGCAGAGCCAAGAAAACCTGGGATCAATTTTTGTCTCTAACACATTACAGGCTAAGAGAACCTAGACAAGTCACTTATTTTTCAGTGCTCTGACAACTAAGACTAGAAGTTTCAGAAAATGTACTGACCAACATTGATAGAGGCAGGTTCCACACCTGATAGATCCATACACAAACCAATGAAATCATAGGTCTTTCATAATATTTAATTTGAATTATTTATGGAATATATATTATATATACATGCATATATAATATGTATTTTCTCTATATATAAAACGTATGATGTTATATGGCACAATCTAGTAGACAGAAGTTACACAATATCTATATACACATAATATATATTATATATATACATTGCATGTATAATATATAATGTATCTATATTATATATCATACATAAGTATACATGCATATATGCATGTATGTACATATGTATATGTGTATATGTGTATATGTGTATATATAAACTCATGCCTTACTAGACTTCAAACAAGTTTAGGAAAAAACTACACTATTTATCTTTTTTTTTTCTTTTTTCTTTTTTTGAGGCAATTGGGGTTAAGTGACTTGCCCAGGGTCACACAGCTAGTAAGTGTCAAGTGTCTGAGGCTGGATTTGAACTCAGGTCCTCCTGACTCCAGGGCCAGTGCTCTATCCACTGCGCAACCTAGCTGCCCCTATTTATCTTTTATACCTCTTACTATGTAGCACAATTCATTACAAATAGCAAATGAATGAATCTCCTGTCAACTAACTAAATACATATGGGACCTCAGTGGTGAAAATATTTCCTCCATCAGTAAAGATGAGAGATTCTCCAAAGATGCTTTTACTGTGTGATTCTTAGAGATTGGGGTTAGAACCAAAATTATGATTTCACTAACATAAAAAACTCTTGGCTGAGGAAACCCCCTTTACAAACTTCTCTACAACTTATTAGTTTTATTGAATTGTCTAGGGCATTGAGAAGACAAGGGACCAGTAAAGGGCAGAGCTTGAACCCAGATTTCTTAGCTTTGAGGCTTCCTCACATTCCATGACACTATGCTGTCTTTTATGATTCTTATCCGTCTTTCTACATTGGACCATTCTAATGTTTTGAAGGACTCCTTATTTTTATCACATCTCAAGGGGAAAACTCAAATTTTCTTACTGTTATGTCTGATTCTTACTACAGCATGGGCCCAGTTCAGTTTTGTTTGTACATTGCCCTCACTGATATCTTCTATACCAATACTTTTATATATATTATTGCAAATATACTAACTATCAGTATGTTTCATGTTCCATTCTCTTGTCCTTTGGATCACCTGAAAAAAAGTGTTCCATATTTCATTATTGTATAATACCAATGAGAAAATAATTGGTCCTTATATATATATATATATATATATATATATATATATATATATATTAGGACCAATTTTATATATATATATATATATATATATATATATATATATTAGGACCAATTTTATATATATATATATATATATAACTATAGCCATAGATATAGATATTGAGATAGGAAACATTAGGGATAATTTAAAACACTATATTTTTTCCCAAATGTTAACCAGTCCAACTTTATAATCTCATGGTTGGATGGGTTAATGGATGGATGGATAGATCTGTGATTTTATCCAATTTGGGGAATTTTTAATATCAAAGCTCTACCTCCTATTATAAATTGGCAATTCCTATGTAATAATCTTAGTTTCCTGAGCCTATTGGGAGATTGAATGACTGTACCCATGGTCTTTCTGACTCCCAAATAGGAATTGTCCCTCACCCTTTATTCACAATGAGTGAATATGTGCAATGGGATCCTAATACATTCCTAGTGTTTTAGATGGCATCTCCACACAGAATACACTAGAGAGAAAATGACATCTCTCCTCATGAAGGATGCTAGGGAGTTCTTTCTGGGGAAATCATCAAAGACAATATACCCCATATCATGCAATAGCATGTGTCAGTGACAAGAATAGAGTACAGGTCTTCCCGACTCTGAACTCGGCTCTCTTTCCATAGTCTTATTGAATTTGTGGATGGATAGATAGACAAGAAAGAAAAAAACATACATACATAAACACAGTCATAAAATTTGCTTCCTCTCCAGGTTCTATTCCTGACTGCAGTGCTCTACCATGAACCAATGTGGATACCTTTTCTTCTCCCTCTTTACCTTCCTTTTATGTGTTGTTTTACCTCATTAAAATCTGAGTCTCCTCTTGGGGGCAGCTAGGTGCCACAGTGTAAAAAGCACTGGGCCTAGATTTAGGAGAACCTGAGCTGAAATCTAGCCTCAGACACCTGACACATACTAGCTGTGTGACTCTGGGCAAGTCACTTAACCCTCATTGCTCCAAGGGGAAAAACTTTCTTTTTCTTGTATTTGTATTTTTAGTGCTTAGTACAGGGCCTGGCACACAAAAAGTAAATGTCATCCATGCATGTCTTCTTTGGAAAATGTTATCATTGATAAAGAATACTTCAGATTGGATTATCTGCATGGCATCTCTCAGGATACTTCTGATTGTTCAGGGCAAATAGTCCCTTTTTATGCTTCTTTTGGTGTCAATACACAGGCAATCATAAAATCAATCAACAACTTGTGAGCCTCTCTGGATCTTAGTTTCCTAATCTGTTAAAAATGGAGAGAAGGAGGTAGATTAGATAGTCACTAAGATCCCTTCCATCTTTTATGGATAATAAGACCTCATATTGGTTCCAAATACAGACATTTCACTTTTTATGGTAAATTATTATCAGGTTAAAACTTAACAATAATTTCAGATACCTAATAGTGACTTGTGATAGCATCCAACAAATACTAACAATGTCTCTATGGACCCAAGAAAATTATTTAAGGGCTCAGAAGATGTCAAAGATGTAGCTGCCACTGATATTATGATACAAATATTGTCACCAAAAGTTTTGGTGTATATTCTTTTCCTGAGATATCAAGCAAATTTTTGTGCTGTCTGGTATACAACACTTTCTGAGGAATACACACAGTGCAGCAAAATAGAAACACATAGTAAAATTTAAAAAAATAGAAACATACAAAATTAGAAAGTCAACTAAATAACCATTCTCCACAATACTTCTCAGTTATACCATATCAAGGTCTCACTTGGATTCCTTGTTCTTCCTCTTGTTAGCACACTGAGCTCTATAGCTCCAGTGGGAAGGCCAATTATGAAGACCAGCCTATATTTATGTACTTTTGCTGTTTTTCTGTGCTGTCTACAGGAAGCCTCAGAGTACAAAAGAGACCAATGCTTTGGTAGGACTACAGACAAAAGATGCTATCTTTCTGTTCCCACAGAAAAATTTTCCTGTCTCCCAGATTGTGATGGGAGTTAGAACTGAAAGGTGACTTAGAGATGCAAGAATTCCAAGAAAAATTCTAAATTTTTGACATCCCAAAATAATACACTGTTACATGAATGTCCCATTGTATGATGGCACTAAAGTTGGCATTTCTTCCAGAACTATTGACATTGAGATACTCCCTTTATTTGTTTCTGGCAGGGTTCATTTAGAGTTTCTTTCTGGGAAAGGGTATAGATATTTTCCTTCTCTAACTGTGACTGCCAAAAAAATACCCATCATAACAATTATGATGCTGGTACTTGTGATATAGCCATCTGCACTAAAGGAATTAATAACCAGGGAAAAGAAAAAGAGAGTACATGAATTATTAAGGAGACTATATGAAAACAAAAATGGTAATAGAGCTAGAGATGAAATTATAGGGTTCTTATGAACCCAGTAAGCCAGAATTGCAGAATCTCAGAGTTGAAAGA
Source organism: Dromiciops gliroides (assembly GCF_019393635.1). Classification (NCBI taxonomy): domain Eukaryota; kingdom Metazoa; phylum Chordata; class Mammalia; order Microbiotheria; family Microbiotheriidae; genus Dromiciops; species Dromiciops gliroides. The sequence goes on along the minus strand of NC_057864.1, from coordinate 292,185,092 downwards.
GGCCTCTGAGGTGATATAATCCAATCCATATTTAAACAAGGATCCACTCGATAGTATCCCCCACAAGTGGTGATTCAGTCTTTGCTTGATGACCTCCAGTAAAGGGGAATCCATTACCTAATGTGGCAGGCCAATCTATTTCTATATAGCTATGATTATGAAGAGTTGTTTTTCATGAAGACTAAGTCTATTTGTATCCAGGCAAATTCCACCAACCACTCTTAGTTCTTCCCTCCTAGGCCAACCATTATAAATCCAAACCCTTTCCCCTTGATATCCCGTCATATTATTAAAGATAGATCTTATCACAGCTACAGTCTCCATCCCCAGTCTTCTCTTCTCCATACATACATATTTCAATTGTTCCTCATGGGCATCATCTTGAGCTATATCACCTTACTAGACACTAGACTCTGGATGTTCTCTAGCTAATTAATACCTATTAAAATGTGATACCAAGAATTGAACATAATACTCCAGTTTCACACTTCGACATTGTATTGCAGCACTCTCTCTCCTTTTAATACAGCCTAAAATCACACTAGATTTAAAAAAAATCTTTTTAAATCAAAATTTTTTGAATCATATTGAATTCCATTCCATTGAAACCCTTGGATTTGTTACAAATGAAATGTAGTCAAACCACACTTCACCAGTGTGTTTTTCTTATGGTTTAGGATTTCAATCTTTGCTCATCAGATGCCAATCAATAGTGTGACAAATTTTGCAAAGTAAGATCGGTGTGTGTGTGTGTGTGTGTGCGCGCGCGCGTGTGCTTGTTATGTAATTCTTACTTTTAGATAGTCTTTTATCAGTCAAGCAAGAATTTATTAAGCACCTACTTATTATGTGTTAACAGGTAAGCATTATGCTTAGGAAGACAAAGAAAAATCAAAAATCAAACTTCCCTTGACCTCTATGATCTTAAATTCCACAGGGTTCTACAATATGTATACACATAAGAACATGCAAGATAAATGTATACAAAATAATTACAAAGTATTTTTGGCAGGGTTTTTTGGGGTGGACACTATCAACTGTAGGGATTAAGAAAGGTTGCATGTAGAACATGGCAAATGAGACAAACTGAAGGAAACTAGATATTTTCACCCTGGAAACTCACTCCACCCCTAGACTACTTCTTATACTGGAAGCACCCCCCCCCCCCCATGGCTTATCTCTCTAATTGGCAGTTTACTCTAATAACAAAATTATAAGGAGCATGCCCTGGCCAACTAAGTTTTCATTCCTTTTGTTAGAAAATAATGAGATTTGGCAGATACTCAAAGGCCCACCTGGAGATTAATCTAAGATTGAATTAAGTGAGAGGGATTGACTTTGCTGATTAGCCTATTCAAGTTAATTAGATTGTAACCACACCTCGCTGGCCCTTAAGAAGGTATTGTTTTCAGAAGCTAAGGACTTTGAACTCAACTTGAGACCACCTTCAAGTCCAGTGAACCAATGTATTTGGATGATGCCTATCAATCAGCTTGAAGCAGTGTGTAAGGACCACCTCTGCTCCAGACCTATAAAAAGCTTCCACACTCAGTTTGAGGGGCAGTTTGTGTTTGAAGCAGGCTCATGGTAGAGGACTTGAAGAAGAACCTGACCAGGCTGGAACTCTAGGCTAGATAGGCCATTTCTTAACTCCATGTGTCCTTTTTTTCTAATACCTAGTATGCTTTAATAAATTCTTTATTTTTTTTGTGGGGCAATGGGGGTTAAGTGACTTACCCAGGGTCACACAGCGAGTAAGTGTCAAGTGTCTGAGGCTGGATTTGAACTCAGGTACTCCTGAATTCAGGGCCAGTGCTCTATCCACTGCGCCACCTAGCTGCCCCTTTAATAAATTCTTAATGCCCAAAGATTGGTGCTAAAGCTTCTAATTGAAGGTCACCACACATTTAGATTTTAAACATCACACTTTCTAGACTCCAATCCTGTCTCTCTCTATTTTTTCTATCATACACCTGCCTGAGATACTTTAATCTCTCCCACTCAATCTTCCTCTTATTATCTTCCTTTTATGTGTTTTCTTCCTTCACTATAATGTAAGTTCCTTGAGATCAGGACCCATATTTATTTTTGCTTGAGTTTGTATTGCTAGGTTCACCTCAGTGCCTAGCAGATAATAAATATTTGTTGTTAACAAATATTTGTTGACTTCACTTGAGTGCATGCCAGGTATGAAGGACACTTGTCCAAAAATAGAGGAGGGAGCTGTGTGTGAGAAATACTAAGTAGACCTGTTTGTTTGAATTGTAAAGTGCATGAAGTTAAATAATGTTTAATAAATATGGAAATATAAGTTGGAGTTAGGCTAGAAAGAGTTTCTATTTAATAGCAGAGGTAATACTCAGACCCATACTTTAAGCATTTTCCCTTTGGCAACTTTATGGAGAATGCACTGGAGCTGGGAGTTACTTGAGGAAGGAAGATCAAACACAAGGATATTGTAATAGTCCAGATATGAGGTGAATGTTACTTGAACTATAGTTTGATATGTGGGTTGAGGGAGGATGACAAGTCAATGATGACTTTGAGTTAGCCAAGTTATATGATGGAGATAATAGTGGTATCCTTGACAGAAATAGACACATTTGGGAAAATGGTGAATTTTGGAGAGAAGATGATTTTCTTTGCAAATGCTGAACTTAAGATGCCTATGGCACATCTTATTCAAAATGTCCAATAGAGTTGGTCCTGAAGGGCTTAAGCTCGGGAGAGAGATTAGGGATGGATATATAGATCTAGCAGTTGTCTCAATAGATGTAATTAAATTTATGGAAAAACAGTGAAACCATCAAGAAAGAGAATTAGACCAAACGAAAAAGAAAAAAAGAAAGAGAATTAGCGAGAAAAGAAAAGTGTCCTGGACAGAGACTTATGGTATATCTATAGTTAAAGAATAGGGTATAGATATTAATGAAGCAAAGGAAACAGAAAGAGAACTCAGACAGGTAGGTGGAGAACCAAGACATAATTGTTCTGAAACCCTATAGAAGAGAAAATATTCAGGAGGAAAATGTGATCAACAGTGATTCATATTACACAAAGTTGAAGAAATATGAACACTGAGAAAAGTTATTGGATTTGGCAATTAAGAAATCATTCATACCTCTGGAAAAAGCATTTGAGAAATGAGGTCAGAACGTAGATTACAGAAAGAAAGAAAAGTGAGTGAAAAAGAGAATATATGCAATGAGCACAGATAATTTTTTTCTGTTTTGTCTGAGAAAAGGAAGAAAAACATAGGATGACAGACTCAAAGGATGATAGAGATACTTACCTGCCATCAATGCTAATGGAAGAATATGGTGTCAGAAGACCTAATGATACAGTAGGGGAAAAAAAAACCCACTGGCTCTGGTGTCAGATAACTAAAGTTCAAATTTTGTCTCTGTTGTTCATCATGTGTGACTTGGGTTTGCCACTTTTTTCTCTATGCCTTATTTTCCTCATATGTAGAATAAATATCTATGGTCTTAATATATTTTCCTTTATCCAAATTCATGGTTGTATATGAATCCTTCCAGATGAAAGTAAAATCACTTCTACTTCTATGTTTGTGTCTTTACAAATATTAAAAGGAACTATGGACCTGTTTCCTTGTAGTCAATAAATGTTTCCTCACAGCCAAATATTTTTAATGCTCTAAATCATTAATGATTAAAGAAATACAAATTAATATAACTCTGAGATTCTATTTCATATCTATCAGATTGGTAAAGAATACACAAAAGAAAAATGGCAGTTGTTGGAAAGGATTCAGGAAGATAAGCACACTATTTTATTGTTGGTGGAAATATAAATTGGTCCAGTCCTCCTAGAGAATAGTTTGGAACTATAGCACAAAAAAAAGTCACTAAGCTGTGCACACTTTTGGACCCAGAAATAGAGCTACTAGTCTTATACTACAAAGAGCTCAAAGAAACTGAGAAAATGATGAATTTTGGGGGGGGTACTGAGGCCCCCCATTCAAGGGCCTAACCAGGGAGCCTTGCCTGACCTCTTTGAAGGACAGCCCAGAGTCAGGAGAATTGCAAAGGAAATGTAGATTGACCTTCCAGACTACCTAAAGGAAGTTAACTGGGGGGAAGCTAGATGGCGCAGTGGTAAAGCACCAGCCCTGGATTCAGGAGGACCTGAGTTCAAATCCAGCCTCAGACACTTGACACTTACTAGCTCTGTGACCCTGGGCAAGTCACTTAATCCTCATTGCCCTGCAAAAAACAAAACAAAAAAACAAATAAAGGAAGTTAACTCACTGAGGTGACCCCAAGTCATGTTATTCAATGGACTGGCAAATTAGCTTAGATCAATGTGCAGTGACCTACCCCTACCTGAGAGAGGATAAAGATCCTTCAGGAGAGGGGTATTGCTCTCTCTTTTGTGCTTTTTTTTATCTCCACTGCTCTTTACACTGTGCCTCTCCCCATCCTCGGATTTTATTCTGGGCCTGGGATGCTGGAGGAGGCAGCTACATGGTCCCCTCTCTTTCTCTTTTCTATCTAGATATGTAGGGCTTCTGAATTCTAATTTTTAGCAATGTGCTCTCTCTTTCTCCTTACTAACATTTAATAGGCTTTAATAAATGCTTAAATGCAGTAGCCTCTAATTTCTTTTTTTCTGTTTAGAATTTTATTTTCCAAAATATATGTAAAAACAAATTTTGACATCAATTTTTTAAAACTTTGTGTTCCAACTTCTCCTCCTCCCTACCTTCCCAGCCCCCACCCCCAAGAACTCAAACAATTCAATATAAGTTAAACATGAGTAGTCATGGAAAGCACCCCCACATTAGCTATGTTGTGAGAAGAAACAGTTAAAAAACAGAACTTCAGATTAAGGAATTGTCAAAGAAAAAAAAATGTGTTTCAATCTGTTCTCATATACCATCAGCTCATTCTCTGTAGATGGATTGCAATTTTCATAAGTCCTTCAGGGTTATATTGGATCATTGCCTTGCTGAAAATAACCACATGCTTCCCAGCAGATCATCTCACATAATTGCTGTTATTTTGTATACAGTACATTTCACTCTGCTTCAGTTCATGTAGGTCTTTCCAGTCTTTTCTGATAGCATCCTGTTCATCATAACCTTTATATTTATAACCTTAAACTTTACAATTAATTTTTTTCACAATAGCCCAGCAAAGTAGGTACCACACATTTTGCCATTATAGTCAATCATCATAACTATTTCCCTCCATCCTATTCCCTTCCCATGATATTTACACTATTTTCTATCTTCTTTTACCCTATTTCTCCTAAAAAGTGTTTTACTTCTGACTGTCCCCTTCCCTATTCTTCCCTCCTTATCCTCTTCCCCTTCTACTTTCCTGTAGGGTTAAATAGATTACTCCTCCCAATTGGGTGTGAATGTTATTCTGTCCTTGAGCCCACTCTGATGAGATTAAGGTCTGATGAGATTAAGATCTAATTCTATGTTCTAAATTTTTCTTCCTCCCTCCCTCCTAAACCTTCCCTATGAAATCAAGCAATTAAATATGTCGTACTTGTGCAGTTATGGAGAACATCTTCGCCTTCCTTGAAAGTATTTTGCTTTTTACTGTTCTCTCTCCCAATATGCTCTTCTCTCCTTCCCCTCTTCTCTGCCCCCCCCCACCATCTCCCTCCCCTCTCACTTTCCCTAAGGGCAAAGATATATTACTATACCCACTTGAGTATGTATGTTATTTCCTCTTTAAGCCATAAGCTTTTTTATTGTTTCCTTCATTTGAAGTACCTCTCCTTAGTCTACCTCTCCCTTCTCTCCTCCCCCAGTCTATTCCTCCTACCCCTCAACCCTATTTTAAAGATGTCATGTTAGCTAGGTGGCACAGTGGAAAAAGCACCAACCCTGGACCCAGAAGTCCCTGAGCCCAAATCTGGCCCCAGACATAAGACACCCCACCTTGTTTGCCCCATAAAGTATAAGGATAAACAAAAAGTAAATGCTTCATAAATATCACCTCTTCATATTCAGTTCAGACCTGTGTGCGCTGTGTATTCCTTATTGAAAAAGTTCTTATGAATTTGAAGTATTATCTTCCTATGTAGGGATATAAACATTTTGATTTTTTAATGTCCCTCAAGATTTCTTTTTCCTGTTTACCTTTTCATGCTTCTCTAGGGTGTTGTTTTTAAAAGTCAAATGTTCTTTTCAGTTCAGGTCTTTTCATCACAAATGCCTGAAAGTCCTCTTTCATTGAAGTCCCATTTTTTCCTCTGAAAGATTTTTACAGATCAGTTTTGCTAGGTTTATGATTCTTGGCTATAGTTCCAGTTCCTTTGCCCTCTGGAATATCATATTCCATGCCTTCCAGTCCTGTAATGTAGATTCTGCTAGATCTTGTTTTATCCTTATTGGATCTCCACAGTATTTGAATTCCTTTTATCTACTTGCTTGAAATATTTTCTTCTTGACCTGAGAGCCTTGGAATTTGGCTATAATATTGCTGGAGGTTTTCCTTTTGGGATCTCTTTCAGGAGGTGATCAGTGGATTCTTTCATTTTCTATTTTGTCTTCTGCTTCTAGAATATCAGGGCAATTTTCTCTGACAATCTCTTGGAAGATGCTGTCTAAACTCTTAATTTGGTCATGGTTTTCAGGTAGTCCAAGGATTTTCAAATTATCTCTCCTGGATCTATTTTGCAGGTCAGCTGTATTTCCAAGGAGAAATTTCATATTGCCCTCTATTTTTTTTTTTAATTCATTTGGATTTGCTTTACTGTGTCTTGGTTTCTCATAAAGTCACTAGCTTGCATTTGTTCAATCCTAGTTCATATGCAATAATTTTCTTCAGATAGCTTTTTTATCTTTTTTTCCATTTGGCTTTTCAAGCTGTTGACTTTTTTCTCATGACTCTCCTGCTTTGCTCTCATTACTCTTTCCATTATTTCCTCCACCTCTCTAAATCATCCTTCTATCTCTCCTACTTTCTCTTCAAAGTCCCTTTTGAGAGCTCCCATGGCCTGAGACCAATTCATATCTTTCTTGGAAGCTTTGGATGTAGGGGCCCTAAGGTTGCTCTCTTCTTCTGAGGGTGCACCTTGATCTTCCTTGTCACTAAAGAAACTTTCTACTGTTCTCAACTTTCTTTGCTTGCTCATCTTTCCCCTTTTTACTTGACTTTTAACTCCCTCTTACAGTGGGTCCCTACTTCTAAACTACACTGTCCCAAGCTTCAGAGGGTCCCAGGTATTTTGGTTTGAGGGAGGGCAGGTTTTACTCTTGACTGGCCTGTTTTCTGTTCCAAAGATAACCTCAAGCCAACTTGCTAAGCCAATAGAACTATGTGTGCTATGGATTGTAGCTTTGACGAGCCTTTGGCCCTCTCCCACCTGGGTCTCCTGTGACTCAGGATTTCTTCCTGGTTCCCTGCTGGTGTGGGATAGCCAAATTCCTCCTTAGGTCCCACAGACACCCCTGCACTCCCCCCCCCCGCCACCAGTCTTTCAATCCTCTCATCTGACCATAAATTTAGATCCAGAAGACATTGGTGCTGCAGCTGATTTGGAGGCTCAGGGGTAAGTCGCTCTTTCACAGAGTGTCTGGGGGCTGTGTCAGCACAGTTGTGGTTTTGGACTCTGTTCCCAGCTCGGTACAGCCCCCTTTAATCTGGAAAATAATCCCAGCCCTTCTTTTGTGGGTTTTACCACTCCAGGGCTTGTTTATTGCAGTAGTAGCCTTTAATTTCTAAGTAGCGATATATCAGAAACCCTAGCTAAGTTCCCTAATACTTGGGATAGATATAGGCACCCCCATATAATTTCAAATGAACAAAACAAAAACAAGGGCCAATACGTACAAAAAAATTTTCTACCAACTCTTTTTGTTGTAGCACCCCACTTTTTCTGAGTGTTATTCAGCATACATTAAGCCAGAATCATCTTTTGTCTAAACTACTCCCATACCAATTAGAAGTTACATTAACTAAGTCCATCAGCCCTGAAATAAATACTAAATAATGGCCTTCCTCACAGTATAATTCTACTTAATAACCTGAAGAGTAGTGTACTTTTCTATGCAAATTATTCACTGCTTAATCACTGGAAGAATATGTCTGATGAGGAGGTCAGAATATGATATGGGTAAATCATAAGATCAAAAATTTAGAGATGAAAAGGTCCCTGGAGTTCATCTAGTCCAGGACTCTTGAAACTCAAATAAAAAGGCATCTCCACGAGCCACATATTGACTTAAAAACTAGAAATTAACATTATCTCTATTCAATTGTATTTTTATTTTTGTTAAGCATTTCCCATATATAATATATACATGCACACATATGCATATATATACACATATGTGTATATCTTTGCATCTATGTGTTTAAGATACATGTATGTGTGCATGCACACACATGTATTTGGTTCCCAGATCAGGTCACTTCACAGATGCACATATGAAAACCTGTTTAAGAGATCTGACATTAAAAATTGACATGGAAGAACAACTATTTCTTTTTCTTTTTTTTTTCTGTTTTTGTTTTTTTGCAGGGCAGGGGGTTAAGTGGCTTGCCCAGGGTCACACAGCTGGTTAATATCAAGGTCTGAGGCCAGATTTGAACTCAGGTCCTTCTGAATTCAGTTCCAGTGCTCTATCCACTGCACCTCTTAGCTGCCCCCAGAAGAACAAGGGGTTTTTTTTGTTTGTTTTGTTTTTTTGGTGAGGCAGTTGAGGTTAAGTGACTTGCCCAGGGTCACACAGCTAGCAAGTGTCAAGTGTCTGAGGCTAGATTTGAACTCAGGTCCTTCTGAATCCAGGGCCAGTGCTCTATCCACTGTGCCACCTAACTGCCCCAGAATAACTATTCTTAAAGAGGGATACATCTTACAATATAACTATAGAAAAACAAGGAATCTTAGAATACATACAATATGCAGTATATAGTAAAGTATCTGTACTGAATCAAAAGACGGATTCTAGTCAGTACTCTATCTTTGCTATACTGTGAACTTTCAACATGTCATAACAAGAACCTCATTTATCTAATATGGGGCAGGAACTTCTCAGAGTTAAGAGAAGCAAATGATTATTTGGGTGCCCATTAATTTTTGTGAATGGAGCTGATACAACACAATTAAATGTTGAACATTCTACTCTATAACTAGTCACAGAAAGAATTATTTATATTAAAAGAACTTTTTGCTTCTCTGTTTCAGCATTCTAAAACAAACAAAAGATCAAAACCTATGGTCCAGAGATATTAAGTGATTTTTCCTGAGGTCACAGAGAGAATAAATGACAGAGCAAGAATTTAAAGCAAGGACATCTATTTCCAAATGAAATTTTATATAGACACACATATACATGGATATGTGTTTATACACTATTTCCATTTTACTTTATATGTAGTATAAGGTAGTATATGGCCTCAACAAAAGTAAAATATTTTCTTACATGATAAATATATATATTTATTTTTATTTCATTTTTTATCTAAAAAGTATTTTATTATTTTCAAGTAACATGTAAAGATGGTTTTCAACATTCATCTTTATAAGATTTTGAGTTCCAAATTTTTCTCGCTCCCTTCCTTCACCCCTCCACAAGACAGAAAATAATCTGATATAGGTTATATATGTACAATGACATTAAACATAAAACCAACAGTAGTCATGCTGTGAAAGAAGAATCAGAACAAAAGGAAAAACCTCAAAAAAGAATAGAAACAGTATGGTTCAAGCTTCATTCAGATTCCACAGTTCTTTTTTCTAGATGTGGAGAGCAATTGTCTTGGATCATTGTAATGCTAAGAAGAGCTAAGTCTATCACTATTGATCATCATGCAATGTTGCTGTTATTGGGTACAATGTTCTGCTGGTTCTGCTCACTTCACTCAGCATCAGTCCACTTAAGTCTTTCCTTTGTTCCCTGAAATCTGCCTGCTCATCAATTCTTATGGCACAATAGTATTACATTACATTCATATACCACAACTTGTTCAGCCATTCCCCAATTGATGGTCATCCCCTCAATTCCTAATCCTTTGCCACCACAAAGAGAGCTGTTAGAAAGATTTTTGTACATGCGGGTCCTTTTCCCTTTTCTATGATCTTTTTGGGATACCGACCTAGTAGTGGTATTACTGGGTCAAAGGGTATGCAGAGTCCCATAGCCCTTTGGGCATAGTTCCAAATTATTCTCCAGAATGGCTGGATTAGTTCACAACTCTACCCATAATGCATTAGTGTTCCAATTTTCCCACATCCCCTCCAACATCTGTTATTTTCCATTTTTGTTATATTTGTCAATCTGATAGGTGTGAGGTGGTACCTCAGAGTTGTTTTAATTTGCATTTTTCTAATCATTAGTCATTTAGAGCCTTTTTTGTGTGGCAATAGTTTTGATTTCTTCATTTGAAAACTGCTTATTCATATCCTTTGACTATTTCTCAATTAGGAATGATTGGATTCTTATAAATTTGATTTATTTCCCTATATATTTTAGAAATGAGGCCTTTATCAGAAAAACTGGCTGTAAAAATTGTTTTCCAGCTTTTTGCTTGTCTTCTCATTTTGACTGCATTGCTTCTTTTTGTAAAACAAGATTTTAGTTTAATGTAAGCAAAATCACCCATTTTGCATTTCATAATACTCTCTATCTCTTGTTTGGTTATAAGTTCTTCTATGCTTAGTTAAATATATATTTTTAAAAAGTTATGTGAGTAGAGTATCTACACATACATGGAGAGACAGAGACAGGGAGGGATACAGGGAGGGAGGGAGAGGAAGATAGAGGGAGAGAGAAAGAGAGAGAGAGAGAGACACAGAGAGAGAGAGAGAGAGACAGAAAGACAGACAGATAGACATCTATTAAAGAATTCGGTAAAGCAAAACATTCAATTTTAGAGATTGCAGCCAAACTCTCCCATTGAATCAGTTACTAGGTTTCATGTTTTTACGATCATTTTCCCTCAGTATAATTTTGTTATTGTTAGTGGTAATCTTCAGCTTATGTTACAAAGGACTTTCATGCCTTTTCTAGTCATGTAGGTTTTCATTAAATACTGCATTATGGGACAATAATATCTACATAATCTGACTCTTCTACTATCCTTTTAATAGATTGTGTGATTAGGCCCTATTAAAGTGAATGAAGTGATACAGGTGTTATATTTTCCTTTCAGTATAAATTTCTTAGGAGGGGGGCATGGAATCTGGTGTTACCAACTACTTTAATTGAAGGGAAGAACCACCTATTTTTACTTCAAGCTAATGAGCATTAGCAGTAATTATTTAAACACCTGAAAATATTGATGGACACTACATGTAACCTCTTAATCAAATAGCATAGGGAAAATTGTGAAAAGCTCAAGAATGACTATACAGTGAACAATTCTAAGAAGAGAGAAATAAATTAGTGGGATGTGTGTGTGTTTGTATATAGGTTCCAAAGGTTGTCATGCCGGGATGGGAGTGCGGATAAGCTCCCACTCTATATAAAATGCTCCAATGGCATGCGTCTCAAATAGCCTCTGACAACCGAAGTCCAACTTCTGGCCTTCTCATGGCAGAACTGTTTCCACTAACAGGAGAAGAGGTGAAGGCGAGTCACTGGCGCCTTAAAGCCAGTCGCTTCGGGCAGGTGGGGCTCCTTAGCCTTGGCAGGCAACCAGCCTAGGGGAAGGAACTCTGATTTTAAACCTCCACTGCCTTGCGGCTATACCCATATATGGGAAAGACTTCAGGAGTTAACCCTGAGGAAAAATCAGGAGTCGGAGTTCCTTAGGTAGTTGGATGTTGGACATCACATTCCTCTGGCAACTCCTGCAGCGGCACTGGTGCCAAACTGTATTGGCTCTGCCTCTCCTTTGGATCCACCAATGTCGAGGAGAGGGAAAACCTGCTGCATGGGCAACAGCTTGTTTTCCAATTGATCTGCCCAGGCCAGCGGCCTGGAGAGGACACTCCAGCTACTCCTCATGTGGTAGATACAACATGGGATGCGGCAGTTACCGGTTATAAGTCACTCAGGAGCTGCGGCTCCCATATCGGACTGCACAGCCTGTGGCTCTTCAAGGCACTGATCCATGGTCGCCTGCGACTGGTGGAGGCATGTTACTACTACTGTATATAAATATATATATATATATATATATATATATATATATATATATATATATATATATATATATGCATGTATATGTATATGTATATGTATGTGTGTATATATATGTATGTGTGTGTATATATATATGTATACATATATTTCTATTCCAAGCACTGTAATACTATTATTTTCTGTCTTTTGAATATAAGTTATTGCTTTTAACCAGTTCACTTTTTTTTTTTTTTAATTTTTTTTTTTTTTTTTTAGTGAGGCAATTGGGGTTAAGTGACTTGCCCAGGGTCACACAGCTAGTAAGTGTTAAGTGTCTGAGGCCGGATTTGAACTCAGGTATTCCTGACTCCAGGGCAGGTGCTCTATCCACTGCGCCACCTAGCTGCCCCTAACCAGTTCACTTTTAAAACCATACATATCCAGAATAGAAAAGTGGATATTCTGTAAGAGAAAAATGGAAAGAATTAAGAACTTGAAGAAGGCATAAATTTCCTGGATTCTTTCTTAATGAAAGAAGAATAGGAGACATTGTCCCAAATTAAATAGATTCTCCACTCTGTTAAATAATTATCCCCCATATCCTGAAGCTACTCTTGGTTCATATTTTTACTGAGAACAAAATTGAATCGTATTAGGAGAACATAACCCTAAAGATGATTTTGAGTCATCAGGAATGCAGTCTCATGAATAGACTTGTCAAAAAACACTAACCATATCCAGTGTGTCTCTGAATCTTCAGATATTACCAAATTCTGGATGTAGAAATATTTCTTCCAGTGCCCAGGGGAGAAAATCCAGCTCTGTCATTTATCTGCCCCTCTAGCAACGTCTTGTAGACTTGGAATTAGTGATGTTGGCTTATTCAGAATTTTCCTCCCCAAAAGGGGAAAAAAAAATCCCCAATAGTTCCTTCCCTCTCATCCTCCTATCCCTTTTAATTCCACAAAGGATTCATAAGGAGAAGAAAAGATTGCCTGTCTAGACCCCCAAACCCTGAGGCTCTATCAGAGAGAGGATAATGTACTTAATTGTATGCTGAAGTTGTAGTCAAGATGATCTAGGTTCAAGTTCCATTTTAGACACATTTCCTGAGTGACCATGGGAAAGTTGCTTAACCTTTTTGTACCTCAGTTTCCTCCTCTGAAAAAATGGGGGAGATGGACTTAATGATTTCCAAGGTTCTCTCTAGTACTAAATCTATGAACCTTTGATTCTATGATCATCACATGATAGTTTTAAGGAAACTGATGTATACATTTCTCCCTCTGAGATATAAATGGTAATTGAGGGTGTCATCTACTTAGACACTCATGAAGTCGCATTATCTTGATAGTCTCTGATTTCATCTGGTGAAAGTTCAGGAAGATAGTGGCTATGAACGACTCTAGTCTTCTCTGGAGTTATCATTTTTGATGTATTTCTTCTATTCCATTGAATCCAACAAATATTTATTAAGTGCTTACTAAGATGACAAATAGCACAGCCTCTTTCCCCAAGTAACTTACTATCTAATAAGGAAAATGCAATCTCCATACAAATATTTATGATTTAGAGTATAATATGGGTTGTCTGGAAAAAACCATAATGTGTAGAGAAGATCTCTTCTAACCGTGGATGAGGGAAGAAAAAGGGTACAGGGAAGGCTTTCGGAAGAAAGTGCCATGTGAGGTAGAGAAGGATTTCAACAAGTGGAGATACAGATGAAATGAATTCCTGTCATGGTAGTGGTGATAGTATAGAATTGCACAGAAGAGCCCAGAATGGAATTAGGGAGTGGCATGAAACAAAATAATTGTGGGAAAAGCATTTGGAATGAGAAGACTTAAGTACTAGAATAAAGAGTTTGTATTTGCTCCTCTAGGCAATGGGAAGGCATTGAGCTGTTCTAGGCAGAAGCTATGCTCACTCTGGGATTTTAGGTGGATACTGGGGCAGTAGTGTTGAGGGTGGATTGTAGAAGCATAGAAATCATAATACTTGGCATTTTGTGAATGAGTGGCTAGGCAGTAGTTCATAGTGCTAGAGCTGAAAGATTCCTCAGAGGCAATCAGGTCCAACTCCTCTCCTTCTATATTAGAAATGAAGAAGGGTAGGGGCAGCTAGGTGGCACAGTGGATAGAGCACGGGCCCTAGACTCAGGAGTACCTGAGTTCAAATCCGGCCTCAGACACTTAACACTTACTAGCTGTGTGACCCCGGGCAAGTCACTTAACCCCAATTGCCTCACTAAAAAAAAAGAAATGAAGAAGGAAAAGCTAGGTGGTACAGTGGATAGAGCACTGACACTGTAGTCAGGAGGACTTGAGTTCAAATCCAGCTTCAGACACTTGACATTTACCAACTGTGTGACCCTGGGCAAGTCACTTATTGCCTCAAATATTCAGGGCCATTTCCAAATGTCCTGATATATAATCTCACCACCAGACCTAGATGGCTCTGGAGGAGAAAGTAAGGTTGGTGACTTTGAACAGCCCTCCCTCACTTAAATCCAATTCAGTGAAAGTCATCACATCACCACCACCCCACCCTTGTCTAGAATTCAGGAAAAACAACAACAGAGATGAGGAAACTAAAGCACAGGGTGATGACTTTCCTAGGGTCATACATTCTATTCTAATGAATCATATGACAGTATCAACGGGGAAATTTGAAGGTATCTCTTTCTGATTCCAAGTCCTTTGCTTCATCCACTACAAAACATTGCTACTCCAGATTGTTTAGAGAGAGTATGGGCACACTAGGGTTGAAATAGAAATGATCCTGTCTATCCTTAAGCATGAAAATTTCTTTTCTTCCAGTGTTCCCTTCATCTTATATATGGTTTGGGGATATGATGGTAGCTTTTAACATTTAATTTCCAAGGGTTTGTATTACAGTGAATTCAACAATTCTGTGTCTCTTTCTATAAACTAGGAAGAACATGTCCAAGACACAAAAAGTCAGAAAAAAATATATATATGTACTTTCTGTACATGCACGCACACATATATACACACACATACGCACACACACACAGACATATATATATATATATATTATTTTTCGGTATGAAGTAAAACCAACCTTCAGAACTTGCTTGCTGCTGTTAATAGAATCAACCCTGCTGAATGTTCTACAAGTTGGGAAAGAGCTTGTTGGCAGAAGTAGTTAATTACTCCTTTCAGGGAAGCTGTGTAAAGAAGTAGCAAATAGACAAGATTTAATTCTAGTCTCTTTCGACTTCCTTCTAAGGTTCTGCTGGGGAGATTTGTGCATATTTGGCTAGAAGACAGGAGGGAGAGGGAAGGGAAAAAGAGAGAATGGTTACTATCTGGGAGCATTACTTTTTAGTGACTAGAAATATGCTCATTTCTGCCTTCTTTATTTGACTCCAAATATACCCATTATTAGACTTGAAAAGCTGCTATTGCAGCTTTTAAAGACTAACTGCAATCTGTGAGTCAGTGTGGTGTAGTGGGTAAAGGGTTGACTTTAGTCCGAAAGACCTGATCCTAACCACAGACAAGTGACCATGGGTTAGCCACTCAACCACTCACTTCCAGAGAAAAATATTTAGGAATAAAAGTTATAGAGGAATTGCAGATCTGCACAGATGGAGTGAATTTCTAAACTAATAGTTATGGAATTTGGAGCTTGGAAGGTGGCTCTGTAGCCATTGAGTTCAACCCAAATAGAAAAGATTCTCTAATTCTATAACATACTTAACAAGTAGCAGGCTAGGCTTTACTTAAGACCTCCAAGTAAGGAGAATACATTACCTCTAAAGGTAGCCTATTGCATTTTTAGGCAGCTATAATTATGAAATCACAAATTAGCCTCAAAGAAATTGGGGATTTTAAGAGGCAGTGGGAAAGAGGATGTGTATTTCAGGCACAAGGGTCAGTCAAAGCAAAGACATGGATATTAGAGAGTGTTCTACAGCAGGGCTTCTTAAATTTTTTTCACTCACAAGCCCAGGTATATAGATATATAAAATAGGAATACATAATTTTAAAATTTGCCAAATTTTTCATGACCCCCACTTTCAGTTATGTGACCCCATATGGGGTAATGACCCACAGTTTAAGAAACTTTTATAGTAAGGACCAACAAGAAGGTCAGTTTGGCTAGATTGTAGAGGGTATGCAACAAGATTAGAAATATACAATGGGCTCAGATTTTAAAGAGATACCCAGAAGTGATTTTCCTAAATCACAGGCAGAAAAATATTACTTCCCTACTCAGTAAACACCAACAGCTCATTATTACCTCTATAGTCAAATATACATGCCTTTGATTAATATCAAAAGCCTTAAAGTCTATTATTCCCTTTCATACAATCTTAAGTTCCACCAAACTGGTCTACCTCTTGCTCTTCTCACACAGCACTCAATCTTCCATTTCTGTAATTTTGATACCTGAGACCCCATATGCCTTCAATGCATTCCCTTCTTACCTCTTCCTCTCTTCCTCCCTTACCCTCCCTCACCCTGTCTCTCCCCTTCTCACACCCTCCCTCTCCCTCTCCCTCTCCCTCTCCCTCTCCCTCTCCCTCTCCCTCTCCCTCTCCCTCTCCCTCTCCCTCTCCCTCTCCCTCTCCCTCTCCCTCTCCCTCTCCCTCTCCCTCTCCCCTCTCCCCTCTCCCCTCTCCCCTCTCCCCTCTCTCTTCTCTCCTCTCTCTCTTTAGGGTATATATAGGAACAAAGCAGCTGAAACATTTTTAGGTCATACAAAACAGTTCCATATTTGTCAGGTTGTGAAAGAAAACAGGCAAAACCCATAAGAAATAAACTAAAAAACATTATGGTTCTGTATTGAGACACCATCAGTACTTTCTCTGGAGATGGATTTCATTTTTCATAAGCCCTTCAGAGTTGTATTGGATCATTCTATTGCTGAGAATAGCTGTCATTCACAGCCAATCATTTTACAATATGGCTGTTACTTTGTATACAGTACATTTTACTTTGCATCAGCTCATGTAAGCCTTTCCAGGATTTTCTGAGAGCATTGTGTTCATAATTTCTTATAGCAGAATGGTGTTCCATAATAATCACATCCCACAATTTGTTATCCATTCCCCAATTAATAGGCATCACCTCAATTTCGAATTCTTTGCACCAGAAAAGGGCTATGATAGAAATTTTTCCACATATAGGTCCTTTAACTCTTTGTTTTTGATCTCTTTTTAGATACTGACCTAGTAGTGGTATTACTAGGTCAAAGAGTATGCATGATTTTAAAGCCCTTTGTCCATAGTTCCAAATTGCTCTACAGAATGTTTGAATCAGTTTACGACTCTACCAACAGTTCATTAATGTCTCATTTTCCCCATATCCTCCACAACATCTATCATTTTCCTGTGCTGTCCTATTATACAATCCAATAGGTGTGAAGTATTACCCCAGAATTATTTTGACTTGCATCTTTCTAATCAATAGTAAGTTAGAACACTTTTTAAAAATATCACTATAGATAGCTTTATTTCATCTGAAAACTGTTCATAACTTTTGATCATTTATAAATTGGGGAATGGCTCTTATTTTTAATAAATTTGACTCAGTTCTCTATGTGTTTGAGAAATGAGGCCTTTTTCAGGCAAACTTGCTTCAAAATTTTTTCACAATTACTATTGCTAACCATATTTCACTCTGTCCTATTCCCTATCCATGACATTTACTCTATTCTCTATCTCCTTTTATGCTGTCCCTACTCAAAGTGTTTTGCTTCTGAATGTCCCCTCCTATCTGCCCTCCCTTCTATCACTCCCCCAACAACCCTTATCCCCTTCCACTCCTACTTGCCTGCAGGGTAAGATAAATTACTATGCCCAATTGAATGTGTATGTTCTTCCCTCTTTGCCAATTCTGATGAAAGTAAAATTCACTCATTCCCTAGCACCTCAATATTTTCCCTTCCACTATGTTTTTTTCCTGCTTTTTTATGTGAGACTCTTTTACCAAATTCCACTTTTTTCCCAGTGAATTCCTCTCTCACCCGTTAAATTTATTTTTTAAAGATTTCATCCTTTGGGGCAGCTAGTTGGTACAGTGGATAAAGCACCGGCCCTAGATTCAGGAGGACCTGAGTTCAAATCCGGCCTCAGACACTTGACACTTCCTAGTTGTGTGATGGTGGGCAAGTCACTTAACCCTCATTGCTCCACCCCCCCCAAAAAAAAGATATCATCCCTTCATATTCAACTCATACTTGTTTCCTCTGTCTATACTCCATCTACCTGTCTTAATGAGAAAGTTCTTATGAGTTAGAATTATCAACTTTCCATATAGGAATGTAAAGAATTTAACCTTTTAATATCCCTTGTGATATTTTTTAACTGGTTACCTTTTTATGGTTCTCTAGAGTCTTGTATTTGAAAGTCAAATTTTCTATTCAACTCAGGTCTTTTCATAAAGAATACTTGAAAGTCCTCTCTTTCATTGAATTCCCATTTCCCCCCTTAGCATTATAATCAGTTTTGCTGGGTAGGTGATTCTTGGTCATAAACTCAAATCCTTTGTCTTCTGTAATATCATATTCTAAGCCTTGCACTACTTTAATGTAGAAGCTGCTAAGTGTTATATTATCATGATTTCTTTCTGGATGCTTGCAATATTTTCTCCTTGATCTGGGAGCTCTAGAATTTGGTTATAATATTCCTGGGAGTTTTCATTTTAGGATCCCTTTCAGGAGGTGATTGGTAGATTCTTTCATTTTCTATTTGACCTTCTGATTCTAAAATTATAGGGCAATTTCCCCTGACAATTTCTTGAAAGATGTCTAGGCTATTTTTTTTTTTTTGATCATGGCTTTCAGGTAGTCTAGTAATTTTCAAATGATCTCTCCTGGATCCATTTTCCAAGTTAGTTGTTTTTCCAATGAGAGATTTCACATTGCCTTCCATTTTTTTTTTATTCCTTTGGTTTTACTTTATTGTTTCTTGATTTCTCATAAAGTCATTAGCTTCCATTTGTTCAACCCTAATTTTTTAAGGAGTTATTTTCTTCAGAGAGTTTTTGTACCTCCTTTTCCATTTGGCCAATTCAGCTTTTCAAGGCATTCCTTTCCTCAATGGCTTTTTGTACCTCATACCATTTGGCCTAGTCCATTTTTTAAGGTAGTATTTTCTTCAGTATTTTTGTGTGTCTCCTTTACCAAGCTTTTGACTTTCCCCCCCATGATTTTCTTGCATCACTCTCATTTTTCTTTATATTTTTCCTCTACCACTTTTACTTTATCTTCAAAGTCCTTTTTGAGTGCTTTCATGGCTTGAGAGCAATTCATATTTTTCTTGGAAGCTTTGGATGTAGGAGCTTTGACTTTGCTATCTTCTTCTAAGGATGCATTTTGGTCTTCCTTGTCAACTAAGAAACTTTCTACGGTCAGAATTTTTTTCTGTTGCCTCATTTTCCAAGCCTATTTCTTGACTTTTAATTCTTTGTTAATGTGGAGCACTCCTTCCAGTATGGAGGGTGCCCTGTCCCAAGTTTTGGGGGTTTTGTGCAGCTGTTTTCAGAGATACTTCTAGCAATTTGTAAATTTTATTTCTTCCATGGTGGTATGATTTAAGGAGAGGTAGGTTTACTACTCTCCTGGTCTGCTGCTTTTCTGCCCTGGAACTATGATCAGAGTCCTGTTCCATTGTGGCTGCAACCTCTAGTGTACTTATGTTCATCCCCCACACTTGGGACTGCCACCCAAGACTGTGACCTGGATACTAGTATGGGCAAAACAAAAGATTACTCCCTCAGTGCTAGCAAAGAGATCCCTGCCATCTCCTTCTGGCCAATTATTTGACCTCCTTACCATCTGTGGGCTTCGTTCCAGAATCAGTTGCTCCTGCTGATGATTCAGAGGCTCCCAAGACCTGCTCCTGGTTTGCTGTGACTGTGGCTAGCTCTACACTGGGGTTGGAGCTGTGCTGGTGAGGCCTGTATTAGGCTGTGCTCCACTCTTGTCCTGGTACAGCAGACCTTTCCTTACAACTTTCTAAGTTGTTTTTGTCTAGAAAATTATTCCACCCTGTCTTTTTGTGAGTTCTGTTGCTCCAATAATTGCCTTAAGGCATTATTTGAAGGTATTTAGAGGGATCTTGGGGAGAGGTCAGGCAAGTCACTATCTTTCCTCCACCATCTAACTCTGCCCCCACCTCTGTCTCTTAAAACACGTACTTCAAAAGTCAGCTCAAGTGAGCTGACTTTTCTTGATCACCACCCTCTCAGCTGTTAGTATCTTGCCTCCCTGATTTCCTCTTATTAATTCAGTATATATTTAACATTACTTATATATTTACATATCTTCCCAGAGAGAATGTAAGCTCCTTAAGGGCAGGGATTACTTTTTTTTTCATTTTTGTCTTTTTATACCCAATGTCTAGTATATAGTGGGGTTTCCTTGATTATCCCACCCACTTAAAGGAAATTATCTTTATTGGGAAGTGTGAAAAGGGCCTCTACAACTCCTTGAATCAATCTGTTCTCTGAATAACTTGGTCATGCCCTAATGAATTTGTATGAAAGGAAGCAGCTTGATGGGTTTGGAAAAAGCAAAGTTATTATTTAGCTTTGGCAAAGAAGGGAAATAAAGAAAAGCCATTGTCTTTGTGACAGAAGAAGATCTGATTAGAGGAAACTTTCAAGAAAATATAGGCTCTCTCCCCAACTTCCCTTTTTGATTCCATCTATTCAAAGGGTGGTCCCAAATTCTTAGTGCAGTTTTAAGATTTAAACTGGGGATTCCACATTGTAAGCTTAAAACTGAACTAAGACTTTAGGAATAGCTTCTGTATATGGCTCAAATCTGCTGGTTCTTTATCCAAACATTTATGGTAAGGTATATTTCTCCTCAAACAAAAAGAGGCCAAGAATTAACCAGAGATAGATATGAACATAAAGTTACACAGAGAGTCTAATCTTCTGCTTAAATGTTAGGAGACTTTTTAATCAAGTGCTTGGTTTACTGAATTCAGAACTTTTTGTATAAAATAAACTCCCTGGAGAGGAGGGAATTGTGAAGATTAGGAAACATAATGTTGCCACTTAAGCTTCAGAGTCAGTCAGTCAACAAGCATTTACTGAAGCTCTTAATATGTTGCCTGGCACTGTGCTAAGCACTGGAAATCAAAATAAAAACTAAAATTTGAAATGGCCCCTACATTCAAAGAACATACATTCTACTAGCTTTCTAAGTGAACCACAAGGATTTTCCAGGTATACCATCATATCATCTGCAAAAGGAGTTTAATTATTGTATTGCTCTTTCTGATTCTTTCAATTTCAATTTCTTCCCTTATTACTATAATATCTAGTAAAATATTGAATAATATTGGTGATGATGGGCATTCTTGTTTCACTCCTGATTATTGAGGCTTCCAGCTTATCCCTGTTTCATATATTTAATAATATAATGAATTGATCTTTAAATTTTTGGTAGACTTAACTAAATCCATCTGGTCCTGATAATTTTTTCTTAGGAAGCTCATTTATGGCCCATTCAATTTCTTTTTCTAGAATGGTTTTACTTATTCTATTTTTTCTATGAATCTATGCAGTTTATATTTCTGTAAGTATCCCTTCATTTCACTTAAATTGTTAAATTTATTGGCATATAATTGTTTTAATTTAATCCTCATTAACACTTTTAATTTTTAATGCTGATGATTTTGTTTTCTCTCTTTTAAAAATCACATTAACCTATGGTTTATCTGTTTCATTATATTTTTTAAACCAGCTACTTGGTTTTTTTTAATACTTCAATGATTTTCTTATGTTCCATTTTGTTAATCTCACCTTTAATTCTTAGTATTTCCAATTTGTTATTTAATTGCGGATTTTAAATTTGTTCTTTGTCTAATTTTTTTTAATTGCAAAACCAATTCAATGGTCTGCTCATTCACTATTTTATTGATGTAAACATTTAGTGAGATAATTTTTCCTCTGGTTACTGTTTTTGCTGCATCCTATAAGTTTTATGTTGCCTTGATATTATATTTGTCTTTAAGGAAATTATTTGTTGTTTTTATGACTTGTTCTTTAGCCCACTCATTCTATAAGATGAAGTTATTTAGTCTCCAATTAATTTTTAATCTGCATTTCCATAATCATTTATTAAATATGACTTATTACTTTATGATGGGAAAATGATGCATTTAATATTTATGCTTTTCTGCATTTGACTAAGAATTTTTTGTGGCCTATATATGGTCAATTTTTGTAAAGATGCCATGTGCCACTGCAGGGTGGGGAGGTATATTCTTTTCTATTCCCATTCAGTTCTTCTCAGATCTATCTATCTATCTATCTATCTATCTATCTATCTATCTATCTATCTATCTATCTATCTGTCTGTCTATCTGTCTATCTAATATCTAGCATATCTAACATTCTATAAATCTCCTTGGCTTATATTTTATTTATTTTTGGTTAGACTTATTTAGTTCTGAGAGGGGAAGGTTAAATTTTCCGACTATTATAATTTGCTATCTATCTCTACCTGTAATTCATTTACCATTTCCTCTGAAAATTTGAATGTATATATATTTAGTATTGACATTATTTCATTATCTATGGTATCTTTTAACATAATACAGTTTCCCTGCTTATCTATTTTAATTAAATTGATTTTAGCTTTAACTTTCCCTGAGGTTATGATTACAGTCCTTACTCTTTTAAATCAGCTGAAGCATAATAAATTCTATTCCAACCCTTTATTTTTACTTTATGTATGCCTCTCATTTTTAAATGTATTTCTTGTAAACAACATTTTGTTGCATTCTTGGTTCTGATCCATTTTTATATCCATTTCTATTTTGTGGGTGAGTTCATCCAATTCACATTTGGTTATAATTACTACTTATATATTTCCCTCTGTTGAATTTTTCTTCACTGTTTATCCTTTTCTCTTTCTCCCCCTCCTTCTCCCTTTCCCCCATCCCTCTTCAGAAATCTAATTTTCTTATGATACTGCCTTCTTAATCCATATACCCTTCTAAAAGTCCCTCCTTTATCCTATCCCTTTGCCCTATTTCTAAATCTGCAATCCTTCTAATAGTCCTTCCCTTATCCTATCCACTTCCCTTCTATTTCTTTGTAAGAAGACATTTAGATTCTACTAGTTATGTATGCTATTTCATCTTTCACCAAGTTCTGATAAGAATAAGGCCTCCACACTACCTGTCCTGCACCCTATCCTCCCATTCATTATAACAGTTCTTTCCCTCTTCTTTTTTTTTGTATGAGATAATTTGCTCCATTTTACCCTTCCCTACCCAATTTTATTTTTTAGTATCATCCTATCACAATCAACTTAACCCCTGGCCTTCTTTCTATGTATACTCTTTTGGACAACCCTAGTAATTATAATATTTTTAAGAATTGCAAGTATCATTTTCCCACATAAGAACTAGTTTAACTTATTAAATCCCTTATAATTAGTCTTTCATGTTTACTTTCTTATGTTTCTCCTGGTTCTTATAAGTAAAATTTTATGTTCAGTTCTGATCTTTCCTCAAGAATTCCTGAAAATAATTTACTTCATTAAATATCCATTTTTTCCATTCAAAATTATACTCAGTTTTGATAGGTAGGTTATTCGTGGCAGCAAACCCAGCTCCTTCACATTTTGGAATATTATATTCCATGTTTTT
The DNA here is from genome assembly GCF_019393635.1 of Dromiciops gliroides. Taxonomy (NCBI): domain Eukaryota; kingdom Metazoa; phylum Chordata; class Mammalia; order Microbiotheria; family Microbiotheriidae; genus Dromiciops; species Dromiciops gliroides. The sequence goes on along the minus strand of NC_057864.1, from coordinate 292,161,393 downwards.
TGGTATTTTAATGTAGAAGCTGCTAAATCTTGTATTACCTTGACTGTAGTTACACAATATTGAAACTTTCTTTCTAGTTGCTTGAAATATTTTCTCCTGCACCAAGGAACTTTGAGACTTAGTTATAATATTCCTTTCAGATTTCATTTTGGAATCTCTTTTAGGTGGTGATGGTTGATTTTTTTTTCAATTTCTATTTTACCCTCTAGTTTTAGAATGTTAGAGCAACTTTCTGTTATAATTTATTTAAGTATATCATCTAGACTCTTTTTTAAAATAATCATAACTTTCAGGTAGCCTGACAATTCTCATATTATCTTTCCTCAATCTGTTTTCCAGGACATTTATTTTTTAAATGATATGCTTCACCTTCTTTTCTATTTTTTAATTTTCATTTTATTTTTTCTTAATGTCTTATGAAGTCATTAGCATTCCTTTGCCCAATTCTAATTTTTAAGGACTTATTTTCTTCAATAAGATTTTGGATTTCTCTTTCCAATTGGTTGACTTTATTTTTATAATTCTACTGCTTTTCTTGCATTATTCTTATTTATTTTCCCAATTTTTCCTCAACCTCTCTTGTACAAGTTTTAAAATCTTTTTAAAGCTCTTCCAAGAACTCTTTTTGGGTTTGTGATCATTTTACATTTTTTTAAATTTTACAGAAATTGTTTTGTCTTTGTCTGAATTTGAACCCCTATCTTCTCTATCACTATAGTAACTATCTGTGGATGAATTCTTTCTATTTTTATTCATTTTAATGACCTATTTCTTGGCTTTTAATTTTGTATTAGAGTTAGGCTCCACTCCCAGGGTGTGGGGAATAATATCTGAGGCTTCAGATGTTTCATGCAGTTGTTTTCTAAGCTATATCTGGGGGCCTTTTGACCTCTCATTTATTCCAATATTCTATAATCCAAGAAAAGGTGTGGTCACTGCTACTCCAGCTCACAACTTTGTCTATAAATGGTCTTAGGTACTCTTCTACCCCACCCCCCAATCCTTGAGTGAAAACCAGGGCTCTAGCACTGGCGCCATTGCAAATGTTCTTGCTCCCTGTGCTTCTCACAACAGTCACAAGCTAATTATCAATTCACTTCTCTTCCCTGGAACAAAAATCAGGTGCTCTGTTCCTTTGTGGGTGACCACAGCTAACAAGGTTCCTATCCTTCTATGACCATATTCAACTGTGTATGCTCACTCCTCCTTGTCTACAACCAAAGCCTGGATCCCAGTCTGGTCAGTGCAGATGGGCCTTGTGTCCAGCAACAGCAGAAGGCCCCCAGTTTTCTCCTGATTAGCCACCCATTCCCAACACTGTTCATGGAGCGAAAGCTCCTGAAGCTGATTGTTGCTGACACAGGTGCCCTTACAGGTTGCTATTTGTTGATTTGTGAGGTATCTGCCCTTCAATCCAGCCAGACCACAAACCTCAGGAGGTCAGATCATTCCTAAGGTTCTTCCCACCTAACCTGTTTGCTGAACTCCAATTTTACACTTCCAACTAACTCTTAGACATTTTGAATTGTATGTTCAGTAGATGTCTTAAACTCAACACACCTAAAACCAAACTCATCTTTCCCTCTAAGCCCCCTACCATTCTAACCTTCCCTATGCAACTTATTACTGTAAAGGGTAGCATTATCCTCCAAGTCCCTCAGGCTTACTACCTACATTTCATTCTTGACTTCTGTAAGAAAACAATGGGTTTTGGGACACCCAAAGGCCCCAGCTTGATTGGATTGAAGGATGCTGCTGATTGACTCACTTAAAGTTGACTTGATTGAAGCCACACCTATCTGACTCTGAAGAGGGTGTGTTCTCATAGACTACCTCAACACAGGACCACCCTCAAGTACAGTGAACCAATGGATTTGAGTAATGCTAGCCAATTAGCTTGAAGTAGTGTGGAAGAAACACCTCTCCTTGGGAGACAGAGGAAGCTGGGACTCCCAGTTCATTGCTCAAACAGGCTGGTGGTGGGTGAAGTTGAGGATGTTAGGCTAGATTGGTCTTTTCTTGGCTTTTTTACCCAGGTGTTCTATTTTTCACTAATAAATGCTTAATGCCCAAAAATTGGTTCTAAAGGTTCTAATTTATAAGTAAACCCTATCTAGTTTTCTCTACACTTGGGACAGGAATAAGAGGACCACACATTAGATTTTAAACATCACACTCCTGATGTCTTGCCCTCCCCATATCCAATCTATTGCATATCTCTCTAGTATGCTCTCCTTTGCCACCACTCTGTTATAGGCACTTAATACCTCACACCTGGATTATTGTAATAGCCGGCTGGTAGATTGCCTGCCTCAAGTCTCTTCCCACTCCCATCTATCCTCCATTCAGCCATCAAAGTGACTTTTCCTAAAGTATAGCTTCAAATATGTTAGCATTTCTACTCAATAAACTCCAGTGGCTCCTCATCACATCCTGGATCAAAAAAAAAAAAAACTAACTGGTGTTCAAAGCTCTTTATAACCTAACCCCTTGGGAGCAGCTAGGTGGCACAGTGGATAGAGCACTGGCCCTGGATTCAGGAGGACCTGAGTTCAAATCTGGCCTCAGACACTTAACACTTACTAGCTGTGTGACCCTGGGTAAGTCACTTAACCCCAACTGCCTCACCAAAAAAAAAAATAATAATCTAACCCCTTTGTATCTTTCTAATCTTCTTAGACCTTAGTCATCACCATGTATTTTCCTATCCAATGACACTGGCCTCCTTGCTGTTCCATAAACAAGATATTCCATCTCTCAACTGGGCATTTTCTCTGGCTGTCCTCATGCCAGGAATGTTTTCCCTCCTTATCTCCACCTGCTGGCTTTTTTTTACTTCTTTAAGTCAAATTAAATCCCATTTTCTAGAAAAAACTGATTTTAATCTCTCTTAGTACTAGTGCCTCCATTCTGTAAATTATTTTACATTTATTCTTTATATAGTTTGTGGCATATAGCTTGTTGCTTTCCCCCATGTGATTTTAAGCACTTTGAAGGAAGGGACTGCTTTTTTTGTGTCTCTTTGTATCCTCAGTGCTTAGCACATTTATTAGCAAACATTAATAAATGTTTGTTGATTGACTGATTAGAACCAAGAAAGGAATGGAGATATGGCTGGTCTGGGTATTTTCTTTAAAATGGAGCTTCTAAGAGTTAATGATGAATGAGAAAAAGCAGTTCTGTAGAGCAGCATATACTTCCAATGTGAGGAAGCTACTCTGGCATGATAAAGTCCTAGAAAGGAATAAAAACCACTGGACAGATATTTAAAGAGTTGGTTATAATACAAAGGGGTTTAAAAAGCACATTACCTGGCACTTCATAGGTACTTAGTAAATGTTTATTTATTTTTTATTCTTGTGACTTTCTCATGGAACTTTCACACTGTCTTTCTTCCTTTCTCACCTACTCCCTCTATAACTACCTGCCCAAAACAATGAGTTTTCACCAAACATTTATTAAGCATTTACTACTAGGCCATGCATTCAGCTAAACTTTTGCCTAAGAAACATAAAAATAAAATGTCCCCACTGAAGGAGATTGAATTCTTTTTTGTTTCTTTGTTTTTGTGGGGCAAGGGGGGTTAAGTGACTTGCCCAGGGTCACACAGCTAGTAAGTGTCAAGTGTCTGAGGCTGGATTTGAACTCAGGTACTCCTGAATCCAGGGCTGGTACTTTATCCATTGAGCCACCTAGCTGCCCCCAGGAGATTGAATTCTAATAGGAGTAGACAAAATTTCAGCCTTGTGTGAATTTCAAGAAACAGTATAACACCCAAAGTCTATATCCAATATAAGTTAAAAGACGGATAATCACCACTGTCTGAAGTCTTACACTGCCTCTTTTGAGTAAGATATTTAGCATAATTGAGCTGTAATAGTACTTAGATATCAACTAGTGTAAGCCCTTATTTAATTTTTAATTTTTCTTTTTCACCAGAAACAACAGAGGCTAGTCTAAAGTCCCAAGGTAATCACTAAACATTAAGCCACATAGAAAGTTTTATATTTATTTAGAGAATATTTGACCATATAGGAAGCAACTTCTTTTAGGAAGCTAGGAAACAAAAAAATGGGAGTCCCATATTCTTGATGCTCTACCTCTGGAGGATTTCGAAGTGGCAGAGTAAGGTGACTAACTGAGAGTTGGCTGCAGGGTTCAGACACCAGCCTTCATTGCAAAGCCAATTTAACTAAAGATTTTTAGAAAATAGGGTCCTAGAGAAAAGGGTATCCCACATTATATTGTACTGTTTGGGGAGTCATCAACACTGTCTCCCTTACTATATCTTCTCCATGTATTTCAGAGGCTCCCATTCCTCTGTCTCTAAGTCCTGGCACTCATTTCAGTCCTCTGATCAAGTAGATTTATTTAGAATACTCAAGCAAAAAATAATCAACTCTCCCAATCCGTTCTTTTTAACTTTTAAATAGCCAGACCTTGAGGAAAAACAGCCTGTTAAAAAATTTCCCATAAACCCAAATATGTTTTCTTTCTTTTACATCCTCTCTACTAAAAACAACATTCAGAGTAAATGAAGTCAGTGTTGAACATAAAAGTTAATATTCCCCAAATGATTTCCTATCTGCTCAAGTAGAGGCTGATACTTAATGAGCTAAAAACACATCAATGATTTAAATATATCATGTCACAGGCACATCTTGCAGTTTCTCAGATCACAAACTAAAGCATTCCAGAATTCAAATGTGCGTGTGTGTGTGTGTGTGTGTGTGTGTGTGTGTTTGTAAGTGTAATGTATTATATAAATTCACTGAAAGCCTCAAGCCATTCTGGTTTCTGCCCTATGTCAAAGAAATTAGATAGATAGGATCATTTACTTAAAGCTTAATTGGACACTTAATTGGTTTCTTACCAGTTAAATGAAGTCTTTCATGTAAGGAATCTCACTTGGAAGATCAGAGTTAATGCTTCCTTTAGTCCTTGTATGGTATAACAATTATCAAACTGTCTCCTAACAGATACATAGGTAAGAAGATAATCAGATCTAGATTTGAAAGAGACCTCAGAGGCCATCTAGTTCTCCCTTTTGTATAAAAAGAAACCATAGCCCAAAGAAATTATGCAGAGGTACAAAAGTCAAAGAGTAGATTTATATCTGTTCTTTTGATTTTCTCTAATTTGTCAAATATATCTTGTTCAGAAATAGGGTTTTTTGCATGTTGTGTTCTCCCTCTCCTATTAGACTGTCAGCTCCATGAGAGCAAAGTCTATCTTTCTTTTTCCCTTTTTATCCCCATCACTTAGCACAATGCCTAGGACATAGTAGGATCTCTATAAATACTTGATAATTTAACATGATTAACATATTCAAAAAGATCTTTGTTCCTTTTTAAGGAGATATGGTTTCTTCCAACTACAGCAGCAGACAAGAAAATAAATGGGCTTCAGTAACATTTTTCTATTAGGTGATACATTCTCAACAATTATGTGAATGGAGACAGATCCTACCAAGTTGGAAAGGATTCATTTTCGGATTATGATAGCAATCTGTTGTCCAAAAAATAGCCCTGATCAGTTCAGAAAGGTTCAACATAAGAATGATTGCCACTAAGTGATAAATTTTTGACCATGACAATTCATGAAAGCTATCCATCAAGGTAAAAATATAATCTGCAGAAATGGAAGGGATTAAGAAGAACAGAAAGATTTGGATGAGGAGGATGGAAGGGCTGTGGACCTAAAAATTGTGGTTGTAGTAAACATATTTTATAGACATACCTTCTACTGATGCAGATAAGATACTCTTGCATGATTTATAATCTAGGACTAGTGGGGGAGGGGAGCACTGGGAGGTAAAGTAAGTTCATTATGATTACATAACTATGAATTGACTGGTACAGAATTTGAACCCAGGTCTTCCTTTATTCTCTGTCTCAATGTTGTCTCCTGAATCTGTATATATAGAAAGAAGATATATAATGACGAAAAAAGAATATCTTTGATGTACTGAACTACAAATATATATTTTTTAAATAAAAGAGAATTGCCCCCTTTTAATAGATTTTGTAGTAGGCTTAGCTAGTGAAGCATTTTCTGGGTCTCTTTTATTGATTTTTTAAAAATCACAGAATAAGTATCCTAGAAATATACTGTTAGAAGGTACTTCAAGGTCCATCAAGTCTAACTATCACATAAATCACAAAGAAAAGTCCATCGCTTCTTTATTATTGACCGCAGTAGATTGGGTCTAACCCAGCCAGTGTGAAACAGAAGGTAACACATCATCACTTAGTGAATCACGATACAAGCAGACAAACTAACTTAAAACTATTTCTCTTTCACAGAATGTGAAAGGATGCTTTCCTCCCACTTCACACATCCAGGTTTATCCTGAAAGATTTGTACATTAAAAACAGAAGCCAGAGAGTTCACTAGTAGGTGGAAAGGACATGTTCCATTTAAGAGGTAGGTTATGGAGATGACAACATTATGAAGATTAAAGAGTCAATCATCTCTTACAAACTCTTATTGCTGAAAGGTTTTTGGGGGGTTTGGGTGGGTCTTGGGAGGTTTTTTTTTTCTTTTTTCCTGGGGGGTTGTTTGGTTTTGGTTATTTTTTGCCTGGAGAGTTGAGAAGGAATGAGTGGTGAATGCACCACAGAAATGCCTACATTTCTGAAATTCAACTATTAACTTCTCAGGCCTCCATTTTGTTTCCCTTTGGCTCTGTTCTTTATTCTCTTTTTCCCCAAATTCTTCCATAATCTCAATCATCACTCTTTTCTTCTCTTCTGCCTCAGTACCATACATGAGATATCAGTCCTTGTTCTCACCAAAGTCATTCTCTAACTATGCCATTACCATTATTCCCATGTCCATTTCTCCCCACCATGAACAGTGACCCCATAAAAGGAGACTTCTAAAAGACCAATCACCTTTCACTAGCCTTAGAGGATTTAATAAGCTCACCTTTGGCATGCCATCATAGGGTCGAGCTATCATAATTTACAGCTGAGTGTTCAATAACCCAGACAATGCTTTATTCAGTTATTTACCATGAAAACAGGACCTACCTCAAAAGGCATTTTGCTAACCCCTGAATTGATCCCTTTTCACCAACCTTAATCAAATCAATACTATTCTTGGGTATGTCAATCAACTGTCCTATAGCTTTAATCACAAATCCCTGTGATTTGACAGACCAACACATCTTTCCTTGATCCCTTCTTTTCTGTATGCATTGAATCTCCCAATAGAACATTAATTTCTTGAGGGCAGGAACTGTCCTATTATATTATTTGTATTTTTATTCCTAGCGCAATGCCTAGTATATAATAGGCATTTAATAAATGCAATTTCATTCATTCTTTATCAGTATAGTAATGGAATCATTTATGCTATTCCTCCTCTAAGAATATTCCTGTAAGTCTATTTTTAGTGATTTTATTATCTTCAAAATTTCACTAGAATTATTAGAGAGAAAGTAGCATAAGTAGAATATGTCACCCTCATATTTATCTCAAGTGGGTGGGATTTATTTTTGCCACCATATTTAAAATGTAACAAACTGCAAAGGGTAAGTTATGGGGTAAAAATAGCAATCATATTTGGATCAGACTCAATAAGATCAAGGTAAATACAAATTTAGGTTCTTGCCACGTCATTAAACAAGTCCTAGTTGTTGCTATGTACTGCAGCACATATGGACTCAAAAATCACCCACAGTTTTGAGACCCCCTAATAGATGACCATATGTACTGGCTCTCATCCCAAGGAAGAAGAGGGTTGAGCTGACATTTGGCTGGCTGCTACTTGAAGATGCATTTGCTCACACGGTTACTGGTTTGTATTTTATTTTCTGGCAGTTTTTCCTCAAATTCTGTTATTTAACAACATTAATAGGGGAAACTATGCATTATTTTAGATTGTTAAAAACACACATAATTAAAGTCCTTTCCCCAATACCATCCACCTACCCCATATTCTCTCCATCTTTTCCATACCATACTATTATAGTGCTTTTAACCACCAGAATACTTCATCTTTATTAATATTTTGTCATTACTAAGATTTTTAGATGTACCTTGAATTATTCTCCTTTCAGGTTAAGTTATTAAACCTCCAATCAATTAAGTTTTCCTCATCTTTAAAGCAGTCATTGGTTTTTTGCCTCTAGTACTTAGATATATGCTAACTCAAAAGAACCAAAAGATCTCATTCTTATTCTTTTGAATCCTAACCGGAAGCCAATTTTGTGATGAATAAATGAAAAATCATTATTTAGCTTTTAGTGTATGTCAGACACTGTGCTAAGTGCTGAATTTATATAAATGAAATAAGTTGGTAAGACTTCCAAAAGTTAGGCTTTCTGTGTGTTTTGGTAGAGAAGTGGCTATTTTTAAAATAGGATATCTATGAATCTTATTTTGTCTTAAAGTAAAAGGTTAAAAGAGAACAGTATCATGAAAAGATATATATTAGTGAACTTAGTACTATTTATATAAATTAATCATTTAAACTTTATTCAATATTTAATGACACAAAGACTATGGGTTAAAAGACAAATGATTTAGGATTTCATAGATTTGAATCTTTTGGGGCTAGAACACTAAAAAACATTGAAATCTGAGTAGTTCAGACTTCCCACTCATTCCCAATCTCCCCAGACCTATTCTACTCACACCCTTCTCCCTCTTCATTTGAATTATTTATTTATTTACTTATGTATTTGTTTGTTTGTTTGTTTATTTATTTTTAGTGAGGCAATTAGGGTTAGTGACTTGCCCAGGGTCACACAGCTAGTAAGTGTTAAGTGTCTGAGGCCGGATTTGAACTCAGGTACTCCTGACTCCAGGGCTGGTGCTCTATCCACTGCACCATCAAGGTGCCCCATTTGAATGATTTATTGAGGTCTCCTCCTCTTTTAAGGCTATGAGGTCCCAATTGGAGAAGATACTTAGCATTTGTAAAGGGGGATCTGGTCATAAGGACATGGTAAGTTGATTCTATTATTGACCTTTTTTCATGGGAATACCATTAATGAAGCATTACTCAGTGCTATAATTAACTTTTGCAATGGTGTAGAAACAATAATGTTTTAAATAGGGTTTCTATGCAAATATATTAATTTTTAAAATATTTCCCATGAAATATCAAATACAAATCTATATGCACATCAAAAATGAGTCTTACATGCAGCAATTTGGGGTATAAAATAGGTTTGATTATTCCCTTTTGCTCCAAAATTTCCCCACTCTTTGTTCCAGGGATATTCCATATACCATATCCTTAGGGTCAAAATATATAGGTACCACCAGTATATTTAAAGTCCAAAAGTATTTCATAGCCAGGTTATTTTATTATCTGTATCAATTGTATATTTCTCTCTTTTTTATTGTTTTTTTTTTTGGTGAGGAAATTGGGGTTAAGTGACTTGCCCAGGGTCATACAGCTAGTAAGTGTCAAATCTCTGAGGCCAGATTTGAACTCAGGTCCTCCTGACTCTAGGGCTGGTGCTCTATCCACTGCACTACCTAGCTGCCCCATATTTCTCTTTAAACATTTTTTTTTAAATGTAGCTAATAACACAGTTTCTGCCATTTGGCCTCAAACTCCATTCTCTAACTTTCAGTGACTTCACCATGATTTTTGGTTGCTATTTTATGTGAAACTGTCTCCTATTAAACATTCTTTAAAAAAATAAATTAATTAATTGAAACAAATTAATTAAAACATGATTCAAGAAAGATTCCATATAGCATGAAACTTTAGCTTGATCAAGGTTGAAAAGAAGCCAAAGTTCAAATTTGAACCAATCCAATGGTTAGGGAAACAAAGTTTTCTCCTTATATTTTTTATATTCTTTATATTCTTTCCCTAAAAAAAAGTTTAACAAAGTTAGGAAATATTCTTGCAATGTTTAAGTATTAGAGTCACAAGAATTTTCCAAAATAAGATATTTGTTTCAAATTCCATTTGTTTTCACACTTTTCTAATTAAAAACCTGTCCATGTTCTACAGTTAAATTTAGACAATGAACACTATCAGGGTATATAAAACCCGTGTTTCAACTTTGGGTGTTTGTATCTCTGTCTTAAAGTAGAGAGAAAGCATAGCTATGTACAATCAAAAATTTACTTTTTATACTAAAGAAGGAATATATATACATACATACATACATACATATATATACAGAATAGTTATTCCTTCTCTGATTAATGGCAATGCTTAAATGAGAGAGAGAGAGAAAGAGAGAAAGAGAGAGAGAGAGAGAGAGAGAGAGAGAGAGAGAGAGAGAGAGAGAGAGAGAGAGAGAGAGAGATATGATAAATCACAAGACAAAATCAGGTAAAGGGTCTTTGGAAACCCTTAGAGTTGTTCATTTAAAATCTGTACTTGATGAATGGCCATTGAAAACTGGAAAGTATTCTCATAACTGTAATGATTTGCCTTCCTAATATTTGCCATCTCTTCTCCTTCAGTTTCCAAAGGACTTGAAGAATTCCATTCTTTAAAACCCTGTTTATGTCCTATAAATCAACAGAAAAGTTGAGGCAATATTTCATTTCCATAATTGTTCATAAGATCATTAATTTAGAATGAGAAGTGACCACAGGGGGTATGTAATCCAAATCCTTCTTTTAGTATATAAAGAAAGCGAGTGCCAGGGTTTAAGTGACTTTCCCAAGGCTGCACAGGGAATGGCAAGCCTTCAGGTGGACTATTCAAGTTTCCTTTTTGAGATTATCAATTTTCACCATGAGGTAAGCTTTTTCAAACCACTTTTTTCATTTTCAGTTTTAGTATCTCTAGTGTTTAGGAAAGTGCCAGGAACATAGAAGTAACTTAATAAATGCTTGTTGAATGATTGATTAGTTTGATCCATGTTATTATGCACGGATAAGATGAATTTCTCTCAAATACAAATTGAACAAGGTAATTTCAGTAATTTAGTTGTGAGAGATCTGGGCTCTAGACATGTTGGCTGAAAATAAAGGCACTAAAAAAGCCATGTGTGCCCCAAAATACAGTGGTGTGTGTATTACTTGGAACAAACAATAACTTTAATCTTGTTATAGGATTAATAATGTATGTATCTTTCTATTGGTCCTGTGCTGACTCAGAATGTACAACCCTGATCATATGAAATTGGATAGATCATATCTCCCTCATTTTAATTGGGTCTCTGTAAGTTGACTGCTGGATTTCATGCCATACATTTCATTCCTCTCTTTTGTGCTGTTTTTAATTCTGTGTTTTTGTAAGAATAGACATTGTACTAATCAAACATACAAAAGTAGTTGCTCTTAAAGAACACACTTCAATTAGAAATATTTTAAGGGCTGCTGTTGTGATAAAATCAAGCATTTCAAGGATCATTGAAGTCCACAATAACACAAGATCAGTCAAGAAGAAGGATAATAGAAAGGGAAGCAAAAACCACACCAAGAACTGACAAGTGACTGCCTTAAAATAGTTTAATTAATTCTTTAAAATAAGTGAAGACCTGAAGCTGGAAGGGTTGCTATTGCTTCCTCTACAGGGTAGCATAAGCTTCTTAAAGTTGGAAGAATAGCAAGAATACCAGTTTAAAAAAGATTGTAAAAATAATTTTAGTGATGAAACAATGTTTCATTCAAGGTTATAAACATTTTTTGTCAGAAGATGTCCAAGTAAGGCTACAAAATCAAATTATTATAATTAGTGTATAAAACATTCTCCCAAAAACTTATTTTGGGATTTTTTTTTCTTTCAGCAGGCCTAATAGCTTTATCTCCCATTGTAGGAATACTGAATCCTAATAAAAATAATAATATTCTGAAAGGCAGAATTATAGGAATCCTCCAAAAGGAAATGGGATATGGAAACATGGGCTTATTCCATGCCACATATCATGAAAAATGAAAAAAATATGTTAGAGATGGAGACAAAAAAGCTTCACTGGCATGGGATTTGATGGATTTGAACCCCACTGAAAATCAATGAGCTTGGGGGCAGCTAGGTGGTGCAGTGGATAGAGCACTGGCCCTGGATTCAGGAGGACCTGAGTTCAAATCCGGCCTCAGACACTTGACACTTACTAGCTGTATGACCCTGGGCAAGTCACTTAACCCCAATTGCCTCACCAAAAAAAGAAAGAAAGAAAGAAAGAAAGAAAGAAAGAAAGAAAGAAAGAAAGAAAGAAAGAAAGAAAGAAAGAAAGAAAGAAAGAAAGGAAGGAAGAAAGAAAGAAAGAGAGAGAGAGAGAAAGAGAGAAAATCAATGAGCTCTACTCACACCAGCTTTGGGAAATTGGGCTGTTTATCAAAGTACACTTATGGTCAGATGTGATGAGTACTGTTTCATGATAAAGAATTAAATGTCATGAGTCAAAATCTTATAAAGTTAATGCCAAATCATATAAAAAGTGATCATGGAAAATGTAATATTAATTATGGCATATTGAACATTTATTAAATGTGCAAAAAAACTTGTAAAGTTTTTTAAATCAATTAAAATAATTATTTTATTTGCTCCCAGTAAATTCAAATATCATTGTATATAGAAAATGTTTCTACAATGATGACAATCCATCCAAAGATGACCTTAAGGCCAGGTAGGTGACACAATGGAGTTGTGGTCAGGGAAACCTCAGTTCAAATCCTATTTCAGAAATTTATTAGCTGTGTGACATGTGAACAAATCACTTAATTTAACCTAGCCTAATTTCCTCAATTATAAAATACACATAATAATAGCATCTATCTCACAGGTTTGTTGCGAGGACCAATTGAGTTGTTATTAAAGCACTTTTCAAGTTTTAAGATGCTATACAAATACTAGGTATTCTTAACCTAAGAATAATAATCCCTCCTGTCACATTTGCTTCCCCTCTAAGATAATGTTAGCACAGGGTTTATCATGAAAAATGAGACCACTGAGAGAATTTGAGCATTTTGAAATTGAATGTTCCTTTGCATTCAAGTCCTTATATATGGCTCTTAAGCAGGCAGACAGCTTTCAGATTCATTTCATCAACATTAGAAAAATTGTCTTGGTGGTGCATGCTTTCTCCATTGTATAACCCCAAATTAGGTATAAATGCAATAACATTTGACACATGCACTTGTTTCCAGAGTCTAGGATTACCACCCTTTTAATTTTCTCTATTTTTTCCAAGAAAAAAGTTATTACTCCCCAATGGTCAGTAGTTCCTTCTTGTTTCCTGGTTTCTTTCATTACATATATACCTATATAGCAAATTCTTTGAGAGTAAAAAGCTTTTGACTCTTTATATTCATCTTCCCAGTGCCTAGCAGAGTACATGACACATAATAGATGCTTAATAAATATTGGTTGATTGAGATTGGCTAATATAACAAAAAAGGGAAATAATTGATGTCCAAGGGGATATGGGAAAACTGGGACACTAATGTACTGTTGGTGGCGTTGTGAACTGATCCAACTATTGTGGAGAGCAATTTGGAACTATGGTTATATGGAACTATGGCTACCAAACTGTGCATACCCTTTGATCCAGCAATACCACTGTTAGGCCTATATCCCAAAGACATCATAAAAAGGAGGAAGGGATTATTTGTACAAAAATAGTTACAGCAGCTCTTTTTGTGGTGGCTAAGAATTGGAAATCAAGAGGATGCCCATCAATTAGAGAATGGCTACATAATATTTGGTATATGATTATAATGGAATAATATTCTGCTATAAGAAATGACAGGCAGGATGATTTCAGAAAAACCTGGAAATACAGAAACTGATGCAAAGTGGAGTGAACAGAACCAGGAGAATGTTGGTCACAGTAACAGCAATAGTGTTCAATGAAGAACTGTTCTATTTTATTCTATGAAATACAGTGATCCAAGACAACTCCAAATAACTAATTGATATTGTTTGAACACAAGCTTAAACATGTTAGTTTTCATTCCTTCTTTTTTTTCTCTTTTTTTAGTCTTCTTGTACTAATATGGAAGTGTTTTACATGATTACACACCTAAACCTGTATCTAATTGTTTACTGCCTCAAGGAGTGGGAAGGGGAGTGAGGAATAGAATTTGGAACTCAAAACACAAAAAAATCATCAATATTTAAAAATTGTTTTAACATGTAATTGGGGAAAATTATATATATATGTATAGATATATTTATATATGTATATATATAAAGAAGATGAAAACAAAATGGAAAATGCACTCTAAATCAAACAAACAAGCAGATGAATGAATGAATCTATTGGTTGGTTGGTTGGTTGGTTGGTTGGTGAAACTATAGGGATTGTTTTGAAAGCAAAATCAGGCATGTGAAAGAAACAAGAAGAATAATGGGCTTTTATAAAATAACATAAATTTGTGTTTTTTCTCACAACAATGCATGTCAGTGGTGTTGCAAATGTCTTTGCCCCAGGTTTTGATAAAGATGCTGAGGCACAGGGAGATTACATAATTTCTGCCATGGTCAGTTAAAAAAATATTAAGTATTAGAGCTATAATTCAAACCTAAGTCCCCAGAATCTATGTTCAGCTGTTTTCCCACTACATAAGAAATGAGATAAATGGGAGATGGAAGAAAGCAGAGAGTAAAGAGTGAAAAGGGGAAAAAAAATCTTCCACCTTTTCCTCTTCTCACAGTATAAATCCAGCACAAATGCTTGAAGACCAGGGGTCTCATCATTTTATTTCATAACTTAAATAGTCACAGCAAAGAAAAGGTCAAAGTTAAAGACATCATGGAGAGCCTGGGTCATGATAAAGAGGAATGAAGCAGATCCTACCTCCAGGTGTTTTAGGCAGATTTCAAATCCCCTGCTGCAGAATTGATAAGGTTCCTGAATCTGAATATTTGTTCATTGGTACATTGAAGCATGAATTAATTAGCAAGCTTTCTAGTACACTGAGCAATTAAGCTCCCCTGCAGGCTACAAACATGCATGGCCATTGGCTCTCTGCCTCTTTTTGATCCCATTTTTGCAATACTTCTCTAGAGGGTAGTGCAATTGAGAAGATGGCTGGTGACCCATTGGTTTCACCTCCATCAACAAGTCTGGGCAACCCCAAAGCTTAACAACACACTGATTTCCTCTAAAACAAACAGGAAGACATTCCCCTCTCCTACATAAAACCTCTGAGATTTTGACTACACCCAAGGCCTAATCCATGCTTTGGAAGAAATGACTCCATCTCTGAGTTGTTGATTATGGGTTTTTTCCCACTCCTTTAATGCTCTTCTCATTATCCAGGAAGCCTTTCTACATCTTCTCTGCCTAGATAAACTTTTTTCAAGGAAGACCCACTTACACTGTGATGGTCACGCTGCTCTGTGCTCTTGTCAAGATACTTTTAATTTTGGCTCTTGATTTTATATTCTCTGTTTTCCTCTAGTGCTCATATGAGTCTTCTGCATATTCAAATTGTGTCTCCACCTAGACAGAAATCATGGCAACAAAATATTGTATCAAGCAATGTTTGCATATTTTAAAGTATAGTGTTTTCTAGGTAGCATGATCCTTAGTTACTTGTATTCTCTTATACTGAAACTATTACAGAATAGATTTGAATCAATTTGGATTAGAACTGTCTTCTATTAATTCCTTGGCCTCAAATTCTGATTTTGCCCTAAACAATTCTTAGATACATACCTTTAAACTAAGCCCTACATCTGTTTCCCTTTACAGGCAGCAGAATTACATGGGAAATAAAACATATTGATTTTGGATTCTGAAGTACTGATTTCAAATCCTGCCTCTGATATTAACTACCTGTATGGCCTTTGATAAGCCACTTAACCTCAGTGTGCCTCAGTTTTGTTTTTTTTTGTTTTTATCTGAAAAATAAGAAATGTTAGACTAGATGGACTCTGGGGAGCTTCCCAACTCTAGATTTATTATTAGTTTGCTTAATTGGCTGATTTGTTAGTGCCTGACCTAGTCTCTTCAACTATGTTATTATTACTTTGTCTATAATGATTAACCCATTGTGAGTCATATCATCGACTCTGAGACTGTATAATCTCAGGCAGCACCAATGGGTGACTGGTCTGGGTACAACCCTTCATTTAGGCATCCTTGCATTGACTCCCTCTAAAAATAAGCATTGACTTTAACATTGTCTCACTCCCTGATGAGGCAGTTCATGGCTGCAGCCCAGTAAATTTGCTAGATCTTTTGTCACTACCATATGTCCCTGCTTACTCATTAAGGTCAGAATCAGCAGGATATTTGCTTTGTCCAATACATAATCCCTAGTCCCTCAGAGCAGCTCTGCTTTCCAATTGTGACATTTCTTCCCAAATTCTATTCACAGTGCCCTTCAGTCTGGGCACTTATAACTAAAGACATGTCTGTCCACAACCACATTTGAAAATGCTCAAGAAAAACAGGGCTGTTTGTTGTGGTCTAATTGCAAAGCACCCTGTGACTCTTTTGTAAAGGACTCCATATAAATGCATGTTGTTGTTGGTGTAATTATCATCAAACTAGTGCACATGCCATGGCTTTGCCAATGTGGAAATCATTCCATGAGAGCCATGTAATTTAAACAGCCATTTTATTTTATTTGTTGAAATTAAGTAAAAGGAGGAGAGTTTATTTTTATCTGCCTTTTCTTCCTTCAGACTAAAAAAAAAATTACTAAGAAGGGGAATCCTAGAGGTTTGGAGTAAAAACTCTCCCAAATCCAAATGTGCTTGTGTGTGTGTGTGCGTGTGTGTGTGTGCGCATTTATATACACATGTATCTGTCCATCCAATCACCACTCTATTTATCTACATATACATCTGTATATGTATGTTGTTATTTAGTCATCTCTAACTCTTCATGATCCCCTGGACAATGTCCATGGTGTTTTCTTGGCAAACATACTAGAGTCGTTTGCCATTTCCTTATCCATCTCATTAAGACAAACAGAGGTTAAGTGACTTGCCCAGGGTCACCCAGCTAGAAAGTGTTTGAGTCCAAATTTGAACTTAGGTCTTCCTAAGATATAGATATAGATATAGATATAGATATAGATATAGATATAGATATAGATATAGATATAGATATAGATATAGATATAGATATAGATATAGATATAGATATGGATATAGATATAGATTATATACACACATATATATCTATAAGTATGTGTGTTCTTTTTCATGGATGAATGAAAATCATAGTGTCACCATATCATAAGATGCAGAGCTAGAAGGGACATTAGGGAACACTTAGTCCAAGTACTTCAAATCTGGACTCAAACACTTTCTAGCTGGGTGACCTTGGACAAGTCACTTAACCTCTGTTTGTCTTAATGTGATGGAGCACAAAGTTTCAAGAATTACATTTAATTGAGGAAAAACAAAAATTTAAATAACTTAAAAGAAGAGATAAGTATGGGAGTTTCTCTTTTTAAAATTTTCATTTGTCATCACTTTTAGGTGCTAGCATCAGGCCAAACTTTGTCTATGGCAGCCTTGGAGCCATGTAGTCAGCCAGCCTAGCAAGGAAGCTCCAAGAAGCCAGTGTGACCAAATCAATTTTTTTAAAGCATACCTCTGACCACTTCACTCATCTGTTTAAGAAACTTAAGATGCTTCTGTGGTTGTCTATGGGCTCAGTAAAAATGTACTCCTTTATTTAACACTTTAGAGGCCTTTAACAGCCAACTTTTCAAGACATTTTTCACATTACTTCCAGTCATGGACTTGACATTATAGCCAAACCAATCCATCTGCCGTTATTTATACATATCATTGCATCTCTGTGCTTTTGTACTTGGAATGGTCTTCCTCCCTATGTCTGCCTTTTCAAATCTCTAGTCCCTTTCATGGTTCAAATCAGGCACCCATCCAGCAGGAAAGGCCTTGCCTGATCTTCCCAGTTGTTCAGGGAACAACTTGCCAAAATGACTTTGTCTGACTTTGTGTATACATAACATTTACTTATATGAACATTCAATTACATGAAAAGAATATAAGCTTCTTATCTTTTTCTTTATATTCCCAGACCTTAGTACAGTTTCTTTCATGTAATAAATGCTTGTTGAATTTAATTGAAATATCTGAGACTCACTTTCCTCAATTGTAAAATGCAGGAAGTTAAAGAGTTAAAATTTTTAATATCCCTTATGATTTTTTCCCATTTATGTTTTTTATATTTCTCTAGAGTCTTGTATCTATTCAGCTGAGATCTTTTCATCAAGAATACCTGAAATTCCTCTCATTGAATTCCCATTTTCCCCCTGAAGGATTATACTCAGTTTTGCTAGGTAGGTGATTCTTGTTAGTAATTTCCAGTTTCTTTGTCCTCCAGAATATCATATTCCAAGCCTTACAAACTTTGTTTGGGGGGGTGGTGGTGAGGCAATTGGGGTTAAGTGACTTGCCGTGGGTCACACAGCTAGTAAGTGTCAAATGTCTGAGGCTGAATTTGAACTCAGGTACTCCTGACTTCAGGGACAGTGCTCTATCCACTGCACAACCTAGCTGCCCCCCCCCCCTTACAAACTTTTAATGCAGAAGCTGCTAAATCTTGTGTTATCCCAACTGTGGCTCTACAATACTTGAATGGTTTCTTTCTGGCGGCTGGCAATATTTTTCTCCTTGACCTGAGAGCTCTGGAATTTGGCTATAATATTCCTGGGAGCTTCATTTAGCATTCTTTTTCAGGAGATGATTGGTGGATTCTTTCAATTTTTATATTTTTGGAAAATGCTGTCTAGGTTCTTCTTTTTTTAATCATGGCTTTCAGGTCATCCAATAATCTTCAACTTATCTCTTATGGATCTATTTTCCAGGACAGTTGTTTTCAAATGAGATATTTCACATTGCCTTCTATTTTTTTTTTTTTTTTGCTTTTCCTTGTTTATATTTATAGTTTTCATGTGGCCCTCAGTTGCAGCATATCAGATGCAAATTGGGTTCTTATTTTTTTTTTTTTTTGTCGTTTGGTTGTTTTTTTGTTTTGTTTTGTTTTTGCAGGACAATGAGAGTTAAGTGACTTGCTCAGGGTCACACAGCTAGTAAGTGTCAAGTGCCTGAGGCCAGATTTGAACTCAGGTCCTCCTGAATCTAAGGCTGGTGCTTTACCACTGTGCTATCTAGCTGACCCCTGCCTTCTATGTTTTTTTTTTCATTCTTTTGGTTTTGCTTTATTGCTTCTTGATTTCTCATAAAGTCATTAGCTTCCATTTGCTCAATCCTAATTTTTAAGGAGTTATTTTCTGCAGAGACCTTTTATACTTCCTTTTCTATTTGGCCAATTCAACTTTCCAAGGGATTCTTTTCCTCATTGGCTTTTTGTACCTCTTTTACCATTTGGTCTAGACTGCTTTTTAAGGTGGTAATTTTCTTCATTATTTTTGGGTCTCCTTTACCAAGCTGTTGACTTTTCCCCCATGATTTTCTTGCATCACTCTCATGTGTCTTTCGATTTTTCCTCTACCTCTCTTATTATACTTTCAAAATCCTTTCTGAGTGTTTCTATGGCCTGAGACCAATTCATATTTTTCTTGCAAGCTTTGGATATAGAAGCTTTGTCTATGTTATCTTCTTCTGAGGGTGTATTCTGATATTCCTTGTCACCATAGAAACTTTCTAGGGTCAGAACTTTTTTTTCTTTGCTCATTTTCTCAGCCTATTTCTTGACTTTTAATTCTTTGTTAAAGTGGGGCACTCCTTCCAGGGTGGAGGGTGCACTGTCCCAAGATTCAGGGTGTTTGAGCAGCTGTTTTCTGGGAAAATTATATGGATTTGTAAGTTTTTGGTTCTTCCAAGTTGTGTGATTTAAGGAGAGTTATGTTTCCTCTACTCCTGGCCTGTGCTCTTGTCTTCAAGCAACCACAGGCCTGTCTTTCTGCCTTCAAACTATGGACAGAATCCCACCCCACTGTGGCCACACAAGCTCCAGCATGCTTGTGCCCCCCCCGCCCCCCCCCCCCAACCCCAGCCTGGGACTACCACCTAAGACTGACCTAGATACTAGCATGGGCAAAACAACAGAGTCTTGCCTCAGTGCTAGCAAAGAGATCACTGTAATCTCCTTCTGGCCAATTGTTTTACTCCCTTACAGTCTGTGGGCTAAGAGTTCCAGATGCATTTTCTGCTTCTGCTGCTGCTGCTGATTCAGAGTCTCTTGAGGCCTGCTCCTGGTTTGCTGGGGCTAGGGCTAGGGGTGGGTCTGCGCTAGTGTGGCTTGTTCTGGCATGCACTCTACTCTCACCCTGGACAACAGACATTTCCTGCTGAACTTCTAAGTTGTCTTTGGATGGAAAATTATTTCACCCTGTCATTTTGAGGTTCTGTTGCTCTAGAAATTGTCTTATGACACTATTTGAAGTTATTTGGAGAGGTGTTGGGTAGAGCTCAGGCAAATCACTGCCTTCCCTCTGCCATCTTGGCTCCTCCCTCTATACTCATTTCTTAGAGCACAAAAGTAAAAGAGAGGGAGAGAGGATATCCTCCCTTGTATCTCAATTCATGGTGCCTACACTGTGAATAAACTGTTAATTTTACCCTGTGGGCACAGCAGGAATGTCCTCAAATGAGAGAACACTTGTGTAAAGAAGAGAAACTATGCCAGTCTGGCCAGGTTTAAAGATGCTGCTTGGTTTGGCAAAGCAGCCAATCAAAGCAGGCCACTCCTGTCGATACAGTAGGAAAAGGCAGGATGCAGAGTGCTTACATGTTAGATTTGGTTACATTCAGGGCAAGGCCCTTACATATATAATAATAGTAAAACAACAACAAATAGAATTAGAAGTTTGAAGAAATGTTTTCCCAAATCTAGGCAATTTATGGTTATATCACATTAGATTTAATTGAGAATTCAAGACAGTCACTAGCATTCTCACCATTCTTTTATATTAGTATAACTCTTTGTCCACATTGCCCTAAGTAAAATGAATTTCCCTCATTAATCTCCCTCCACATTAAGAGGTTACAGAACCTGATTACAGAATAGTTATGATGATATAAAAGGAAATGTCTTAAATTCACTATGGCATATGTACAAATAGTCTTTAATTGGTTCTTGTTGACTAACCACATTGTGAGTGGAAGATATTTTGATTGGTTTCAGGGGCATTTAAAAATATAGTTGGGGGGGGGGCGGCTAGGTGATGCAATAGATAAAGCACCTGCCCTGGATTTAGGAGGACCTGAGTTCAAATCCAGCCTCAGATACTTGACAATTACTAGCTGTGTGACCCTGGGAAAGTCACTTAACCCTCATTGCCCCACAAAAACAAAAATATAGTTGGTTTCTGCCATCCCTCTTTTGTCTCATTTGTTCTTTGTCACATTTTTGCTCATAGTTCCTGGTGGAAGATGATGTTAAGGGGAAAGGATTTAGAGAATTTTTATCTCTGAGGCCATGTTGTCGCAGGAAACAAGACTGAGCACTTAGCCTTTTTGAAAGTTAATTGATTAATATTTTATTATTAAGACATGAACAATGGCTACTCCTGTTCAATTAAGCACTACTTTTGGGTGAAAGATGACAGATAATACAAACATAAAACATAGAACAATTAAGACATCTAGATGTCATGGCAGAGTACTGAACCTGGAGTCAGGGACATCTGAGTTGAAATTTTGCCCCAGACACTTACAAGCAGTGTGACACTGGGTAAGTTTCTTAGCCTCTCTGTGCCCCAGCTTTCTTATCTATAAAATCAAAGGTTGCACTCATGGTCTCTAAAGTCCCTTTCCACTCTAAATATATTCTCCTATAAAGAGAATAACAAGGAGGTAGTGTGATGCAGTAGGAAGAGTGTTGTTTGGAGTAAAAAGACAACTTCAAATCTCAGCTCTGACAAAGAGTACATGCATGATGTTAGATATGCCATGTAACCATCCTGTGACTTAATTTTATCCATCCATAAAATGAGGGTTTGGGGTTCAATGTCTTTTAGAATTCCTTCTAGCTTTAAATCTATAATCCCATAATTAAAGTACTTTTTAATCATCTAAATAGAAAAAGAGGCCATCCAGAAATCAAGACATGTGGTAGGTATGAGGAGCCTGCAACATATTACCAAAAAATGGAGAATTATATAGGAAACCAAGATGAAAGTTGTTATCAAACATGTGCTTAAGAGAGCAAATTAAGTGATTTCATCAAGAAAGCATTGATTATGTAATGGATAAACTGTGTCCTCCATGGGAAAGAAGGAGAGAAGAAAAAAAGCAGTTATTTAGTGCTTACTATGTGTAAGGCATTGTGTTGAGCACTGGGGATACAAATACAAGTAAAAAGAAAGACAAACTTTGCCCTCAAATATTTTTATTTTAATTGGGTAAGAACAAAGTAGAGGAGCTAAAACATAGGGATGTTTAAGACGGAAACCTGTGGAACCCAGAGGAATTCCGGGACAAAGCCAGGAAAGGAATGAAGGCAGATCAGCCTGAGATCCTCTGAAAAATGGAGGGAGGGTGAACTTTGTGGAGGAAATTTCCATTGTGGTACATCCACAATAACAATGATTTGTTTACCATTTCAATGGTATATGGTAGACTGTTCCAGCAGTAGAGAAGACATGATTTTGAAATGTAGGGGAAGTCAGAAACAGAGTCAGGAGACTAAATAAGGAAGTATCCTTTTGATGTCAAAAGAACTAAAGGAAGGCCTCTAGCACTTGAATAGCTCTAGATGTCTTAAATAGTGTATGTTTGATGTTAGGGTCATCTGTCATCTTTTCATCCAAGAGTAGCCCTTTGTTGAAACAGAGTAGCTATTTAATTCATGTTTTAAAAATAAACTATTAAAAAATTAATGATAACAAAACATGGGCCACAAATATTCACTGTGAAGATGTAATGAGAAGCCATTGACAAGATATAGGTTTGGGGCGGAAAAGAGGGAGAAGAGGGGTGAACTTTACCAGGAAGAGACTATCTATGTCCATGACATCACAGATCCAATTAAATTTTGTAGTAAATTAAATCATGTTTCATCAGATAGAATATAATAAGATTTAGGAGACTCTCCACAAAATCTAGGCAGCATCATGATGTTTGCTTAGTCTGCTCTAATCTCAGGAATTATACAGGCAGTAGTTAGTTAATTGTACTCATGGAGCACCTACTATGAAAAGATAACAGTAGCACAAAGCAAACTCACATTGGTACTATTCACCTGGATCTTGGGTCTTGGCAAATGGATAGTAACGGTTAGTAATCAAGGTAGTTTGTTGTCAATGCTGTAGTTAAGATGGTGGTGGTTTAAATTAGGATAAAAACTAGAATGTGTACTTTTTGTTTTCCCCTAATTGTTTTAAATTCCTTGAGGTCAAAATTGTTCTTTTTTCATCTTTGCAGGCTCAATAATTAGCATAGCTGTTGTTGTCGTTTGTCCTTCATTCTCGAAGAGGACCATGACCTCTTGACTTGCAGTGAATTGAATTTAAGTGAGAGAGAGCTGTAGCTCTCTCTTCCTGAGTCTTATGGGCCCAGTGGCAAGATATTCATCAGGATGACTGGATATGGCCCTGGATATTTAAGGCAATTAGGGTTAAGTGACTTGCCTAGGGTCACACAGCTAGTGAGTGTCTGAAGTGAGATTTAAATTTAGGTCCTCCCAACTTCAGGGTCAGTGCTCTATCCACTGTAACACCTATCTGCCCTTGACACAGCACCTGGCACATGGAAAAGCTTAACAAATAATAATAGCTAAGATATGTATAATACTTTAAGGTATGCAGGACAATTTACAATTGAGGGGAGGGAAAGAAAGGGAATAAGCATTTATATAATGGCTATGTGCCAGGCACTGTGCTATACACTTTATAAATATTATCTTACTTGGTTTTCATGACTGTTCTCTGAGACCAACCACATTTTATAGTTGAGGAAACTGAGGAAATAGAGGATAAGTGTCTTTCCCAGATCACATAACTAGTAAGTATCTAAGCTAAATCTGAACTCTTATCTTCTTGACTCTAGGTCCAGTGCTCTATCTACTCTGACACCTACCTCCCCCTATCTCATTTAAATCTCATTTTATTTTCATAACAACTCAGGAAAGAAGTGATGTTATTATCCCTACTTTAAAGATGAGGAAACTGGCAAACAGGAGTTAAATGACTTTCCCAATGTCATAGACTTAATGTCTGTGGCTTGATTTGAGTTCCTCACTTGGGTCCCATGCTCTGACCATTGTACCAACAGTTTGCTGCTAAAAAAGTTGTTGTATAAATAAAATGATAGATGGATGCATTTGGGCAAACTACATTTTTCATTATAATTAAATTTATATCTTGGCTAATGACCAAGGGTAACATTTACACAGAATGAATAAGTAAGCAGCATGAATTATCTTATATTTGCAATTTAAGCAAATAATTATTGGGGGCAGAAGGAAGGAATTCCCTTAGCAGGCTATACCTATGTTAGATTACTTGTGACTCACTGGTAATGATTACAGACCATTAATAAATTAATCTTTTCTATACTAATATACTGGTGATAAATCTATGAGTTACTCCAGACATTCTAGGATGCAATTTGAAACTGTTTTTTTTAAAGTAACTAAAATATTTATATTCTCTGACTCATAGGTCTCACTAATAGGCAAATACCCCAAGGAGGTCAAAGATAGGCTCCATATACAAAAACAATAATTCTAAAAGCATTTTTGGTGTGGTAGTAAAGAACTGGTAACAAAGTAGATGTTCAATAATTTGGGCATGAATATAAAAGTGTGATATCAGCATGTAATGGAAGTTCACTTCATCATAAGATCAAATTAATATGAAGAATTTAGAGAAGGATTGGAAAATGCTTATGAACTGATGCAGAATGAATTAAGGAATGACAGGAAAACTATGGAGAATGATTAAAATTTAAATGGAAAGAACAATTAAAAAAAAAAAACAAGAACCTTAGGGTGGAGTCAAGATGGTAGAGGAAAGTCAATGATTTCCTGGAGCTTTCCCCACAATCCCTCCAAATGCCTTCAAATAATGCCGTAAGACAATTCTTGGAGCAGTAGAACCCAAAAAGGATGGAGTGAGATCATTGTCCAGCCAAAGATGGCTTAGAAGGTTGGCAGGAAAGGTCTGTTGTACCATGGTGAGTCTGGAGCCCAGACCTGGGCTGTACCTGCACAGATCCAGCCCCAGGCAGATCGTAGAGAAAGAGGCCCCCAGGAGCTTTGGAATCAGCAGTAGCAACAGCAGCTACTTCTGGAACTCAGCTCATGGAGCAGTGAAGGAGTCAAGTGGTTGGCTGGCAGAGATTGCAGGGGTTTCTGCTGGCACTGGGGTAGAGCTCTGTTGTGTTGCCTGTGCTTGGAACCAGGAAGTAGTCTTGAGTGCTTGTGGTCCAGGTGGGAGAGGAGCGCAAGCATACTGGAGCTTGTAGCTACAGTGAAAGAGTATTCTGTTCCCAGGTTAAAGAGCAAGCAGGCCTGTGGTTGTCTACAGAACAGAACATAGGCCAGGGGAGTGGAGAACATGCCTCTCCTTAAATCATACCACCTTGGACCCTCTGAAGCTTGGTACAGTGGCTCCTACAAGCAGTGCCACTCTTTAAGAAGGAGTTAAAAGTCAAGAAATAGGCTAGGAAAATGAGCAGAGAGAAAAAAATGCTGACCTTAGAAAGTTTCTTTGGTGATGAGGAAGATCAAAATACACCCTCAGAAGAAGATAAGAGAGTCAAACTTCCTACATCCAAAGCTTCCAAGAGAAATATGAATTGGTCTCAGAACATAGAAGTGCTCAAAAAGGACTTTTAAAATAAAGATAGTTAGAGGGAAAAATGGAAATGAAGTGAGAGAGATGCAGGAAAGTAATGAAAAAACAAAAAAGTCAATGGCTTGAAAAGCTGGACCCAGGAGGACCCAAGCCTGAATCCAGTCTCAGACACCTGACACTAATCAGCTGTATGATCCTGGGCAAGCCACTCAACTGTGACTGCCCCATACAAAAACAAACAAACAAACAAAAATTATATAAAATGCTTTAAAGATATCATCCCTTCATATTCTACTCACACCTGTGCCCTATTTCTAACTATACCCCACTCAGTTCCCCTAATACTGAGAAAGTTCTTATGATTAAGAAGTATCATCTTCCCATGTAGGAATGTAAACAGGAAAAGCCAAATTGGCCAAATGGAATAGGAGATACAAAAGCTCTCTAAAGAAAATAATTAAAATAAAAATAAAATAAAATAAAATAATTAAAATAAAATTAGGATTGAACAAATGGAAGCTAATGACTTTAAGAGAAATCCTGGGTTCAGGAATTATGCCTTGTCCACTGTGCCACCTAACTGCCCCATAATGATATCTTTTTTTTTTTTTTTTTTTTTGGTGAGGCAATTGGGGTTAAGTGACTTGCCCAGGGTCACACAGCTAGTAAGTGTTAAGTGTCTGAGGCCGGATTTGAACTCAGGTACTCCTGACTCCAGGGCCGGTGCTCTATCCACTGCGCCACCTAGCTGCCCCTCCATAATGATATCTTTAAAGAAATAAAATTAATGGGTAAGAGGAATGCACTGGGATAAAGGGAAAGGGAGAGGTGGAATGGGGTAAAGTATCTCACATAAAAGAAGCAATAAAAAGCTTATGGAGTAGAGGGGAAGATGGGGAAGATTTGGGGGAGTGAGTGAGCCTTACTCTCATCAGAATTGGCTCAAAGAAGTAATAACATACACACTCAAGAGGGTATAGTAATATATTTTGCCCTGCAGGAAAGTGGGAGGGGAATGGGGAGAAGGGGGAAGGGGAGAAGGAAGGGAATACCGATTGGGGGAGGGGGCAGTCAGAAGCAAAACAATTTTGAGGAAGGATAGGGTAAAAGAAGATAGAAAATAGAGTAAATATCAAGGAGATTTAATAGAATAGAGGGTAATACAGTTAGCAATAGTAACTGTGAAAAAAATTTAAAGCAAGTTTATCTGATAGTCCTCAGTTCTCAAACATGTAGAAAACTAAGTCAAATTTGTTAAAATGAGAGCCATTCCCCAATTGATAAATGATCAAAAGACATGAAGTTTTCAGATGAAATAATCAAAGCCACCTATAGCCATATGAAAAAAAATCCTTTAACTAACTACTGATTGGAGAGATTCAGGTCAAAACAATTCTGGGTAATACTTCATACCTATTAGATCAGATTATAGGACAGTAGAATAAAATGACAAATGTTGTGGGGGATATGGGGGAAATGAGACATTAATACACTCTTGGTAAACTTGTAAACTGATTTAAACATTCTGTAGAGCAATTTGGAACCATGGCCAAAGGACTATAGAACCATTCATACTCTTCAACCTACCAATACTGCTACTAGGTTGGTGTCCTAAAAGAGATTTTTTTAAAAAGTTGAATTAGAAATTGGGGTGATGCCCATCAATTGGGAAATAGCTGAACAAATTGTGGGATGAGATAAGGATGGAAAACTATTGTGTTGTAAGAAATGATGAGCAGGATGCTATCAGAAGGATTTATGAAAAATGCAATCCATCTACAGAGAAAGAACTGATGGTATCTGAATACAGATTGAAGTATATATATTATTTGTTAGTTCCTATTTCTAAAGTTTTTTGTCTGTTTTGTTTCACAACCTAATGTGGAAATGTTTAGCATAACTGCACATGTATAACTTATATTGAATTGCATGAGTTCTTAAGGGGGTGGGGAGTGAGGGAGGAAGAAAATTTGAAACACAAAGTTTTAAAAATCAATGTGAAAATTTGTTTTTACATGTAACTTGGGGAAAATTCTAAATAAATAATAACATTTAAAAATAAAATTAAAGAACTTGTACTCTGTGTAATTATTATAATCAATATTTTACACAAAGAAAATATGAGGAAATTTATCTACCTCCCTTCTTATAGGTATGAAGCAATGTTTATAGTATCAGATTTAGTTGTTATGTAATATTGTTAAGCTTTTTTGCCCCTTCTCTCTTTCTAACATTTTTTTTAAAAAGAAGGGATGGCTTAATTGAGGTAAGGTAATGATGAATATATTTGAAAATGGCAATGATGAAAAATCAAATGTTATCAAAAAAATTAAAAATTGAGAAAATAAATTACTGTGCTTGTATTCCAAAAGAATGTTTAAACATTGGAAATTTGTCATGACATATCAAGTGAAATTCACAGGTTGTCAACACTTCCATATGAAAAGTTCTGATAGAGACAAAAAGTATTGCTTTGAAATGAAAGTATAAACAGAAGGATGATTGATCAATATATGAAATATTCTTAGTTGTTATATTATTAACACTAAATTTGATATTTTCATTAACATATCTGTCATCTATTTTGCCATATTTCTTTAAATGATAAAATCCCACCATGAAACAATTTTTTTTTTAAGATTCACATTTTAAAAGTGATGTTATATGGATGTGAATCATAGAATATCACAGTCTCCAAGGAATCAAAACCTTGGGTTATTCAAAAGATATTGTAAATATGCATGGTGGTAATAAATAGATTAGACAATGCTTTTGCTCACAAACTATGTGCACAATCAACCAAAAGATATCTTTACAAATACATAACCCAAAAAGGGGGTGGGTTGATTATATAAAGAGGGAAGCAGATAGACAATCCACATGTTAGATTAGTATTGACACAATATCAAGAGATTTAAAGCTACCATACACTATCCACTCAGTCAGGAAATTTAGGTGAGCATGAACAAGTAAGAAAAATAAAACTCAGGCCTGGAATCAAGATTCTCTGATTTTGTTTGCTATTATCAGCATATTAATTGTCAATCTTTATACAATTTACTTTAATCTTTTCCTACTTCAGTTTTTGGAGGTTTGTTCTGAGCCAAGTTAACATTTGTAAAACACTCTGAAATCCATGTTATAAATTACAGTTGAATACAAGTCCTACTATTCTGACTAAATCAAATGATTTAATGATTTTCAAAACTATAAAAATGTATTGTTATTCTTGCTCTCCTAGAAGTAACATCTCCTAATTGCTTCATCTTCCTTTCCTGAATGGTGGTTGGAGTGGGGGAGGGAATTGTGAGGAAAGAAGCAGCTATAAAATCCTTACCAATTAAATTCTTGGAGGAAGTCAAACATGACGACAGGAGGATATAATTTCCATATTCGTAATACATTAAATAAATCTAACCACAGCAAATAACTGAGATATCCCTCAGAAGTGGAAACTTGGAAGAGAGCTCTAGACCTGGAATCAGGAGAGACTTTTATTCAAATTCTGCTTTGGACAGTTGCTAGATGAGTGACTATGAACAAATCATGTAAGCTCTTTAAGCATCATTTTCCTTATTTGTAAAGGAAATCATAACACATAAGCTACACACCTCATATGGTTCTTATGAGGCTCCAACCATTCCAATGCAATAAGCATTTATTAAGCTCATAATAGCTAGGTGGTACAGTGGATAGTGCACTGGGCCAGGAGTCAGGTAGACTTGAGATAAAATCTAGCCTGAGACACTTACTATGTGACCTGTGCTAGTCACCTGTATTCCTCAGTTTCTTCAACTGTAAAATGAGCTGGAGTAGGAAATGGCAAACCACTCTAGCTTCTTTGCCAAGAAAATCCCAAATGATGTTGGAGGCGATGTAGAAAAGCTAGGATGCAAATCAACTGTTGGAGGAGTTGTGAAAAGATCCAAAATTCTGGAGAGCAATTTGGAACTATGCCCAAAGGGCTACAGAACTGTGTATACCATTTGATCCAGCAATACCACTGCTAGGTTTATATCCCAAAGACATCCCCCAAAAGAAAAAAGACCTATTTATACAAAAGTATTTCTAGCAGCTCTTTTTGTGGTGGCTAAGAATTGGAAATCAAAGGAATGTCCATCAATTGGGGAATGGTTAAACAAGCTATGGTATATGATGGTGATGGAATATTATTGTGCTATAAGAAATTAGAAGCAGGATGACTGCAGAAAGGCTTGGAAAGACTTCCATGAACTGATGTTTAGTGAAGTGAGAAGAACCAAGAGTACATTATGCACAAAGATAGCAATATTGTTCGATGAAGAACTGTGATTGACTTGACTTTTCTCAACAATACAATGATCCAAGATAATCTCAAAGGACTATTGATGAAACATACTATACACCTCCAAAGAAAAAACTACTATTTATAGAACACAGAGTGAAGCATCATATTTTTCACTTTCTTCCATTTTTTTCTTGTATAAAATGAAAAATATGGTAATACTTTGCATAAATTTAAGTTATAGGACAAGGAAATAAAAGAAAATAGGAGAAAGTTCATTCTATTTTTCAGCCATCTGAAAGTCCTATTTCTGGATCTGGCTTCTCACAATGTGTGTGGCCTCTACCTGACTCCCTATTTAATGGTTGTGTAACCTTAGGCAGGTCCGCTTCCCTTTCAAATTTGCTCAGCTTCAGCTTTCTCTTCTGTAAAATGAGTCACTTGGTAAGGAGAGCTCTAAATCATATTTTTTATTAAATATTTTTCAATTAGCAAAAATCTTCCTTATTTCCCTTTCTCTCCCTAATACAAAATGAAAGAGAAAGAAAACTCCTGTTAAAAACATGTATAGTCAAGGAAAATAATGTCTATATTGGCTATTTAACAATGATATGCATCATATTTATAATATTTATTATCTATTTATTGTATATTGCACATATTTAAAAATAAATCTATATATTAAAGATACATACATGTCTCATCTTTTACTCTTGAGTCCTTCACCCCTCTGTATCAGAAGGCAGGTAGCATGCTTCATCATTATTTTTCTGTAATCATGGTTGATAACTATTCTAATCACCTAAGTCTTTCAAAGTTGTTGTTTACAAAATTGTAGCCTTTATATAGACCATTCTCCTGATTCTGTTCACTTTACTTTGTTTCACTTCATACATATCTTTCCAGGTTTCTCTGAAACCATACCCATCATCATTTCTTATAGCATTACAGTATTCTAGCAATTCAAAGATCATAACTTGTTCAGCTATTCTTTGAGTAACGGAACACTCATATTCCCATTCTTTGCCAGCTCAATAAGAATTACAAATACTGTTATACATACTTAGTTAAAGTTTGTTTTTGCTTAGGACTAATTTCTCCTTCCTTAATTTATACTTCCTCTAATTCCATCATCTCTCTTCTCACCTTTCCTTCCTATTTTCCTATTGAGTGAAATGTATTTCTACTTATATTCTTCCCTCCTTTGATTGGTTCAGATGAGTGGGGTTCAAATTGTCAGTTATTCCTCCTCATTTATATAGACTTTTACTTGCCCACTCTGATGATATGAAACATATTTCCTTAACTTTCCATCCTCTTCCTCCATTGTATTCTTCATCCCCTCTCTTTATAAGACCATCAAATCATAACAGAATGATTTTCAGATATTCCATTTAATTAGACTTCCTCCATGACCCCTGATGATGATAGGGTTCAGAAAGAACACATACATCATCCTCCATATTAGAATAAAATTACTTATGCTTGTTTAGTCCCTCATGATTATTCTTTCACTTTTGCCCTTTTTTATTTTTCTCTTGATTTTTGAGTTTGCACTTCAAAGTTTCTATGCAACTCTGGTATTTTTATGAGAAATGTTTGTAAGTCCTCTGTTTTAAGTTCTCTATTCCTTTATAATGGTAGTTGCTAAATTATGTGTGATCCTAACTGCCTTCTTGGTAATTTAATATTTTCTTTGTGGCTGCTGAAAGTTTTTTCTTTGACCTGGAACATCTGTATTTTGGCTATAATTTTCCTGGGGGCTTTAATTTGTGTGTTTCACCATCTGGTTTTAAGATATCTGGACAGTTTTCATTTAACGTTTCTTTAAATTGAATTCTAGGCTCTTTGTTTGTTTGTTTTGTTTTGTTTTTTAATCAGGGCTTTCAGGTAGCCCAGTGATTCTTAATTGTTTTTTCTTTTCTGTTTCTTTTCTAAATTATCTTCTTTTTTGCCATGAGATAACCTTAATTTTTTTTCTATTTTTTCAGTCTTTTGACTTTGCGTTTTTTAACTTGAAGACTCATGGAAGGGCAGCTAGGTGGTGCAGTGGATAAAGCACCAGTACTGGTTTCAAGAGGACCTGAGTTCAAATCTGGCCTCAGATACTTGTCACTTACTAGCTGTGTGATCCTACGCAAGTCACTTAACCCTCATTGCCCTACAAAAAAAAAGATTCATGGAGTCATTGGTTTCTATTTGCTCCATTCTTATTTTTATGAAGTTTGTTCCCTGCACAAAGTTTTATACTTATTTTGCCAAGCTTTTAATTCCCTTTGCAATTTTTTCTTCTGTACTTCTCATTTCTTTTCTCACTCATTCCTCTAGTATTCTCCTTTGATTTATTTTTTTAATAATGCTTAAAAAACCTCTTGCTTCATCTCTTCCAGAAATTCTATTTGACTTTTTGCCTAATCTGGGTTTTTCTTTGAGGCTTCGCTTGTAGATATTTTGGAATCATTCTCTTCTGGGTTTGTGACTTGAGTTTTCCTGTCACAATAGCAAGGAAAAGAAAAACTTTTTTGTAGCACTGTGGTAAGTGTTTTACGCATTATCTTTTTAATCTTCACAACAACAATGTAAGATGGATGCTTTTATTATCCCCATTTGAAAAAAAAACCTGAGACAAACAGAGGTCAAGTGACTTCCTCAGGGTCACAAAGCTACTAAGTTTCTGCAACTGGATTTGAACTCAGGTCTTCCTGACTCCAAGCCTAGCACTCTATCCAGTGTATCACTTAACTGACTAATAGCTAACTATGTACTAATGCTTTCTAATTTTAGACTTGATGTTAAGGGTGTTACCTGAAGACTTCTGGAAGGAAAATCTATGTTGATCTTGTTGCTCCTTTCTTAGGGGTTATTGAAGTATTGTGTGATTTCAAGCTCTCAGGTATGAGTCAGGATGGGGACCTGTAAGCTCTCAGTGCTTTCATAGTGGTCTTATCAAGGTAAAATCTGCTCACTGTCCATCTGCACTGAGCTGTAAAGTTCAGTGTAATTTGTAAAAATTCCTGACCTGGGTTTGGGTCTGATCAAGAGTTTTATTCAGAGTGACAGAACTGCAAGGTCTCCTTTCATTTAGGATTCCTGTCATAGTTATTTCTTGGTTTAAGACTGGACTAGAAGGGGGAATTAAAACCCTGCTCTGTTCTGGGGTCTGAGCCACATTGCTTCTTCTTGCTTCTGAATTTGCTCCTCTCTGAATACACTTGAAACTGTTCCGTAATCCAGAAAACCACCCCTGAGCACAGGTTCCCCTCATCAATCTGCCCTGGATCTGTCACCCAGACCTGAGAAATAAATGACAAACCTGCCAGTTGCCACCTATTTCTGTACCCTACAAAAGGCTGTAGTGCCTCAGTATGGGTCTAAGACCTTGTCTTGCCTTGCTTCACAACCTCTTCCTGCTTGATGGAGTGCTCCATGAGACATGATCCTGGCATTGAGACATGATCCTCACCATTGTCCAGAGACCTCTCTTTATATATGCTGACCTGCGTTAGAAAAATAACTCAAAAAAAAAAATGACTCACCTGTGGATGAGGGGGATCTTCATTTGTTTCCCTATAAGAATCCTATATAGTTCAATTTTAGATGTTTGAGGAGGACCCCCACCACCACGAGATCTCTTGATACTTTACCATCTTGACTCCACCCTCAATTATATGATATTTTTTACTTCCTTTGTCACATAAAACTCTCCCATATTCTCCTTCCTTTGTCCTTCATTTTAGATCCCCGGCCTTTCATGTTTTGCTGTCTAATTTTCTAATTCATGACTGTTCTTGTATCAGAGATTGCCTTTCAAGATCAACTTTCCCCCACATCACATAGTAATGCATAGGATTCCATGGTGTATTTCCTAGAGAGATAATATAAAAGTAGCCTAATATGGAACTGAGTAGTTGAATTTCACATTGCATCCAATCATTCACCCTGATCAACTTCTTGCTGTCTTCCCCACAACCTCAGGACAACTAGATATCCAAAGACCATACCCAAGGGTACTAAATCTATTCTGCTTTGCAACTCCTGCCCTGTGGTTGAGCTGTCCTAAATGATGAATGAGTGGCAAACTCACATATCCCACTATAAATATCCAGCCTCAAATCAGACCATGCTTCATATCCCATTCAGCCATCCACCCTGTCTGTCTTTTTGCCATCTGCCCGGACAAATGCCCTTGCTACTCCAACCCTAACTACCTTTTTTTCTTTTCCACCTCTTACTCTGGAAACAGTAATCAAATAAATGCTACTTTTGCATCTGCAAAAAGTTTTACAAGGTTCAGTATCGCCTTTATTTTCCACACCTAAAGAGTCATCCCTAGCCAACACTGTTCTATATATGTTGCCATCCTGTATTAGAATGTTAGCTTTTTCCTGAGGAAAACAGTCTTCACTTTTGCATTTGTGTCTCTAGTGCTTAGCATTATGCTTAGTAGTACTTATATAAATGCTTTTGAGTGAAGGAATGAAATGCATATATTTTGTTTATTCATTCACATGGAAACATTTTAGAGTGTCCTCACATTATCTCATTATATTTCTTATAAGAGGTATAAAGGATAGTGTGTAGGAGGATAGGCTGGGAGGTAGGAAGACCTGGGTTTATGTCCTGCCTTTGATACATGTTGTTAATAATAATGATTAATATTGTTGTTGTTGTTGTTAACAACACATGTAGTGCTTTTAAATTTGCAAAGTATTTAACTTAAAGCATCTCATTTAAACTTCACAACAATCCTTTAAGGTAGGTTCTATTATTATCTCCATTTAAATGAAGAAGAAACTGAGTGTGAGTTTTGAAATGAAGAAAAAGTATCTGACAAAAGTTAAGCAATTTGCCCAGGGACACAAACCAAGTAATTATCTAAGACAAGATTTGATCATAAGGCTTCCTGATTTCCAAGATCAGAATTCTAGTTACCTCTTGGATAGATTTAAGAAGCCATGCAAGAGTTATGATCTAAACTACTTAAGGAGGCACCCAAATCATGGAGATGATTATATTTGCACTTTACATATATAGCACCCACCTCAAAGGACTTGTGTAAGGCTCAAATGTGTGTATACATATATACACATATACATATGTTTGTATGTACATATATATATATAATATACACATAAAATATATGTATAAAACTTAAAGTACAATTTAAATGCTTCTTTTTTTTCCTCTTTTTTTTTTTTTTTTTGGTGAGGCAATTGGGGTTAAGTGACTTGCCCAGGATCTGGATTTGAACTCAGGTCCTACTGAATCCAGGGCCGGTGCTCTATCCACTGTGCCACCTAGCTGCCCCTAAATGCTTATTATTATTATTATGCTTTTGTCCTATTGGTATCCATTGATTCAGGAAATATATAAGTATATATACCCCATAAAATAGCTGCAAGCCATGGGGCCTGCAATCCAAAGATTACAAACATTGATCTAGAGGGCATTTTCAATGTTTCTCTGAATGACAGCTTGAAGACAAACTTTGTGATTATAAGTCAGTGAGTCACATATTTTCTAAGGAAATGAAGGCTGCTGGTGTTCAGGTTCTCAGCCTCACATTTTCTAGTAACTTGTTTCAAAGTCACAAATCTTGGCCAGACCTCGATTTGAAATTTCCCATACATTGGATTCTTCAAAATTTGGCATGGATTACTGTAGATCACTGTAGAAATGTTCTGTTTTCTCATGTGTGTTTGTGGTGTGGGTCCAGATACACTGATCAAAGTGACAAAGTGTTTGTATTTCAGATATTTCAGACATGAAAATGTCAACATCAGTCAGCCACTTATGCCTTTGACTAACTGTGAGTTGGGAGGCAATTGACTTCTTAATTGCATATCCAGTGCCAGCCTTTGAGAGGATGGGCTCATTGTGTATGATTAAGAAAATATTCACAGGTGGAATATATTTAATGATCTCAGACTCTCCCACTTTAACTGAGTAATACTTTCAATGTAGGTGCCAAGATTTCCTATCAGTTGCCAAGGTTTGTCAGTCCTACTTCCATAACATCTTTCATATCCAATCACACAACCACTATCTTAGTTATGATGTTTTTCACCTCTTCCCTAGACTATTGCAATAGATCTCTCTCTAATTGGTCTCCCTGCCTCCAGCCTCTCACCTTTCCATTCCGTACAATTATCAAGTTGACATAGATCTGACCAGGTTACCTCTCCCTCTCTTCCTTATTCCAAAAATCTTAGTGGTTCCCTATTGCCTCTAAGGTAAGAAATCTTGAGGCTGGAATATAAAGACCTCCAAAATTTAGCTCCTACCTCCATTCTCATTTTATATAACTTCCATTAATGTACTTTTCATTCTAGCCAAACTAGCCTCTTTACTGCTCACTATATACAACATTCCACCTTCCAAATCTTGTGGTTTTGCACTTGTTGTACCAATGTCCATATTTCATTTTTTCCTCTCTTCTGCCTCTTAAAAATCATAGCTTTTCAGGACAGCTAGGTGGTACAGAGGAGAAAGCATTGGCCTTGGATTCAGGAGGACCTGAGTTCAAATCCGGCCTCAGACATTTGACACTTACTAGCTGTGTGACCCTGGGCAAGTCACTTAACCCTCATTGCCCTGAAAAAAAAATCATAGCTTTTGTCTAAAGCACAGCTCAGGTGCCATCTCCTATATGAAAAATGTCCCCCATCAATATCAGTTGTTAATGATCTCTCTTTTCTGAAATTATTTTGTAGGTGTTTTGTATTTACGTAGTTGCATACATTAGGTTCATACTTAGTTGGAATTCCTGTAAGAATGCAAACGTAACAAGAGCCAGGACTAGATATTATTATTCTTTACATTTCTCATGTTAATTTAAGACAGGGATAGGGATAAGGACAGGAAACTGTGATTTCATTGATATAGAAAGTTCTCAGGGAGGAATTCCCTCTTCCAATACAACCATCAGACTTTTCTTCAATTTATAACTTCAGAGAGTTGCCTAAAGCACTTTGAAGTTTAGTATCTTGCCTGGGCATCATTCAGACAGTACATTTCAGTCAGGACTTGAGTCCAATTTTCCTTCATTCCAGGATCAACTCTCCAACAACACAGCTTTAAATACAGTAAGTGACTTTTGAATTGAATTTTTATATACTTATCACAGTTCTCCAGAATTTCACACTCACCTTCAATATCAAGATTTATCAGACTGTTCATCTTGACTTCTGCACTGGGTTTTTTAAACCTCACACACATATCTCTTCATTTAACCTAGGAGATGTAAGAAGATGCCACACTCCATCCTAACTCACTCCCTTCTAACTCCTCTTCCTCTCTCACTAAGCCTTGATGGAACTCATCCACTCCTTTCAAAGAATATACATCAAAACAACATGAGCTGGAAGCAGCTCCCTCAAGGAGGTACCTTTCTTTCTTCCTTCCTTTCTTTTTTTTTGGGGGGGGGCAATGAGGGTTAAGTGACTTGCCTAGGGTCACACAGAAAGTGTCAAGTGTCTGAGGTCAGATTTGAACTCAGGTCCTCCTGAATCAAGGGCTGGTGCTTTATCCACTGTGCCACCTAACTG
Source organism: Dromiciops gliroides (assembly GCF_019393635.1). NCBI lineage: Eukaryota > Metazoa > Chordata > Mammalia > Microbiotheria > Microbiotheriidae > Dromiciops > Dromiciops gliroides. Next base: position 292,123,957 of record NC_057864.1, on the reverse strand, counting down.
TCTCCTAGGAGGTGCCTTTCTTCAAATTTCCTCCTTCATCATTGCCACCCTTACTTGAACCCCTTCAAGCTTCCTAATCATTGGTATTATTCCTAGGACCTCCCTTTCAAATACACTGTTCAGAAAACTTAGAATGATTCTTAATTTGCTCCCTCTGAAAAGTTTCTAGATTTCCCAATTAACTAAAGACAAGTTAAATGTCATGTTCCAGTCTGTATCCAATTGCATCCCAGAAGAAAACATGACTCCCTCAAAAAAGCTATTTTGAAACCTTTACTAACAGATGCCATTTGTACAGAATTTTAAGGTTCTCCAAATGTTTTATGTACATAATCTCATTTGAACCTCAAAACAACCCTGTGAGGTTGCTGCTGTCATCATTATCACCCCCATTTTACAGATGTAGAATCTGAGGCTAAGAGCTAAAGTGACTTACCCAGGCAGCAAATATCTGAGCCAGGATACCAACCTATGTTTTCCTGATTTTACGTTCAGCATGCAAGCCACTCTACCATATTGCCTCTCTCCTTTGCAATAACCTTTTAAAACAAGGAAAATATTAGTCTCTATGTATAGATAATTGGGGCTCAATGACAGTGAGTTGTAACGGATCAGACATCTAAATTCAAAGCTCTACTAAACCAGCCCTATTATTCAGAAACCAGGCTGTCTGCTGATGCTTGCTTATCCACTAATTGAATGTTAAGTTAACTTAGCTATTAAGTGAATAAATCACTGAGCTTATCTGATGCTTTTAAAATGACAAGGGTGATTTGTACTTTTCCACAGTGTTTACTAGATATGGTTGATGACAAATAATAATACTGTCCAATGAAATTCAATACCTTGCAGCAGGGTCATCATTCAAATGTTAAGGACACAGATACATACTGAGCATTCCAGACTTTAAAATGTACTAAGATTTTTGGGACATCCTGTATAGAGAGTACTGAAACTGAAAATTTGTGAATGATAAATATAAACTACATTTAGTCGTGCAGTACTCTCTACCAATAGATATTCCATACATTGCTGACTGATCAAAGGAAAACATTATATTAATATATGGAACTAATTAGGAGATTGTTCATTAACATAAGAAAGGATTTTTTGAATCTAAATAGAATTTTCCATTAGCAAAGCACTTTATATTCATTCATTATTCCTCCCCAAATCCAGGAAGACATAGGTTAGGCAATTTTCAATAATACTGATTGGTTCCAGATTTAGGGTTAGGAAAGGGAGGATGAAGGTAATTTGACTAATACAAGAGATGATGTCTAGGAAAGCATACCCCCCAAAAAGAAGACAGTTTGTCTTCCCCATTTTAGGCTCCTTCATGGGACTTGTTTGAGAATGTTCCCCACCCCTCAATCTAAAATCAGTCCCCCATATTAGTATTCTAAATTAACATATTGGGTTGGCAGCTTTCAGCCAAATCCTTGCCTTCCAACAAATTACTAATTATTCCCTAGAAAATATATAGTGCCAAATTGATTCCAAATCATGCAAATAAAAATTGATTCTTTCTGAATAGCATGTGAAATGTTTATAGCATTTTTCCAGTACTGAGCTTTACATCCAATATAGTTCGATATTATCCCACAAAACAGAGATGAATTTCAACCCTTTATAACTCTAACCATATTACCTAACACAAACATGAGAGGCTTTGAAAATCCATGTTCAAAACTGGTTTAAGTCTCCTTTCTTTACAAGTACCCACCTGCAGCAATTACTATTCTATTTGCATAAACCAGTCCTGAAAAATAAAAACATACCTGAGACAGATTTATAAATAATATATCCTCCCAGAGAAAAATATAGATTAATTATTCAACATGACTATTTATACATAATCTCTACTGTCTGTGTGTATTTAAGATGGCCCATTTAAAAATTGCACTAATAAGCATTTTGGTAAGACAGTGCAAGTTATTAATAGCTATAAGGACATACATTGCCTCTATGTATTCTGGCTCCTGACTTTAGGAGGATCACAGATGTACCTTTTAAACTTGTGAAAACCACAGATCATAAAACTCTAAACATTGGTTATGATTTATTTGAAGCATGTGGTGGGTAGCATCCCTTTCTAAATAAGGGAAGGGAAACTCATCTTGTGCTAGATATTTGGGGATGAGGAGTATGGATATAAGTTTTTGAGGATTATTTAGTATGGGTGTGGATCTTATTGGATGAAAAAGAAGAAAGAAATTGACCTGCCCAATTATCATGGCATCATCACAAGAGGGAGGACAACACATTCTCCTTTCATAGACTGGTGATCACTAACAAGGGTGTAATGGAGCTATATCTAAACAGCTTGGGAAAGCCAGTTATTCAGTTTTGAGTATTGGAATTTTCAATATGAAAATCTACAAATGCTATAAATCAGAACTTGATTTAGTGTTTTGTTTATTGTCTTGAGTGATAATAATGCTGATTAAATGTAAAAGTGTGCCATTCATACTCCCCCCTCCCCGGAGATCCTGTTATTTAACAGTTAGCAGCACGCACAATGTGGTTTTAGAAATAAGTGAAAGGTGTATAGTTAGATTGATCTCTGAACAGCAAACCCTCAAAGACTGAATTTTCTTCAGATCTGTGCCTGAAGAGACAAATCTTCCTTAGCCTTCTTGGACCAGGGAATTTATCGTTCCTTGTTATTGGCCCTAGGGATCTAATCAAACCCAAGGAGAATCTCTGCATGAGCCTTCTGCAGAATTTTCTTTGTTTTTTTAGGGAATCTGAACCTGTGATTTTACCAATGTAAAGAACTTGGTGCAGACCTGTCTACTGCCATTGCAGGTCTACAATTCCTCTGTAACTTATGACAGAGAGTTATCTGGGGGCACTGAGAGGCAAGTGACTGAGCCAGCGTCACATAGTCAGTATGGGTCAGAGGTGGGACTGGAAACCAAATCAGTCAGCCTTCTATCTAATGCATTATATTACCTATCCTGTAACAGATATATTTCCCTTCAAGAATCCTTAAAATTCAATCCATTGGGTATAAAATTCATCTTAAAAGATCATTGAAGCATCCCATTCAGTCTACTTCATTTAGACATCCATCATTTATATAATACCTGTATCTGATGGCACAATATAATATTTTGTTTTTCAAATACAGAAAATAAAAACTAGATTAGAGGAAGTGACTGACCTAAAGTCACACAGCTAATCAGTACTAGGTTTGGGTCTATATTCCAGGCCTTCTGACCTCTAACCTAGTAGCAGGTGTAACCAGTTGATTTACCATGGAAGTCTTCTATCTACTTTTTGATGTCTTCATTTCCTATTTCCTTTTGTATGAACTTAAAATTAATAATAATAATAGCAGTAATAATGATTACAGCAATAACAATAATAATGACATAGAGTTGGGGTGGGCAGCTAGGTGGCTCAGTGGGTGGCTGGCTGCTGGGCCGGGAGTCAGAAAAACTCATCTTCTTGAATTCAAATCTGGATTCAGACACTTACTAGCTATATGACTCTGGTCAAGTCATTTAACCCTGTTTGCCTCAGTTCAGAAAATGGCAAACCACTCCAGAATCTTTGCCAAGAAAACCCTGATTGTGGTCACAAAGAGTTGGGCACAACAGAAAAAGACCAAACAACAACAATAGTGCTGGGTAGAACTTTTTCCTAGGGAAAAAGCCACATTTGGAATGCAAAACATGGGAGGAAGAGAGAGTAAGAGTGGCAAAACAGATGAATCAAAAATGATTAGGAGAAATAAAAGCTATTACCTATTTAAATTTTTTGTTCTCTGACATCCAGCATAATTCTCAGTATAGCAGTTCTTTGTTTTCTTTTGCAGGAAGGAAGGGAGATGAATCATAAACCAGATAATCATACCTTCCTTCTATAATGAATGAGTGGTAGTGACAATCACCCCCAAGTCATCTCAATAATAAACAAGAAATCAACTAAACTGTTTTGCTCAGAAAAACAGAAATCATTTCTAAAATGTGTCTCACCTGCTCCAAAGGGAAGATTAAGGCGGTTGTTCTAAATTCAACTATTCTTATGGCAAGAATGTGAGATGAACTAACCAGGACAGGGAAACCCTCACTGATCACTATCAGAAGACTAAAGACTTCTTAAGGATTCAGGAAACTCTACACCAGGGGTTCTTTGTTTTTTGGTTTTTTGGTTTTTTTTGGAGTGAGGCAATTGGGGTTAAGTGACTTGCCTAGGGTCACACAGCTAGTTAAGTGTTAAGTGTCTGAGGCCGGATTTGAACTCAGGTCCTCCTGAATCCAGGGCCGGTGCTCCATCCACTGCGCCACCTAGCTGCCCCTAGACCAGGGGTTCTTAACTATTTTCCCTCTGATATTATGCAGTCTAGTGAAGTCTGCAAATTTACTCATCAGAATAATGCTATTAAAAGAATAAAATAAAATGTGTAGGATTATAAAGGTAACCAATTATATTGTAATAAGTTATCAATTTCTTTTCATTTCATGGATCAAAAATTAAGAACCCCTCTTTGGAATGTGGGTTGCTGAGCAAGTGTTAACCTGGATAGATAGGGTTGTTTTTTTTTTTCATCCTTAGTTCTCTATACCCTAGCTTTTTATTTTTAATGTAATAAACCTTTTTATTTATAGTTTTGGGTTCCAATTTTTATCTCCCCTTTCCCTCCCTGAGGCCGAAGGCAATCAGATATGGGTTATACATGCACAATTATGTAAATATACCCTAGCTTCTTAAACTGTGGATCACAACCTTGTATAGGGTCCCATAATTGAATGTGGGGGTCTTGAAACATTTGGCAAGAGTAAAAGGTTATGTATACCTCTTTTATATACCTACATACCCAGGGTCACATAAAAAAAATAGGCAAAAAGGGATCTCAAGTGGTAAAAGCTTAAGAAGCCCTGCTCTATAACAATGAAATCTCAAGCAATTCTGATGGAGGAGGGGGGTTCAGCAGAGACAATATAATTCTGTAATTGAGATATCATAGCCATCTTGCAAAAAACACTCTGTGGAAGAAGAATAAGACTTGTTTTGTGACTGCAAACAGAAAAGCCAAGGGAAATAAGTGAAAGTTGAAAAGAGCAATATTTAAGCTTGATTGCCAGAAAGACCTTCCTAATAGAGTTATCCATCAGTAGAATGGATTACCTTAGGTTCTGTTGTGTTTCTCCTTTAGAGGTCTTCAAGCAAAAACTAGATGGATGTTATGAGTTGAACTAGATGGTTGCTGAGGTCCTCCAAAGTCTAAAATCCTGTGATTATTTGATATTAATATGTCTAAGGAAAAAGTGGTAAAAGTCTGGATTTTGATGCCCAACTCTCCAGTGCAGACCTATTGTCCTCACATTACCTGTCCCCTGGGAAAAGTGCCTCATTTGGGCCTGGCTAAATGCCATCTCCCTCTAAAATCCCTTTCCTACTTCCTCAGTGTGACACCAATCTCATGTCACTCCCCCTACTGCAAGCCTACCAGGTGAGTATACCATTCCTTCAGTTTATTGAGCTCTGTTAGGTGTCAGACAATCTGATCTGAATTATTGTCTTCAAGGAGGACTAGCACCTTTGGTATGGGGGTTTGCTGAGCCCTTTTCAGGGTTACTCATCCATTTTTGGCATCAACTCTCACCTGTGGCTCCAAGAAGCTGTATTATGCATAGCAGCCACATTCCAGCAAACCATCTGTGCAGATGGGCGAAACAAGTTTGAGGGTAACTAATGGGCTACAAACTTGTGAGTGGAGTGTCTACCCCAAGCATGTGAAGACTTCCCCCAGGGGAGCAAACAGCTGAGAACAATTTGTTCCAATGGCCATGAAGGTGACTAAAGCAGGCATTATGGAGCTCTTAGAGCTTGGCTACACATCAAAGATGCCAAGGTCATCCACTGGATCCCGGACAATCACCAGTCGACTTGACTTTTGTCTTGCAACCAGACTTCTATGAGTCTGGAGGAGAATTGAGGCTGATGACTTTGTGAAACCATCTCACTTAAATCCAATTTACCCATGAGTCAAAATAGACCACCTTATGATGTCTTGGGACATCAACAAGGACAAACAACAAATAATTGGGTTCTCTTCTTTTGCAACAAGCCTAAGAGACATATATTCACATCCAGAAAGAGTTAAAAGGCTGCTACTGATATTGGGAGTTTCATGGACTTCCACTGTCCAATCTATGGTCAAATGGGTCTTAGAGTGTCTGTCAGATAATATCAGTGAGACGACTGCACTTTGATGATCATCTCTACATCATTATGTTTCTAGTCCATTTCATTTAGATAGTTTAATTAGTTGCCTAATATTATTAGTTATTATTAGTTGCCTACTACTAGTACAAGGCACTAAGCTAGATACTGGAGACACAAAGACAAAAACGAAAACATCAACTCTCACATGGTCATTGAATCTTTGACTTGTTTACTTATGTGGCTTTTAATTTAGTGACATTTAGTATCACTTTGGAAAATATTCCTCTATCACCTTCTCTCCTTTTTCCCTCTAGGACCTCAATAATCAATCTTTTGTTTGTGAAGGGTTATCTAGAGTCTCTGCTTCCTTCCATTTATATTCATTCTATCAGTTTTGATAGTATTTTATTGACAGGACAAATAACCTGGTTTTCAGATGGCTTCTATGTTGTGAATTTGAATGAGATTTCCTATAAGGGACACATGGCAGATCCTCAGCTTTCTAGCTTCTCCTCCCCTCCCCACTTCTACTTTTCTTTCTAAGGTATTTCTTGCCAAATAACTATGCTTATGTTTAGGTCCTGTATAAGCCAATTGGGTCCCTTTCCTGGTTCTGCAAGCTGATGAGTGTTCTTTATTTTCATATGCCAACTTCCTCTATGCCTTCTGGTGGCATGGCAAAGAAAGGGATATTCCAGAACCGAGGATGGAGAAACTCCCCACTCTAGCTATTTCAATTTAATCTAGACTTTTCGAGGTGTGGGATTTTTAAGCTCTAAGACTTGTTTCATCTTCTCCCTCTGAAATTCAGCCAATGAATCAATCTCAGTAATTCCTTCAAGAATTAGCTCACTTAAAGAACAAGGGGTCATTTATAAGACCATGGGCCATTTCATATGATAAGCAATTTATAGTTCAAAGGAACCTTACAGGGGCAGCTAGATGGCTCAGTGGATAAAGCACCAACCCTGGATTCAGGATAACCTGAGTTCAAATCCGGCCTCAGACACTTGACACTTACTAGCTGTGTGATCCTGGGCAAGTCACTTATCCCTCATTGCCCCACCAAAACAAAAACAAAAATAAAACAACAAAAAAAGAAAGGAACCTTAGAATTTATGAAGTCCATCCCACCCCCTCCTCATTTTGCAAAGGTGGAAACCAATGTCTAAAGAGTATAAATGCAAGTTGAGAAAGTTATTGTGTCTAAAGTGAGATCAGAACCCAGACTTTACTGATTCCAATCCTGGTGCCCTATAGACTACACATGCCGCCTCTCTAAGATTCGAGGAAATTTGGAGGGTCTTTGACTTTCCAACACTAGTATTAAACAGTTACCCTGGGCTTGAAATGTATTAACTCCTTAGAATAAGCCAATAAAAGTACCTAATTTTTTCTCTGGCATATTTATTCTTCCAGCCTATCTGAAGAACCTTCCTGTGCAAAAAGCTTGGCACCTAAACATGTTTCAAAAGTTTTTCAGTATAAATTTTCTGTCCAGAGGACTTTCCTTTCTGCTTTTGTAGAGTACTAGAATGTAGACCTTTAACTGTGTTGTTTATATGAATAGTCTATATGCATATTATAGCATTGTTTATCCTCATTTGCTATTTGAAAAATGTTGGTAATGTCATTGTTTAACAAACTTTTCAATGTATTTTTGCACTTTTGAATGTCCATAAGAATACATAGATTTTCAGTCATGTTTTCCCTACAGAGCCCACTTCTTCTGTTTCTTTCAGCTGAAATCTACTATTCTATCCACAACAGGTAGGTAGGTAGTACAGTGGATAGAATGCCAAGCCTAACTCAAGAAGACTGACCTTCCAGAGTTCAAATCTGGCGCTTACTAGCTGTGTGATCCTGGACAAGTCACTTAACCCTCTTTGCCTCAGTTCCTCATCTGCAAAATGAGCTGGAGAAGGAAATAACTACCTTTGCCAAGAAAATCTCAAATGGGGTCACAAGGATTTAGAAATGATTGAACAACTCTTCAAATATTTAAATGGCAGGGCATTGTTTCTAGAAAGCTCAAGGCCTTAAAATTAGTTTCCCTCTAAGGGAGTTTCAAACTCTCAGAGTTGAATGCAAGATAAGAGAAAGATTTAAACTGAGAAAGAAAAAAATTTCATAAGATCTGATACCCTGAACCTTTACTTTGGTCTATACAGGGAATGGATGAGAAAAAGAGTATTTCAGTGGCCTTTTGGTTTACATAAAAGCATCCAATTATGTTGAGTATCATTGTCTGAAAGAAATATTAGTCAAAGGGAAATTGCATTTCTATACTTCTGAAAAATACTTTGACCCTGAACACAAGGTGTTTCACATCTCCACACCTTTGGCATGCCTCAAAATTCCAATGTTATCTCCTATAGGAAGTCTTTACTGATAGCCACAGATGGTAATGGACTTCTTCCTTAGATCTCACCTAGCACTTTGTTTGACATTTATCTTCTGCATTTAACAGGACATATAATGGAAAGAGTATGAGGCTTGATGTCAGGAAGACTTTAGCTCTAACTTGACCTCAGACACTAACTATATGACCTTGTTTGCCTCAGTTTCTTCACCTGTAAAATGAGCTGGATGAGGAAATGCCAAACTACTCCAGTATCTTTGCCGGGAACCATCCCCCACCAAAAAGGGGGAGTCATGAAGAGTTAGATACAAGTGGAAATGATTAAACAGCTGCACTTAAGATGTAATAACACTATACTGATGTCATGTCCTCATATTAAACTATTAAACTCTTTGCGGGAAAGAACAGTGTCTTACCTAAATATTATTTCTCTTCCAAAAACTAAAATGGTACTCTATACACAGTTTCACTTTAATAAATATTTGGCTTCTATTTTTGAAAGATTATTTCCTTGGCATTTTCATTTGCTATACAGATTTTTCTTTACATGTTAGAATTTTTTTAGATATAACATCTTTAGGAGCAGGGACTGTTTTTTTTTTGTATCCCTGTGTTCTAGCACATTGCCAGGTACAAGGTAAGTGACTAATAAATCTTTATAAATTAACGGATTTCTTCTGTGTACATTTTGGGTAACTCCTGCAGGGCAGTTCCCAGGAATATTTAATTCACTTGGTACAGGATCTGACCTAATGGCACTGCTAAATGGATGTCTTTTCTTTTTCAAATATAGGCTCATATGATCACAAATATAGAGTTGTGAAGATTTTTTTTAAATCACCTATTCCAAATCCCTCATTCGAAAATGAAAGTAATCAATGTTAGAACATGAATTATTTAATTGATATTCAAAATATTAAACTTAAAATTTTCATGCTAAAAAGGAGATTCGTGAAATGTACACATTTGATAAAAATAATGACCAAAAAATTCCTTTGATAAGATTGGAAGGGGCAGCTAGGTGGCACAGTGGATAAAGCACCAGCCCTGGATTCAGGAGGACCTGGGTTCAAACCCAGCCTCAGACACTTACTAGCTGTGTGACCCTGGGCAAGTCACTTAACCCCCATTGCCCCGCAAAAAAAAAAAAAAAAAAAGATTGGAAGAAAAATATGTTCACTAAGCAAATAATCTCCTCAAAAGCATGTTAAAATCTTTGCCTTTTGTTCATTAAAATAAAAAAAGAGACCAAGGTAACGTTACTCCTAGCACCTGACCTCACATGGTGTCTAGTTGTCTGATGCATCCCTGATGCCTCCTAATTACTCTGAAATATGCCTTACTTATCCTGTGGCAAGAAACCAATCCCTGGGCCCACACTGTATATATTAGAAGTATATAGTCATGGCTGGATCAATATGTCTCCGTCACATTGCTGCCAGAGGGACTTGATTAACAGCCACCTATGTGATGCTTGGTATTAGTGTATTTACTCAGACAGAAAATTAGCAAATCATCTCCTCATTTACTTAGGTCATTACTATAAAGTCATCTAACACCTAATCAATGATCATCCCTTTTCCTTTGGAGTAGAGATACTAACTGCATTTCATTAGTAGAATTTCATTTTTGGAAATATCCCATGACCTGTATTTTTTCTGTGGTCCATCATAAAACTATCTTAGAGCAAGGGCACACCAGGATTGGCCAAAATAATTTTTTGAGACTCCATGAAGAAATGATGAGTTTCTTGAAATTTAGAAGGCAACTAGTTAACAACTAATCGATAACCATGTGTAAGCACCTACTATGTAATTGTACTAGGCATTGTGGGTACAAAGAAAAAATGACCCTTCTCTCAAGGAGTTTATATTTGATCAGGGAAGACAAAATGTACTTGTAAATATAAACTGAATAGACAAAATAAATATAAAATAAATACATAGTAGTTACTAGCTTTAAAAAGTAATATGGGGTTGGGAGAGAGGGAGGGAAAAATCTTGGAACTCAAATGTAACCAAAAATATTAATTTAATTAATTTTAAAAAGGAATATGGATGAACCTAAAATATGTAAGCCATGTAAGAACGACTCTTATACTTGAAAATAAATATTTTTTTAAATAAGTACAATTTTTAAATTAGCATTATGAGATAATAAGTATTCATTCAAGTTAATGTTATTTTCTGTGTTACTAAGCATCAGGCCTGTTACAACAAAGTAAGAGGAGAGATTTTTCATGATTTACTTTTTGATTTTTGTTATGAGTGGCATAAAGGATAGAGTACCAGGTTTAGAGCCAGGAAGACCTGGGTTCAAATCTAGCCTCTGAGACTTTCTATCTCAGGAACCCTATGCAAATCACTTAACAACTTCTATGTATTGCTAACAACACCACAGGATTTGCTGAGACATATATCCTTCATGTATTCCCATATAGCGTACATAATCTAGAGAAAGCTGCACTGAGTTGTTGTTTGGTTTGGTTTTGAGACTGAATCTCCTTATATTGTCCAAACTGGAAATGCAGCCACCACTCATGAGCCTATAACCACCACTGATCCATCACCCTTTTATCTGCTATATTTCTGAACTGGACCAATTTGCCCCAACCTAGGACCAGAGTCCCTCCCTTCACCCCAGGAATCACAGTGGCCCCATATCCCAGAACAATGCCAGGCACTATGAACAACTGATCTGCTTTAGACTTCCTGTAGTTCAGAACTTCCAGCCTCCCTGGTACCAGGGATGAGATTACAGGTGGTAGTTTATGACCTACTATTTAAGGATTATAGTTAAAGGGCAATTAATTGATAAATACTAATTTAGGATACAATGACTATAATTATGTTTTTTCAAGGATCCTAGACCCTGTGTTACTGAAATTGTTCATCTATAACCTGGCTAGATGTGTGATAGATCTATGAGTATTGTTTGAAACTCTTATATACTCTATTTTATTCTCCTTGCAGAATATGAATGGATGGATTGATAAATGGTTGAATAGGTCAAAGGATGAATGAATGAAAAATCATTTATTAATCCCTTGCTATGTACCAAGCATTGTGTTAAGTGTTGAGGATACAGAGGGAAAATTGAGACAGTCCATGTTTTCAAAGAGTTCTCATTAAAATGGGGAAGACAACAGAAAGATTATCAGTAGGTAAAATAGAGAAAAGGAGAGAGGGAACGAGGAGGAGAGAAAGAAGAAAGGGAGATGAAGGGGCAGAGGAGAAGGAAAAGTTAGGTGCAGGACAAATGACATAGTCTTGTGATCCTTAGGATAAAACAGCAGAGTGGATGGCAATGTCTGAGAGGTCAGATGTCACAATTGATGTGCAGATGGTAATGTTTGTAAGACAGAGTTGACACAGATTAACTATAACTACACCTTCTTTCAAAGAACCCCTACAGACACTGCTATTAACCATTAGGATAAGTGTATTCTATATATGACACAAAACATACTTGCAAAGCATTTGGTTATATCCTCTTCTGCAAACATGTTAGTATAACAGGGAAGTCTCCTTAGTGGGGCTTCATAGGCAAGGAGGAAGCAAGTGTGAATAGTTTAAGGTGAATAGTTCCATGTTCCTGCCTAATCACAGCCTTCCTATATCCACTGTATTTAAGTAAGAGAAGAAATGCTTCCTTTACCCATAATCTCTAAGAGTAATTCTGCTGACATTGAATGATCCAGTTTGAGGAAAAACAAGAAAGGAATGAGTAGGACTCTTATTACAGAGAAATAAAGTTTAGAAACAGTTACTTGAATTCCACTGAGAGCAACTCTGTAGGGACTCTATAGGCACTCCTTTCAAGCAGAAAAAGAAACCACCTTATCATGACTTGTATTTACTCTCTTTTGTCTTTGTAGTGAACGTGACATCACCATGGAGATAGTTAGTACTATTCTGGTGTAATATAGGAAAATATGTCCAAAGTAACATACCTGTTGTAAGCTTTCAAGACTGCACTTGTCATTGGGTCTGCCACTTGTGTCTAGGACCATGACAGTTCTTCCCTCCTTTTTGTCAACCATTCAGAGTGATTATTCATTGGTTTGGGAAATTCTAGTTTGGAAAAGTTCTACAAATACAAATTGGCAACCCAACTTTAACTTACAGTCTTGAGAGTTGCCTGGAGGAGCTGAAGGTTAAAGTAACTTATCAATGGTCATGATGCAAGTATGTAAAGGAATAAGGGTTTGAACCCAGTTCTTATTAACTTCAAGTGAACCATCTATCCACTGTATTTGCTCAAGGCCATGAAAATGTCCAACATTCATTTACTCACGACAACATTCATAATCATGGAAATGTAGCCCATTTTAGGAATTAGTTTGATTATACAGAAAATGGTCTATTAAGTTTCTTCTAATTCTCTGGCTTTCTCCTTTGACTGTCCTTTTATTATAGAAAGAAGTTGTAGTCATTACACTTAGCAGAGAGAAAGTATGTATGACATTTGTCTACAACAAAGATCATGATGGAGTCTAGAGCAAGAGATATTAGGTACTGCAGTCTAGTTTTTCATAGTAAATTTTAACAGGAATTTTGTGCCTGAAAAGATAGTATTTTTTCAGAAATGTAAATGAATTACCTGGTGCAAATGAAAGTACTGTATTTCTGTTTCTTACATTATTTCCCCCAATTATATGTGTTGCTTATTATCTTGTTATCAAGATTTTTTGAACTTATATTTGCATGGTAATTTACTCCCACGTTCTTCATGAATGCACACTGTCTCTCCCATTGTTGATCCTCTTTTTCATAAGTGTGAAAGGCAGCTTAGAGTAGTAGACACAGTGTTTGACTTGGCAACAGGAAGAGATGGAGTCAAATCCTCTGGCACTTACTTGCTGTGTGTTGCTGGGCAAATTGCAACACCTCTGAGTCACAGAATACTTTCTAGGATTTACCTATTCAATTAGAAAGTTGTAGATTTGCTTTAGGAATTTACTATATTGATGATCATAGATAATTCTCATAACTGTTTTTCATTATTATACTTTAAAATTTAACTATTTCTTGTTTATATAATTATAACAAAAGTACATTTTAATTATGTAAATACAAAATTATATGTTAAAAGTAAACATATTTGTTTAAAAATCCTTGTTAGTTGGTTTTTTGCATTTTTGCCAATCTATGTTTCTCATATAATTGTGTTAAAATAATTAATTAATATCATTAAAACACGAAATATCCAATTTTGATTGTAGGAAAAGATGAAACCAAGGGATTTTATTTAAAATTGTATCTCTTACATTTTGGTACAATTTCATGTGGTCAAGAACTTCATATATCCCATTGGGAATAAACGCCCTAAGGACAAAATTACATTTTCATTTGATTTCTACACTTTATCAGACAGCTCTCTTTTATCTATTTAACCATGACAGAAATTATTCCTCTTTTTTGTGCAATATTTTATGAATTTGCTTTAGATCTCTTTCATTTAACTCATATTACTTACACAAAGGAAACCTTAAAATGTTTAGATGATATTTAAGTAGATCACTATGAATAAATAATTGCATTTTTGGAAAATGATAAGGAAAGCTTTGTAAAGAATTCTGCCCATGGACACAGAGTGTATCGAAGAATGTACTTAAGGCTTTTGGAGGGAAATGTCTTATACCAACTGTTCTGATTATACCATCTTAGTAAATGCATTTGCTAAAAGCTAATTATCTACTTGCTGATTTTTAATGGGAAGCATGCCAGTGGGGGCTCATGAGCTATCATAGTATGAATGTTCAGGGTAGAAGTCACCCTCTGACGACCCAGATTTTCAGTTTGAGTTCAAATTAGAGGAGTAACCCCAGAGGGCATGTTATAAGTGTATTCTTTCTTTCAAAAGGCAACATGGGATAATGATAGCTTACATTTACATATTGCTTGAATGTTTTATATTTTTTATAAATTGTTACATCTGATCCTCACAACAATTCTGTAAGTTAGATGCTGTTATCTCCGTTTTATAGATTCTCACCAGATTTGGAGACTTGCCCAGGGTCACATAGCTAGTAAGTAGCTGAGGTAAGACTTGAAATCAAGTGTTATTGGCACTGAGTTTAGACATCTACCTAGTTCTCATTGTTGGACTGGACCTAGGTTAGGACCAGGGCCTCAGATAACTCAAGCACTAAGTCAATGACCTGAGCATCAGATACCAAGACTAGAGCATCAGAAACTAGGCACTTTTCCCCATAACACAGACCAGCATCAGGCTCAAATATCAGACGTCTTGCCATGAGAAGCTCATCTATCAGTAGGACCATTGATGCCAGGCCCAACATTCCTTCTTTTGTAATGCTTAAAAAAATAACTTTAAAGGTCTGTCCTTATATGCAGTACTCTTGAAGTTGGAATTGTCAGGATTATTGCTACCACAATCCCACTTTCTCATCTCCGAATCCCAGTGATATAGAACCATTGACTGGAAAAAAATCCATTTCACCTGTTACCACTCCCTGCTTTCCTCCATATCAGTCATCATCCCCCCCCACACACACACATACACAAAATTATTAACCTTTTTCTTTCTCTTCCATTGTTCCCTGTGAGACTTCTTTAGTTGTAAGGAAATAAATCTTTATTGTAGACCTTTTATTCTTTCATTCCTTCCATCTTCTGGTACTCAAGGAGATCTGGCTACATATAGAACATTCTTGGGCACATTCATTTTTTTTTTTTTTTTTTGCATGGGGCAATGAAGGTTAAGTGACTTGCCCAAGGTCACACAGCTAAGTCAAGTGTCTGAAATCATATTTGAACTCGGTTCCTCCTGATTCCAGGGCCGGTGCTTTATCCACTGTGCCACCTAGCTGCCCCCCTTGGGCACATTCTTGGGAACATTCTCTTACTGTGAGGTTCAGTTTCTCTCATGGCCCTACACAAAATATACTAGAATGAAGATTTGGCAAACTCCTTACTCTTTACTACTACTTCCAAATCCACCCTCCATGATCATATCTCAGCAATCTCCCTTTGAGATATATTACCTTATGCATATTATGGTGGTTATTATATCATGAGTTATTCTCGTTCTTTTTTTTTCATTTCTAGGTACGTTTTTCAATGAGTAAGCATTTCTTTTCTCTGCTTCCCAACTTCCCCCCTCCCTCTGTCCCTCTCACTGGAAAAAATAAATCACTGTGGGGCAGCTAGATGGCTCAGTGGATAAAGCACCCAGCCTGGATTCAGGATGATCTGAGGTCCAATCTGGTATCAGATGCTTGACACTTACTTGCTGTGTGACCCTGGGCTTAACCCTCATTGCGGCACCAATAAATAGATAAATAAATAAATAATTGTAAGAAATATGAATAATTAAAACATTCTCAAATTGACCATGTTCATTAATGTGTCTTTTTCTGCACACTGAGTCACCTCTCTGTCAAGTGGTAGATAGTGTTCTTCATCATTGGTCCGTTGGAATCACATTTGGACATGGTGTTGCTCAGAGTTCTTAAGTTCTTCAAGGTTGTTCATTTTTATAATGTTGTTATTGTATAAATTGTTCATCTGATTCTGGTCATTTCATTCTATATCAGTTCATATACGTCTTCCCAGATTCACCTGAAACCTCCTTCATTTTTTCTTACAACACAATAGTATTCAGAACTTGGAACAAAGCACTTTTCACTTCACTTCCTACCCTCCTACCTTAGGACTTCAGTATGGAATCTCAAACATTCTAGTTTCCTAATTCATCAACTTCCTCAACTCCTATGACTACACTTTCACTCCACTTCAGTAATATACAGGGATATACATACACTTGATCTCACTAGCATCCACAGGTGTTCCACTCCTATAACCAAGAACTCTGGATTTCATATATTTGACCATAACTTCCTGTGTTTCCATCTTCCCTCGTGCCTCTTCCTAAACCTGGTCTTCATCCTTGCCCTGACTTCTAGTCCCTCCATTCCTCGATGCTTTCCTAGGTCATAGCTCCAACTACAGTTTCATTTTTCTCCCTTACTAATCTTTTCCCATTAATAAATAAATTCAAATTCCTTTACATTCAAATCCTTTGCTTCCTGTCCTGCCATCTTAATTACTTCCCAAATATTAACCCTGGATTGACCTTACTCAGTTCCACTTCTGTTCCTACTTATTTGTTGCTGAACAAAACTGTAATAAGTCACTCAACTAAGCTGACTAAATCCACCATAAATCTGTGTTTTCTAATAGCAACTTGGCTTCCATCTCTGTATGATGGTTTTGTTCTTTGCTAATCAACCATCTATTCCATTCTCTACAGATTCTGTCGCAAAGATTTTCTATTTGATTCTATAGAATATTTTCTATTGTCCTTATTCTTCTATCACTTAGGAGAGAATCTTGTCTCATGCTTTCCTGAAAATAAAACTGATTTAAGTTTTTACCTTGGGTTACTTCTTTTCTTCTTCTCTATTTCTCAGTACCCCTAGACACCATCTCCCATTCTCCCTTCTTTTGCTCTACTCTCTATAGAAGAAGTGGGTAGCAAGGCAAACCTCTCTAATTGGGCTTTGAATCCATCCCTTCCTGAACACTCTGAAGTTTGCCCCTACAACCAATCCTCATCTTTCTCTAATATTCAATGTTTCCCTTTCTAGTGGCTCCATCCCAAATGCCTAACAGAATATGGAAACTCTATCCTTAAGAAAATGTCATTTGAGGGGGCAGCTAGGTGGTACAGTGGATAAAGTATCAGCCCTGGATTTAGGAGAACTTGAGTTCAAATCCAGCCTCAGAAACTTGACACTTACTATCTGTGTGAAACTGGCCAACTCACTTAACCCTCACTGCCCTGCTAAAAAAATAAATAATTAAAATGTCATTTCATCCCACCATCCCTTCAAGCTATCATCCTATATCCTTTTCTACTTTTACAGCAAAAGTCCTAGAAAAATCATCTACCCTTATAGTAATTGCTTTTTTCCTACTCACTTCTCAATAGTTTATAATCCATTTTTCAACTTCAGCATGCTACTGAAACTGGGACTCTTTAAATCTCTTAATCACTAAGTTGGATGTTCTCTTCTCCATCCCCATCCTTCTCAATCTCTCTGCAGCAACTAATACTTTGAACACTGACTCATCCTGTATATTCTCTCCTCCCTGGATTTTAATGACATTGATCTCTACAGATTCTTTTCTTTTCTTGTCACATTTAAGTCTTCTTTACTGGATCATGACCAATGTTCTATCACCACTACCTATGTGTAGCTAAACTTTTGGTCTCTGTCCTGAGTCCCCTCTTCTTTATTATATACCCTCTTTAAGTGATATTGTGGCTTCCTAAAGTTTCTAGTATCATCTACAATGCAGATGACCACAAGATCTATATTTCCCATAATGAGGCAAGGTTTGGCATTAGCTTGAGAATGGAATTTTGGAGGATAATGGGTGGTTCGAAAGTTATCAGGTGAGAAGGTGGTATAAATAAAATTGTTCAGATAATAGTGTGCCTTGAATACTAGGTTAAGGCATGTGAAACATTGAAAATAATCCCTTGAATGTTTTTCGTGTTTTGTACATAGGTTTTGAGTGAAATCTTCTGCTTCTATTCTTTCTTGATTCTCATAAATGCTTCTGCCTCTCTCCCTCAAATGTTCTTGTATTTATTTTGTAGATGCCTACATATGTACATGGTATCTCCACCAAGATAAGGTAAGGCCTTGAGAGCAAGGAGTATTTTGTTTATGTCATTTTATCCATGATTCTGGCACATAGTAGGGTTTAATAAATACCTGCTTGCTTGATGCATTGATATATACCCAGCCCTAATCTCAGTATAAATCTGCATCACAAACTGTTTATTGTATATTTCTAACTGAATGTTCTCTAGATATCTTACCTCAACATGTACAAAGAGTACTCTCAGGGCATCTAGGTGTCACAGTGCATAAAGCACCAGCCCTGGATTCAGGAGGACCTGAGTTCAAATCTGGCCTCAGACATTTAACACTCACTAGCTGTGTGATCCTGGGCAAGTCACTTAACCCCAGGTGCCTCACCAAAAAATAAAGGAGTACTCTCTATCCCACCCCCCTCAAAATAAATGAACACCAGCTTTGTTCCTAACTTCCTTAAGGAAACAGCTATCCTACCAGTCTCCCATGTTCAGAACTGAAAAGTAATCCTTAACTCTTTCCCCTTCTTTCCCCTTATTATCCAATCTTTTGGTAAATCTTACCGATTTTACCACCACAACCTCTCATAACTGTATCTTCTCCATTCGCCAAAATGCTATTCCAGATCTAGCCCTCTTAACTTTCTTCCCTTCTCCCTATTATAATAGACTCCTAATTGGTCTTCCTGCCTTCATTTTCTCCCCTTCCATAATTGATATTCCTAAAGTGTGGTTATAATCACATCATTACCTCACTAAAGAAGTTCCACTGACTTTCAACTCTCTCCAGGATAAACAACTAAACAATCTTTTTGGCATTTAAACTTTTTCACAACATGCTCTAGTCTACCACCCCACCCACCTTATTGAATATAACTCTATGGCATGCACCCTATATTAAAGTCACACTAGCCAATCTTCTGTTGCCTTTGTGGCATACTCTGTGTATTTAGAGCATTAATGGTACTCTACATATACAGACTCATCTCTGTGCCTTTAATCAATATGTATTCCTTTTCCCCATTCTTGGAACTATTCTATGCTGACCTTTGCCTCAGAGAATCTATAACTTCCTTCTAGTCTCAATGAAAGTATCACCTACTACAAGAGATTTTTCATGACTATCACCTCCTCCCAGTTGCTAGTTGCTATTTTTTCAACCCTGGAAATTTCTTTTAATTTTTTTTGCCTGTATTTTGTATTTATTTTTCTGTGTACATATTCTTCTCCTTCTCTAACAAATTATATGTTTCTTATTAGAAGACTTTAATTTTGGTTTTTATGTCCCCAGAGTCATAATGTACCTGTCATATAGCAGGTATCTAACAAATATTTATTGAAGGAATGAATTAATTAATATCATATATGCTGTGAATAGACTGTTAAATGTGGTATAAGAAAGACTTGAGTATAAATTCTGTATCAAATACCCTTACTATATGAATAAGGATGGGCAAGTCACTTCATCTTTCTGAACCTCAGTTTACTCATTTGCAAAATGGGGACAACTCCTGTTGTGCTTGCTTCACAGGGATATTATAATGCTCAAATGAGATATTGTATAAAAAATTCCAAGCATTATATGAATTCTAGCTGCTAATAGTACCTACTATTTTCCTCATCATGAGTTTGGGGCTCCAAATGATATTATAAGGGGGTTTCCTTCATTCAGTCTATTATCTCCCCCTTTTCTTCTTTCTAGTCTCTCCCAAGGTGACTTCATCTAGATCACAGCTTAAACTGCCATCTGCATAGTTAATAATCCCAAATTTCAGGATCTCATTCTCTGATTTCTTCCTGATGACTAATGACTAACTCAAATTTAACATCACTAGAAAGATTAAGTACCACATTGTTTGTCTTAAATCTTCACTCATCCCATTTTTCTTGATTTGTATAAGAGACTCCATTTCTCTTTGCTTCTTCCAGACTTATCATATTGGTATAATTTTTCACATTCTTTCTCTCCACCCCACTCTTCCCCAGACCCTGTTCTCAATATCACCAGCTCAGAGGCATATTCAAATTCTTTCCAAATTTTCTAATTTTTTTCTCAACTCTCAATTGTACTCATAAGGTACAATTATGAGACAAAAATTAATTGAAATGCAAAATAAAGCAAACAGAATGAAGAACAGAATAATTTTAAAGTTTCAAGGGAAAATTATCAGTAGGATTCTCCATCACTAAAAATCTTTAAAACAGAATCTGGATAACCCCTTATCAGGTATGTTTTAAAGGCGATTCAGACTTTTGTCAGCGCTTGAACTAGGTGACATCTTTAGGTCCTTTCCAATGTTAATATCTAATCATTCGGGGCAGCTAGGTGGCGCAGTGGATAGAGCACTGGCCCTGGAGTCAGGAGGACCTGAGTTCAAATTTGGCCTCAGACACTTAACATTTACTAGCTGTGTGACCCTGGGCAAGTCACTTAACCCCAATTGCCTCACTAAAAAAAAAAATCTAATCATTCAAATAAAGAAGCATAAAGTGTCAATTTTAATGTGACCCTCAAGTCAGGAAGCCCAGTTTAAAAAGTAGGGTTGAGTCCTTTGGATTTTTTCCCCTCCCACCTCTAGAAAACCTCCTTTCTTCAATGTCTTTGCAAAAATTATTTTACATGTACAGTACTATAGTTAGCTAATTTATTGCTCTACAGTATCTAGAACAATACACCTACAAGTACTGTCTGGCACCAAGAAGACTGAATTTTGTAAGAACAAGAAAGAAAAGCATCTCTTTTTGTCTCAGTAGTGTACCATCTTCCCTTTGGTTGGTGCTTATACCTTCTTTTTCTGTAGTTGTGTTCACTTTGCTTCACTGGAGATGAGAGGTATGGGTTAATATTTAGGTGGACAGCCTCTTGTTGGAGAAAACAATGACAACCTTCTCCAGCATTTTGCCAAGAAAACTCCAAATGGGGTCACAAAGTGTTGGACATGATTGAAATGATCCAGCAACAACAAGCCGCTTATTAAACATATCCAAGAATGAGTGCCTTAGACTTAGGCATCTCATACCAGTAATTGAAGGGAGAGGCTAGGATGAAGGCCACCATTCTTTACCTTCACTTAATCTGGAAGATTTTCTTTAGAAGGTGGGATTGGAGAAGAGTTTTTACAAAAGATTTTGCTGAAATGATGACTAGTTGCTGTAGATGTTGGAGAAAAAAATTCCTTCATGGAGTGCGAGCCTAAATTAGGTGACCTCAAATGATTCTATGATTCACTTCAATGCATTGAGGTAGTAGAATAGGAGAGTAAACTAGAGGGCTAGACTCAAAGTTAAGAATATCAGAGTTTAAAGCCTGCCTTAGGCACTTACTGAATAAGCAATCCTGGGTAAATCACTTACCCCCTCTTTGCCTGAGTTTCTTCATCTGTATAATGGAATTGAACTCAATGACCTTACAATTTTTTCTAGCTCTAAACTGGTGATCCTATGATTTTAAAATTATATACTTTTTGTGGAACATCTTGAAATGTTCTTTCATTTTCTTTAATGCAAACTTTTGCTTTGTAAAGTGTACTTTACTATATCAAGGTCTATTTTCTAACTCCATGATACCCTGCTTTCCTGGAGTCAGTAAACAATGCCTTCAAATTCCATCTCTGACACTTGGTAGCTAATTATTGTTCAGTCATGTCTGACTCTCTGTGACCCCATTTGGATTTCTCTTAGCAAGAAGTTAGAGTGGTTTGGCATTTCCTTATCAAGTTCACTTTACATGTGAGGACATTGAAGCAAACAAGGTTAAGTGACTTGCACAGGATCAAACAGCTAGTAAGTGCTTAAGACCAATTTCACCTCTGGAAGATGAGTCTTTCTGACTTCAAGGCTGGCACTTTATCTACTATATCACCTAGCTGATCCTCATCAGCCAGGTGAGTATGCAGATCACTCACCTCTATGGGCCTCAAATTCCCCATCTGAAAAAAAAACAACACTGGGGATAATGATAGGATTTGCTTCACAAAATAATTGGGAGAACCAAAGTATATAATAGGAACAAACCAAATTAAAAACCTTAAAGTGCTATATAAATTGTAGTTATTATTGATATTATTATTGTTGACTCATCTATATTGATGGAGTTCAGAAAAATGACTTGAGGACTAATCACTATTCTGTTGTTCTCTTTTTATATTTAATGTTCTTTAGATGGTTGAACAAGTGTATAAAATGACTGCTTTTTTGTAGCAAGTACTGGGGTATAAGCTCATCCTCTGTAGATTCAATGAGAGCATCCTCAGAACAACTCCAGTAGCAGACAGGAAGTTAAGAATGATATGTACCAGGGGCAACTAGGTGGCACGGTGCATAAAGCACCAGGCCTGGATTCAGCAGAACCTGAGTTCAAATCCAGCCTCAGACACTTGACACTTACTAGCTGTGTGACCCTGGGCAAGTCACTTAACCCTCATTGCTCTGAAAAGAAAAAAAAGGGATATATATATTGACCTTTTTTCTAAGTGAAAATTTTTTTAGTCTCACATAGTTTGGCACTTATGAGTATTTTGCTATGTCATAACAAATTACTTAAAACATTATTCTTAAATGTTTATGGATCTATGTTATGTACAGGTTTTGTGGGGAGTAATTACTTTATCAAATACATTTTAATATTTGTATGTATAGTATAGGTATTTGTCATCTGTTGTCTTTTGGTGTATAAGTCTAGCCATATAATGTTCCCTTTCTAGGTATCCAAAAGATGCTAAATGTTTGTTGCTTGCCATGTAATTTTTTTAATAAAGTATTTTATTTTTTCCCGTTACATGTAAAGATTGTTCTCAAATTTTGTTTATACAAGCTTTCCAATTTCAGATTTTTCTCCCTCCCTCCCTTCCCTCCCCCCTCCCCTAGACAGCAGGTAATCTGTTATATATATATATATATATGTGTGTGTGTGTGTGTGTGTGTGTGTATGTGTGTGTATGTATATATATATATATATATACATAATAACATTAAACATATTTTTTCATTAGTCATATTATAAGAGAAAAATCAGAGCAATGAGGAAAAACCTCAAAATAGAAAAACATCAGCACCAAAACCAAAAGAAATAGTATGGTTCATTCAGCATCTATATACTCCACAGTTCACTTTTTCCCCTGGATTTGGAGATCCTCTTCCATCATGAGTTCCCTGGAACTCTTCTGTACCATTGCATTGGTGAGAAGAACATAGTCCATCACAGTAGATCAACACACAATGTTGATGATACTGTGTGCCATGTACTTTTTATAATTTTCATTATTTCATTGCCTTCTCTGTATAAGTTAATAAGTATGAATTCCTTAAAGATAAATGCTCTGTAAAAATCTGTTGGCAATGGACTGATCTTGAATTTGTTATTATAAGTCTCTATGGTTTTATAGACAAATCTGTGTGGCTCAACCATTTGATCAGTCCTTCTTTGTCAAAATAGTTTGGGTTGAATACAGCTGGATGTCACCCATGGAGTGTCTCTTGATTCCATTCTTGGATATTAGCCATTTCATATGAACTATACAGTGAGAATCTACCTTAAGTTACATTTGATAAATCCAGTTGGATATACCTGTTATCAATTGTGACAATTATAGCTTTGCAAAGAGGGGTCTATTTTTATGAAAAGTATGACTGTACATTTTATCTTTTTATTGTGTTCTCTAGGAACCATTAATCATTTTTCCTTCATTTTTTAAATGAGGGAGTATTAATGCACATATTGCTTCCTAATGTGTTTTCTTAACAATGTGTGGACTTTTGTTTTCACATATTGTAGATCTGATATTATCTGTTTAATGTGCCAGAAATATACAGTAAGTAAATAAAGATTAGTTACTCTAAATGTATTCTTTCAGTTATGCTGTATCTTCTGGTTCCCAGTCTTTTAACATATATATCCTCAGCTTTCTGCTTGATAACCCTAAGCTCAGTAAGTTATTGTTGTGTGTGTGTGTTTTTCCTAGAAAATAATAAGGCATATTGCCTTGAATCTGCTTATGTTTCCTGGAAGCATATGAATAACTTTACATTTCTGAGGCCAAATAACATTTTGATTGATATCACTGGAGAAATTTTCCATAAGATGAAGGATCTATTTAACCTTTTGTTTTTCATTGAAGTGATATAATGGTGGCATGTATGTATACCAGAGGATCAATTGTACTGTTTTAGGGCAATAAGATGCTCTCTTTGTCTTAAAAGAAATAACTACTCAATTCTATTCATGAGGGATGATATTGAGTATAAGACTAAGGCAGAAACCTAGTGGAATTTACCTGTCTCCCCTAAAGGAGTGATATTTTCTATCAGTTGTTATTGACATTAAAACGGTCCAGTAATACAAAAGCCCCCAAATCTAAAGTAGGTTCTCTCTCTCTCTCTCTCTCTCTCTCTCTCTCTCTCTCTCTCTCTCTCTCTCTCTCTCTCCCTCCCTCCCTCCCTCCCTCTTTCTCTCTCTCTCTCTCTCCCCCCCATACACACACACACACACACACACACACACACACGTACATACCACACACATGTATAAAAGTAACTAGCTACTTACCCTTCCATTACTGTTGGAACTTGGAATCTTTTATCTGCTGTCTAGTCCTCACAAAGATCCTCACTGGGTATAGCATCTCTACTAAGCAGATTGCTTTGCTAAGCTCCCAAACAATTTTAATAAAAGTTGCCAGGGATGATTCTTTACTGAATCCATAGCTGGCTCTCTTTTTAACTGTCAGGGATCACATTCCTTGAAACTGCTCTCAGAGTTGAGTAGCTATCTCTATAACTATTCCCATTTGTTGAGTTTATCTCTACTTTGGGGCAGCTAGGTGGTCCAGTGGATAGAAAACTGGCCCTGGAGTCAAGGAGGACATGAATTCAAATCCAGCTTGAGATACTTGAAACTTACAACTGTGTAATTTAAGATTCTAAATGTGGATTCTAATCTGTTCCCCCAGTTTTCGGGAAACTGACTAAAAATCACTGATAAAATGAGTTTAGGTTTTTAAGGGTTTATTGGAAAATAGAAAGAAAAAGATTGAGAACAGAATTCTAACAGCCTGGCATTCCTATCTTTCCTCAAATTTCCTGTGAAATCCTCTGCCGCCACCACTATCAAGTCAGGAAGCCAAAAAAACCCCAGTGCTCTCTGTGCAGGCTCCCTTTCCTCCTTCCTGTCTCCTCCCAGACCATAGGAGGCTCCTCAAGTTGATTGGCTGGTAGCCTTGATAGACAGCACCCATGACTAAACGTCATTTCCTGACGCCAAGGAAAAGCCACAATGCCTGAGGCATTTTCCTCATGGTGGAGCTTTCCCACAGCAAGTCTCAAGTAGGTGGCGTCATTCCAATCATTACACTACCTATGTGACCCTGGACAAGTACCTTAACCCTGATTCCCTTAAACAACCAGGGCCATCTCCAGTCATCCTGATAGCTACCTTGCCACTAGACGCAGATGGTCCTGGAGGAAGGAGTGAGACTGGTGACTTTGCCCAGCCCTTCCTTACTTAAATTCACTTTACAGCCAGTCATGACATCACCAGACATCATGGTCCTCTTTGAGAATGAAGGACAAACAACAACAACAACAACCAACAACCAATAACCACCACCAACAACAATTACCTATACCTTGAACTCTCAAACTGACATTCCAAATGTTGGATGAGATCTCTACTTTGGGGCAAATAATCCTTCTGTTAGCCACTATGGCTAATGTGTACATCTGTAGCTATACTCTGTTTTGCTTAGGACTAGTACTAATTCTTCCCTTAATATAGCCTCCCTCTTATTACTCCTTCTTCCTCTTCCCATTTTCCTCCTGTTTCTTTGTCGAGTGAAATGTATTTTCTGTACCATGTCTGTGTATGTGCAGCTTGAAATGCTATATAAATCCTAGCTATTACTATTAAGATTTATTCATATTTTGGGCAATGTATGCTGTGAATGTTTAATATAAATCGAATACCCTATAATTTGTCTATTTTTCAGGGGTCACTATAAACTCATATTTTGTAACAAATATGTGAAACCTTGTTAAGAAAAATGAGAACAGGCTTGACTCAGAGTGGTAAAGTGCTTTGCTAATACTGGAAGCATTTGAGCCAGCAATTATGAAACTGATCTGGACCATCAGTGTTTTCCAGTTTTGCAAAAAATCTAGAGTTTCAGTCACCTCCTTTTATCTAAGCATTCTGCCATTCATTATAATGATCATGTGCAGTTTTTGTTTCACATTTCATCTAACATATATTTTCATTATCTTGGGCTTCTTTAAACATAAAGAACAGGATTTTCTCTTTCCTGTAATTTCTTTGCATCTTTGACCTCTATCTATACTGTTGTTTATATATATATATATAATTTTTTATATATGTATATATATATATATATATATATATATATATATATATATATATATATATATATATATATAATTCTTTCTTTTTGTGTAGCTTTGATTCCTTGTATAACCATTTTTTCTCAGGGTTTTGTTTTCAATTATACTTTGTATTAAAAATTTCTGATAAACTTTTGCTTTCCAGATTCCATTTTACATATTTCATTTTTGTTTGATTTAATTGGCCAAAATGATCTTTAAGATTTCTAATTTGTGTACAGGCCATATATTGATATAAAACTCCAATGTCTTTTCATACCTTTGGTAGTTTTCATAAAAGCCATTTCTCCCATGGTGGTTTTTAAAATCTATTGTAGGAATATTCCTAGATAGCTCCACCTTTCTTCCTATACCTCTTACATGCATGTGCATGGTTTTGTATGTATACTTAAATAATGTATTATATTTAGTATGATATCACATTACATATATGTGTGTGTGTGTGTGTGTGTGTGTGTAATATGAGTATGCCTACACACATATTTAAAACATATCTAATTGTTGTTTTTCGGTCATTTCAGTCATATCTGTCACCCCATCTGATGTTTTCTTGGCAAAAATACTAGAGTGGTTTATGATTTCCCACACAGCTCATTTTAAAAATGTGGAAACTAAGGCAAACAGGGTTAAATGACTTGCCTAAAATCACACAGCTAGTAAGTGTTGGAGGTCAAATTTGAACTCAGACCTTCCTGACTCCAGGTCACTGTGTGGATAGATAGATAGATAAATAGATAGATAGATGGATGGATGGATGTAGATATACATAGATAATTATTATTATTATGGAAAAATTATTGTTCATGTTTATTATATCAGATAAGTTTTATAATAATAATAATAACCAGCATTTATACAGCACTTTAAGGTTTGAAAACTGCTTTACAAATATTTTTCTTTTTATCCTCACAACTACCCTAAGTGCTATTGCTATTCCCATTTTACAAAGAAGGAAATAAAGACAAGGAGAGGTTAAATGAATTCTTGCCTTCAAACTCTAAAAGAATCCTTAGAATTCCATTCCAAGGGTGTCCATCACTTCTTCAAATTGTTCTTGTTGTGGTGGTTGTTGTGTTTTCTTTTTTCTTTTACTTTTCTTTTTTTAATCTTTTTTCTTTTAGGGAAATTGAGGTTAAGTGACTTGCCCAGGGTCACACAACTAGTAAGTGTTAAGTATCTGAGGTCGGATTTGAACTCAGATCCTCCTGAATCCAAGGTTGGTGTTCTATCCACTGTACCACTTAGCTGCCTTGCTTGTCCTTCATTTTCTTTCTTTCTTTTTGTTTTTGTTTTTGTCTTTGTTGTAGGGCAATGGGGGTTAAGTGACTTGCCCAGCTAGTAAATGTCAAGTGTCTATGGCCGGATTTGAACTCAGGTCTTTCTGAATCCAGGGCCAGTGCTCTATCCACTGTGCCACCTAGCTGCCCTTTGTCCTTCATTTTCAAAGAGGATCATGACAATGAGAGGTGATGTCATGACTTGCAGTGAAGGAGGGCTGTGCAAGGTCACCAGTTTCCCCCTCTCTCCAGAGAGAGTGATTCAAGAGAATTCCAAAAGACTCATGATTGCAAATTCTCTCCACATCCAGGAAAAAACTATGGAGTTTTAATGCAGATCAAAGCATAATAGTTTCACTTTTTGTTGTTTTTTTCTTCTTTCTTTTGGTTTTCCCCTTTTGTCTTGATTCCTCTCTCACAACATGACTAATGTGGCAATATGTTTAACATGATCATAATTTATAACCTATAAAAGATTGCTTCATGGCTTCAGGATGGGGGAGGGAGGAAGGGAGAAAAATGTGGAACTCAAAATCTTACAAAAATGAAAGATGAAAACTATCTTCACATGTAATTGGATCACACAGCTAGTAAATGTCAAGTGTCTGAATCTGGTTTTGAACTCAGCTTCTCATGACTTAAGGATAAGTACTTTATCTACTGTGTCACCTATCTGTCCTGTTCCTTCTTCAAATGCATTCAAGATATCAATGTTATTTTTGACATCCATTTCATAATTAGGTAACATTTCTGGAAATTGTGTTAAATATATACTTTAAAAGCCTTGACTTTCTTTATCTTTTCCCCTCTTCAGATTTAAGTATCTTTTCCATTTCTACATCTAATCTGATTTTAGTAATGAAAACATAATTACTCTACATTTATTTGCAATATGTTGCTGAGGATTTGGACTTGGGGTTACTATTGACAATTCAGTATGAAGCTTTTGTCTATAACTGGTAAATTCTGATTTCAATTTTATCCAGCTTCCTTAGTACCTTCATAGTCAATGTGTCTTGCCTAGAGGAAAAATAAAGTATTTGTAAAGGTTATCCATTTATTCGATTTCACCTGTAGATTCCAGCTTGAAAGCTTTAGTCTCTCATTTTTTTGATACACATAATTTTATACTTATTGAGTACAAAAAATATTTTCATAACATTTTAAGTGAGGTCACGTAGCTTTATTTTATCTATGTTCCCCAAGTGCTTAAAATACATTTTAGTTTGACCCTCTTTTTTATTTGAAAGTCATATTTACTTCTATTTAGAAAAAAGACAATGGATTTATGGCTAATCATAACCATAATGGGCAAAAGTGTCTGACTTAAATATTTCATATTTTTTATCAATTGCTCTTGATATTATTGTATTGGCATAGTTTTTTAATGTAAATTTTTTCCATATGGACATTAAATATTGTGAGATTAAAATTGGATATTAGATCATAAATCTCCCCTACTTAACCTTTCCCTTAATTTATCTCCCAGACTAGTAAATGGAAGAAGCTTCTGGTTTTCTAGATAGAGCCTTTATTGTATGGTAGTCACAAGGTGATGTTGATTAGAAGGATAGGAAAGTAGAAATACAATACAAATCGTCTTAAGTCTAGGCTTAGTCTATATTCTGTATAAAACTCACCAAAACCCAAGGCCACTTTTGGGGAGAGACACCGAGTCAAGCGTGTGCTGTTAACCGAGAGCTGGGCCGAGTCAAACTCCAGTCCGCATCTGTCTGTGCAGCACAGCCAGGAGACCAGCGGAGCAGGAAAAAGCTCCCACTTCCGTTCTCTCCTTGCCTTTTAAGCTCGCACCCCGGAAGTCAGAAGTCGAGTGCTCAGCAGGCAATGCTGTTGGTCTCCTCCCCAAAACGGTGGTCCTAAAAAAACCCAAAAACTGGCGTCTCTCCATTATCCAACCGACTGTTAAAACTTTTTACCACAATATTTTCACAATTTTACTATATTGGGTCAGTTTTGAAGTATGTGACTAAACTATAAGTGTAGAACCAACTTGAAGATTTTACAATAATTAACAAAGAAGGGGCAGCTAGGTGGCACAGTGGATAAAGCTCCAGCCCTGGATTCAGGAGGACCTGAGTTTAAATATGGTCTCAGACACCTGACACTTACTAGCTGTGTGACCCTGGGCAAGTCACTTAACCCTCATTGCCCTGCAAACAAACAAACAAAAAAGCAAACAAATAAATAAAAAACAAAGGAATGGAAATGTTATTTCATGTGCCTACATCTTGTTCAACCAACTTGGAAGAAAAAAACCCTGCTCTTTATATATCTGTAACCTCCTTTGCTTCTCAGACAAGATATTGTTGGGCATTTTAAAAAATGTGTTTGTAGCCCTTTTTTCAGTCATGCAAGCTTAGGAATCTATATAAACTGCATAACTATATAGTACATTTGTAAGGGTCACTATTGTTCTTATATTTTACTAAGAGCCATATGTTGCTTTCTGTTAAGAAGGAGGCGGTCAAAGCACCACCATGATACTTTTGGACCAATAATGGGAGAACTTACCTAGGCCCCACTGCTTTCCAATTTTACAGACAAGCTAGAATTTTCCATTTCTCTTGGTTTAAATCTAGTGTCATTCATTGTAGCTGTGGTACATTTCCTGTTTGTTTCTTCTTTGATCCAACTTGGATTTTTGTTGTTTTGAATTTCTGTAATCATATAGACACCAAGAAATTTTCCACATTCTTTTTCTTTATGACTTTGTTCTTTTATCTGATTTCTTTATTTCTTAATTGTCTATTATAAAGCCTTGAAATTTAATTGTTTATTTTGTTTTTTGAACTGTTTTGACTTCTTGTATCTCCTTAAACTGTTGTTTCAATCGCCAATTAAGGGCATCTAAAATGTTGCCTCGGGGGAGCTAAGTGGCACAGTGGATAAAGCACCAGCCTTGGATTCAGGAGGACCTGAGTTCAAATCCAAGCTTAGACACTTGACATTTACTAGCTGTGTGACCCTGGAAAAGTCACTTAACCCTTATTGCCCCACCAAAAAACAAAAACAAACAAATAAAATGTTGCCTCTAATTAAGGAATTTGGCATTCTATTTTCTTATTGAGTACCAAGTAGATATTGAAGTAATCTCCCAATGCCATTCTGTAGATTTTCAATAGTTCTGCAGTCATTTCTTTCATGCTGGTGTTTGATGCCTATCCTTAAGAGTGTTATAGCTCCACCTTCTCTCCTATGGCAATGACCACCACATATTCAACTCTGTGTAGGACCTAAGATATTTTTACAATTTCTGTCAAATTCCTTGAGAAACTTTGTTCGTTTATAACAGTTGTACTATATACCAGCTTTTAAATTTACTGTTTTAGTATAATTGGTCTGAAAGGTAGATTCATGTTGTCACATTCAAAAAGGATTTTTTAATTGGTCAGCCATCTATTCAGTCATTTGTAAAAAATTTATTATTTGTTATAATTTCTTCAATTTACATTAGGTGAAGCTTTTCAATGACTTGGAACTCTTTAATTTTCCCTTCATAAGATTTTAGAAGCATCTTGATTTCATCTCTTATTTTATCTAATATAGGTTTATGCATGAAGATACTTCTTCAGTGGATCTGAAGTAGTTAGAAATGTAATATTGTGTGAGATGGAGCTGAGAGTACCAAGGACAAAAAACAGCATGAATCCCTTGCCTATAAGTGGTGAGATTTGTTTCAAGTTTTGTTATGATATAATTGAAGCAGAGTCTGGTACTCACTCTCCTAATCCCCACTCACATTAATAGATCAGGTCCTCACAGGGCAGTTTGATATTTCTTTCTTCAGGGTTCTAGGGGTAACCTGAAGTGTTCAAAGGGGTGTTTCTTTAGTACTATAGCCCATGAAACCCCAGTGGAGTACTTTTCATTCAATATCAATTATCCAGCCAGAGTTAATTAGTATTTAAAGAAGGGTATTTAATAAGCTTGACTATTGCAAGAACAGTAGATGCAAAATATATCTCAAAATCTAGGATACTTTCCCATAAGTCCATACAGAGTACAGGTGAAAGTGGTCTTGGGCTTAAGGAACACATGTGGTAAAGGGCAAGTCACAGCTCCTGGTTCTAGAATCCTCTTCTCCTTTTGATGAGTTCTTATAATGTTGTCTTAGATATAGTATAGTATTGGGCTTATCTTGTAGATCCCAATGATGTCTTTTTTTCAGTACATCTATTTTTTTTCCTTGGTTCCTGGTGCAGATCCTGCCAGCAGCTTACTGCTGTTATAGACATTAGTTAGATGCCCGAGGGAAATCTAAAATCTTCTTATCATTCTGTTCAAAGGGAGGGGAAGGAGAAAGAGATTATTTTCCTTTCTTTCCCATTAAGAAATTAATTCTCCAGGATTTGGTTAGACTTCTCCATTCTCTACACTTGTCCACCATTTGCCAGGCTCTAAATTGGCTTACTCTTTTGTCCAAGACCCACAGGTCAGAATGAATGTCTTCTGCCAATCTCCTTACATGTTCTGTGCAGTATCATTTAGCTATATTCAACATCCTAATTTTTATTAATAATTTTTACACATAGCTTAATGCCTTGGATTGAATAATTCAATAGAGATATTATCAACTAATTAATGTGGCTACTTGATGTGGGGGTGGGGTGATTGATTGATTTAACCTACTCCAAAAGTGTCATAATACTGGTACAAAATGAAAGTATTTACATGTATTTTTTGCTTTTAATTTGTCTCTCCCAATGTCCCTTCATTCAACCAATGTTATATCTCCACCCTAAATGAAACACTTAATGCATACATGCAAATTCAGGCCAAAACATTCCCATATTGGCCCTATCTGAAAATGTACATTTCTTTTGAAGTGTAAGTTGATTACCTCTCAGTTAGGAAATGAGTGACATTTCATGTTCATTCTTTCTGAATGATAGTGGAGGTTCATTGCATTGATCAAAGTTCTGAACTCTTTCAAATTTATTTTTCTCTATAATGATGTCAACATTATATAATTGTTGTGGTAGTTCCCCTTATTTTTCTCTGTACCAGCTCATAGAGGTCTTCCTAGCTTCCTCTGACATTATCTATTTCATAATTTCTTCATATACCACAACTTATTTAGTCATTTGCCACTAGATACATACCCCCCATTAATATCCAGTTTGGGGCTAAGATGAAAATAACTATGAAAAATTAATTTTGTAAATACAAGTTTTTTTATTGATATCTTTTATTTTATTTTTGCAGGGCAATGAGGATTAAGTGACTTGCCCAGGGTCACACACCTAGTAAGTGTCAAGTGTCTGAGGTTGGATTTGAACTCAGGTCCTCCTGAATCTAGGGCCAGTGCTTTATCCACTGTACCATCTAGCTGCCCCAATACAAGTTTTTTTATACTTTGATTTCCTTGGAGTATAGGGTTCAATCAAATATTCACAGGTGAGTAACACTGGTGACATAATTCTAAACAGTTTTCTAGAATGACAGGCCAATTTACAGCTCTATCAACAGCATAATAGTATACCTCTTTTCCCCTTAAGTATCTATCATTTCCATCATTTGTCACATTTGCCAATCTAATGAGTGTGAAGTGGAACCTCAATCTTGCTTTAATTTGCATTAATCTAATTAATAGTGATTTAGAATTTTTTCATATGGTTGTTAATATCTTGGATTTCTTCCTTTGGAAATTGTCTGTTCATATGCTTGGCTATTTATTGGGTAGTGGTTCTTAGTTTAATAATTTTGAATCAGTTCCTTATATATTTTGTATATAAGCCTTTTATCAGAAAAACTTCCTGCAAAGATTTTTATTAGTTGTTTCCCTTCTAACAAATTTTTATATAATAAAATTGCCCATTTTATCTTGCATGATCCTATAACTTCTTTTGTCATGATCTCTTCCCTTATCTATATATCTGAAAGGAAATCCTTCCTCTTCTAATTTTTTATAATGTAAAATTTTATATCTATGTCATACCCATTTGGAGCTTTTTTCTCCCTTGGGTTGTTCTTTCCATTTGCAATGTTGTAGTAACCGTGTATATTGTTTTCTTATTTTTGCTTATCTCACTCTGCATCAGTTCACTTATGTGAACTGTCTTTCATTTCTTCCAACACAGTTATATTCCCATTGAATTAATGTAAAACAATTTGTTTAGTCATTGCCCAATAAATAAACATTCTCTTTGCATTCAATTACTATTGTAAAAAGTGCTGCTATAAATATTTTGATGTATATGAGAAATTTATTCTTATTAATAGCTTCTTTGTGGCATAAACATGGTACTGGAATACCTGGGTCAATGTGTGTGTATATTTTAGTCACTATATTTGCACAATTAAAATTGCTTTCCAAAATTATTATATTGATCTACAATTCCATCAACAATAAACTACTGGTCCTATTTCCCTAGAGAATTTCTGATATTGTTTATTTTCATTTTTTATCATCTTTGCCAATTTTTAGGCTGAGAGGTAAAAACCTCAGGAATATCTTGATTTGCATTTTTTGTATTATTAGTAATATGGAACATTTTTTTCACATGGTTGTTAATGGTCTGCAATTCTTGAGAACTTTTTGTTCGTATCCTTTGACCACTTATTATTGAGGGAATGACTTTTTATCTTAAAGATATCTGTTGATTGTTTTATATATCTCCATACCAAATTATCATCCCATTTAGTTGATTCCTTTTTTATCATAGGTAGATCATTTTTGGTGAAGAAACATTTTATTTTTATGTAAACAAATGTTTCTGTTTTGTCATATAAATGTTCTTAATCTCTGTCTTTTTGTTAACATATCTATTATCCATAATTATGATGATCTACTTTTATACAAATATTTTTAAGGTTTTTCATTATGACAATTTTCATTATTAAATTCACACATCTACTTAGAATTTACTGCAGAATATGGTATAAGGTATTGTTCTAAGCCTAATTCTTCCAGACTGCTTTCCAGTTTTGCCAGCAGTTTTTATCAAATAGGAAGCTCTTTCCTAAGTAATTTATGCTTTCTGATTTATTTGTTATTGAGTTTCAGCATTTCTCATTGTTACTTCTCTATTCTGTTCCATTTTCCTATCTCTATTTTTTAATCAGTATGAGATGTTTTTTAGGGGAAAGGGGATGGGAAAGGAATAGGCATTTATATTGCAACTATGTTTCTACATGCCAGGACCTATGCTAAGCATTTTACAAATATATAACTTATTTAATCTTCAAAACAACCCTTCAAGGTAGGTGCTGCTAGGATGACCATTTTATAGTTGAGGCAAACAGGTTAAATGACTTGAGAAGGTCATACAGCTCATATATGTCTGAGGCTGAATTTGAACATGTCTTCCTGACTCTAGGGCAAGCACTCTATCCACTGTGCCAACTATTTCCCCTAGTTTTAATGACTGCAACTTTATAATTTTGAGTTCTCATTACATATTTATATAAATAGAGAAAAAATATAAAGTGTAGCCCCTATTAGCCCTTTCCCACTACCTTTTGAAGAACTTCCTTCATAATCTAAATCTTTTATTGTTCCAACTGAAATTTTTACTAATTTATCAAGTTGAACAAAGTGTTCCATTGACAATTTGATTAGTAGAACATTAAAACTGGAATTTTTGTGGTATTATCTTCTTATTTGTGGTATTATCTTCTTATTTTATTGACATTTATTGACATTGCCTAGGCATAAGCACTGAATGTTCCTTCAGTTATTCCAGTTATTCTTTTATTTTTTAACAAACACTTTTCTATTGAATCTATACAAGTATTTTGTGTTCATTGGTAGATTGATTCCTAAATAGTTTATTTAGGATGGTGTTTCCTTTTGTAGTACCTCCTTCTGGATTTTGTTATTATAATATGGAAATGCTGTTGATTTGGGAGAATTTATTTGTACCCTGGAACTCTGCTGAAGCTATTATAGTCTCTTGCTGATTACCTGTTTTTTTCCTAAACAGACCATCATGTCATCAAAAACAAGGAAAGCTTTATTTTTATGCCTTTAATTAATTTTATTGCTATTGTTAGCATTTCTAGAATTATAAAAAATAGTAGGGAGAGGAAGCAACCTTTCTTGAGTCCATATTTTTAGGAAAGTTCCTAAATTTCTATTGCATATGATCCTTGCTTTTGGTTTTATATTATTTTCATTTTTAAAAGGTCCCTCTATGCGCATAATTTTTTTTGGGGGGGGGGCAGGACAATGAGGGTTAAGAGACTTGCCCAGGCTCACACAGCTATTTAAGTGTCAAGTGCCTGAGGCTGGATTTGAACTCAGGTCCTCCTGAATCCAAGGCCAGTGCTTTATCTACTGTGCCACCTAGCTGCCCCATGCCTGTAATTTTAAAGGTGTTAACATAAATAAGTATAATTCATCAAACATATTTTCTGCATATATTAAGATAATCATGCAAGGTTTTTTTGTTTTTAATATAATTGTCTTGATAGTTTTTGTGATGTTGAACCATTTTTGCATCCTTAGTCTAAATCCAGCTTGGTCATTAACTGATTTCATATAGTCTATTTGACAAAATTTTCTTTTAAAATATTAATTGATATTCAAAAGTAATATTAGTTCATATTTATCCTCTGTTTTTTCTTCCTTTCTTGGTTTAGGGATTACCATATTCCCCCTCCTTCTCTACAAAGACAGCATTTTATATCTTCAGTTGTTTTAACTTAATCTACTTTGAAATACCTCTATTCTCATGAGTTCTCTTCCCCGCTTTCTCAACCTGTTCCTTCTCCCTAGTTTCAAAATTTTGCTTAACATATACATTTCTATCTCTTTCTTCCTTTTTAACTATTTAATTTGTCCTCTTTTTTCTGTTGGAAAATAATTCAAGTAAACTCCTGCCTTTTTCTATTCTCCTTAATCTTGTTTTGCTTCTTACTTGAAAAATATATTTTCTGAATATTTTATTACAAATGATTTCTTCCCTTCATTCTCATGACTGTTTCTCTTCTCATTCTTTCTATTCTAGACTTTGTTGGATTTTTAGCCCTTATGTTTATTTATTCCTTCTTTAGTTTAGTATGCCTCATGGAATTAAAACTTCTAAGGTATCTATTTTAAATTCTCTCTTCTAAACAGGTTTTGTATTTTTGCCTTATTCTGTTACTGTCCCTGCTTCCTTTTTCTACTATGCCTCACTCTTATGAATTCCAATTCCTGAAAATGTTAGAGAGGAGAAAAATATGGTTCAGTGGTAAGAATTTTCCCATGTCTTTGTGCAGTTGTTCATAGTTACTGTTTTCTCATTTTCCATGAAATTCCCTCCCTGGCCCATTCCCTCCCACTTTTCTGGGTTAGTTACCCTGCCCCCCTTAGTAGTTTTATTCACCTTCTCCTAAGCCAAAATGATTTAAGCATCAAATCCCTGCCGATGACATCCATTATAATTTCTCTTCTCCCATTACAAAATAGCTCTCTTCCCCATGAGAATATTCTTTACTGGTGCTCCCCCATATCACTAAGACAAACTTCCTCCTTTATCTCCCCCGTCTCCCTCTTGCACCCTTTCCTATTTTATTTTAGACTCTTCTTACTGACAAATTTTTCCTTCTGGGCAGCTAGGTGGTGTAGTGGATTGAGCATTGGCCCTGGAGTCAGGAGGACCTAAATTCATATCTGGCCTCAGACACTTGACACTTACTAGCTATGTGACCCTGGGCAAGTGACTTAACCCGATTTGCCTCTCCAAAAAACAAAACAAACAACCAACCAAAAAACCCACAACTTTTCCTTCATTGTTAACAATTGACTTGATTTGAATATATTACCTATTCTCCTCTATCTCTTTCCAATCCTCTACCCAAATATGTCTTCCTATTCTGCATTATAGTCCCACTTTTTTTTTAATGACTTTCCTGGAGGCAGGGTATTGTGAGGTTTAGTTCATGATATTTTAGGCCTGTTCCTACAACATTGCTTCTTCGTTTTGACTTCCATGTTTAATCAAGCCTGTATGTGTGTATGCGTGTGTTTAAAGAAAGAAATCTAATGGTCTCTCTGTGCTTGCTTTGTGGTTATTATTCTAAACCCACACATATATTTTTATTTTTTCCTATTTTTCCCTGGGATGACTGATAACTATTTTGTTATTTCTGTCGTCCTAGGTGCCGCTGCCATCGTCGTCGTCATCGTCATCTTCTTCTCCTTCTCCTTCTCCTTCTCCTTCTCCTTCTCCTTCTCCTTCTCCTTCTCCTTCTCCTTCTCCTTCTTCTTCTTCTTCTTCTTCTTCTTCTTCTTCTTCTTCTTCTTCTTCTTCTTCTTCTTCTTCTTCTTCTTCTTCTTCTTCTTCTTCTCCTTGTCCTTCTCCTTGTCCTTCTCCTTGTCCTTCTCCTTGTCCTTCTTCTTCTCCTCCTTCTCCTTCTCCTCTTCCACAGGGTAATGAGAGCTAAGTGACTTGCCCAGGGTCACACAGCTACTAAGTGTCTAAACTGGATTTGAACTCAGGTCCTCCTGAATCCAGGGCCGGTGCTTTATCCACTGAACCACCTAGCTGCCCCCAGGACCTAGATATTTTCAAAGAAAATAATCTGTTTGAATTGATTTTTCTTTGTAGGAATAATTTTAATGCATCTTTTGAATAAATGTACCTTTTTTTCACTAATGATCAGGTTCAAGCTTACAGAATATATATCATATTGGGTTGTATCTTTGCTCTTCGAGAATTTTGTCCAGGAGATTCCATTCTTTTCAGGAGTTTCTAATGGATGCAGAATGTTGTTGCTGTTCAATTGTTCAATGGGGTGTGACTCTCTGACCCTGTATGGGATTTTCTTGGCAAAAACAAAAGAAAAGAAAAGGGAAAAAATAGTGTGTGGGTTGCCATTTTCTTCTCCAGGATTTAGAAAGTCCTGTAGGTTAAGAAGGCAAACAGAGGTTAAGTAACTTGCACAGGGTCTTATAACCAGTGAGTGTCTGAGGCCAAAATTGAAATTAGATCTTTTTTTTTGAATCATAAAAATATTTTATTATTTTCCAGTTACATGTAAAGATAGTTTTCAACATTTGTTTTCATAATATTTTTAGTTCCAAATTTTTCTCCTTCACTCCCTTCTCTCCACCCTCCCCAAGAGAGAAAGCAATATGATATATGTTATATAGGTACAATAAAAATAAACATATTTCTACTTTAGTTATGTTGTGAAAGAAGAATCAGAACAAAAGGGAAAAAGCTCAACCCCCCCCCCAAAAAAAAAGCAAAAACAGTATGGTTCAATCTGTATTCAGAATCCATAGTTCTTTTTTCTGGATGTGGAGAACATTTTCCATCATGAGTTCTTTGGAATTGTCTTGGATCATTGTACTTCTGAGAAGAGCTAAGTCTATCACAGTTGATCATCACACAATTTTGCTGTTACTGTGCACAATGTTCTCCTTGTTCTGCTTACTTCACTCAGCATCAATCCACTAAAGTCTTTCTAGGTCTAAATATATATATATATATATATATATATAAAAACAGCAATATTGTAAGATGATCAGCTGAGTAACTTAGTTACTTTCAGCAATGTAAATCTGCCTACTCCTTATTTCTTACAGCACAATAGTATTCCATTACATTCATATACCACAACTTGTTCAGCCATTCCACAATTGATGGGCATTCCATCAATGTCCAATTCTTTGCCACCACAAAGAGAGCTTCTATAAATATTTGTGTACATGTGGGTCCTTTCCCCTTTTTTATTGATCTTTGGGATACAGACCTAGTAGTGCTATTACTGGGTCAAAGGATATGCACAATCCCAAAGCCCTTTGGACATAGTTCCAAATTGCTTTCAAGAATAATTGGATCAGTTCACAACTCCACCAACAATGTATTAGTATTCCCATTTTTCCACAGCTTCTCCAACATTTATTACTTTCCCTTTTTGCCATATTAGCCTATCTGATGGGTGTCAGGTGGTACCTCAGAGTTGTTTTAATTTGCATTTCTCTAAACAATAGTGATTTAAAGCAATTTTTCATTTGGCAATAGATAGCTTTGATTTCTTCATCTCAAAACTGCCTGTTCATATCCTTTGACCATTTCTAAATTGGAGAAAGACTTGCATTCTTATAAATTTGATTTATAGAACTCAGGTCTTTTTGAATCTAATCCCAGTGCTCTATCCAATGTACTACTTAGCTGCTTCTGGACATGGAATACTTTTGTGTTATTTGAACTTCCCTTATTTTCTATTTTAATGTTTTCTTCTTTGGTCTCTTGTAGAAGTAGTTGTTTAGGGGTGGCTAGGTAGCACAGTGGATAAAGCACTGGCCCTGGATTCAGGCGTACCTGAGTTCAAATCCGGCCTCAGACACTCAACACTTACTAGTTGTGTGACCCTGGGCAAGTCACTTAACCCCAATTGCCTCACTAAAAAAAAAAAAAAAAAGAAGTAGTTGTTGGCCCTTAGAGCTGTTAAATTAAACTACTATATATGTCTTAAATTTTGAAGAAGAAGGTTTTATTTATTTATGATTTG
This sequence comes from Dromiciops gliroides, assembly GCF_019393635.1. NCBI lineage: Eukaryota > Metazoa > Chordata > Mammalia > Microbiotheria > Microbiotheriidae > Dromiciops > Dromiciops gliroides. Next base: position 292,083,646 of record NC_057864.1, on the reverse strand, counting down.
GGGTTTTTTTGGAAGTGATCTGTGGATTTATTGATACTTTATACTTTGTGTTCAAAAGTTCTGGCCAATTGTATTATTTTATGCTTTATGGTGTTTCAGGGTTTTTTTTTTACTTGTATTAATGTTTTAGACCTACAACTTTGAAATTGCCTCTGTTCAATTGTATTTGAGATAAATCTGCTTTGCTTGAATAGAGATTGTTTTATTTTAAATTTGTTTCTTTTTCAGTTTGTCATTTGCTTCTGAGTATTTGTATTGTCAATAAGATGTTCTATCTGTCCTTTCTTTGATAAGACCTGCTAGCATGGATTCTAGTTTTTCCCTTTTGCCAGTTATTTCTGCTGTAAAGTTCAGATGCAAAAGCAGAAAATCTGTTTTCACAATTCATATTTCTCTTTTAAGCCAGGAAGATCTTTTTCTACATCCATGCTCCCTTGGAAATCTCCCAGGTCCTCTACCACCTCAGATATTGATTATTTCCTTTGCCTTGCATTGTTTATGCTTACATTCTTAAAGGGTCAGCTAGGTACTAGAGTGAATAATGTTAGGCCTAGAATCAAGAAGACCTCAGTTCAAATCCAGCCTCAGATACTTATTAGCCATGTGAACCTAAGCAAGTCACATAATTTTTTTTATGTCTCCGTTTTCCCATCTGTATAATGAGAATAATAGTAGCACCTAACTCCCTGGGCTGTTGTGAAAATCAAAAGAGATAATAATTATAAAGTGTTTAGCACGGTTCCTGGAACATAGTAAACACTGTACACATGCTGCTATAGTTAATATCAGTTGCCTGCACTCTTTTGGCTGATCTAGAGGAAATAGTCCCTTCTTTATTATTATCTTCCCTGTTGATTAAACAGTTTATGCTTAAGATCTTTAGTTGACTTTTCTTCCTCTTAAAATCATTAGTAATTTGAGCATTTGTTCTCAATTCTTTTTCTTAATTTTTTCTTAAATGTTTTCTTTGAATGTGGTTTCACTCAAGACTAGACCTCAAAGCTTTGTAAACCTTCTATCCCATCCGAGGTAATTTACATTTCATCAGCCATGATACCTATCTCAAATGACTTGGGCTGGGGTGGGGTGGGGGCGGCATGGAAGATGACAAAACAGGCCACAAGTAGAAGCCAATCCTCTTTTTTGAAGGACTATTAGAATGCCACATACACATTAATGGCCTACCCCAGTTCCCTTTGTTTCTGAGTTCTCTGGTTGAATAATGTTGTAGTATAAAGCACTGCCATGCTACAGTCCCAGCCAGATCAAGGTCCTGCCTTTTGATTTTCCATGGCATAAGGAATTGGGGTGGGGGTGGCAGGAAAATAGTTGAGATCTGCCGAAATTCTGTGAATTGGTTTGCATAACCCTGAAAGAGTGTCATGCTGGGCAGAGGAGGGAGCAAGGATTCGACTCTTCTGTGTTAGTTCATTGGGATGTTATCACATTAAGGGTTGAGCTGTCAACATCAGAAGACAGCAAAAACTGCTTAATCACTTGTATATCCTTATTATTTTGGAGAGGGATGAGAAATCATGAGGATTACAGAAGGTATCTATCCATATACTTTGTTACCTGATCCAAAAATAGTATACACTTTCTAATATAGTATAACCTAATTGTTCATGTTTTATTTTAAATTGTTCTGCCAATTTTAATTTGGTATTTTGGTCCATAGATTTCTTTCTCTGCTTTGTCTCTCCCTGGTGTTGGTATCAAGAACTTTGAAAATGATTAGAAAGATTCCTTGTTTCTTTATCATTTGTTTCTTTTAAAAATATATAATTTAGGGGGGTAGCTAGGTGGCACAGTGGTTAAAGCTCTGGCCCTGGATTCAGAAGAACCTGAGTTCAAATCCAGTCTCAGACACTTGATACTTACTAGCTGTGTGACCCTGGGCAAGTCACTTAACCCTCATTGCCCTGCAAAAAATTTATATATATATATTTCCCCAAATACATGTTTTTTCCACTTAATAGTATTTTTTCCAATTATGTGTAAAGGTATTTTTCAAATTCATTTTGGTAATATTTTGAGTTCATTTTCTCCTTCCCTCCATAACCTTTCCCCCTTCCCAAGACAGGAAGCAATTTGATGTACGTTATGTAGTGTGAGAATGTTAAACTCATTTCCACATTAGTCATGCTGTGAAAGAAAAATCAGAACAAAAGGGAAAAACCACAAGAAAACAACAAAAGAAGTGAAAATAGGATGACTCAATATGCATTCAGATCCCATATTTCTTTCACTGAATGTGCATTGCATTTTCCATCATGAGTCTTAGAGAACTGTATTGCTGAGAAAGGATAAATCCATCACAGCTGATTATCACAAATTGTTACTGTTACTATGTACAATGCTCTCCTGGTTCTGCTCACTTCACTTTGCAACAGTTCATGTAAGTCTTTCCAGGATTTTCTGAAATCTGCCTGCTCATCCTTTCTTATAGCACAATAGTATTCCACTATATTCATGTACCACACATTGTTCAGCCATTCCCCAATTGATGGGAATACTCTCAATTTCCAATTCTTTTCCACCACAAAAGAGCTGCTTTTTATTGTTATAAAATATATTGTGGTATTGGAATTAATTGGTTTTTATATTTGATAGAATTGATTTGCAAATCCATATGAACCTGAAGTCTATTTTTTCCTTTGAAAATTAATATAATATTTATTCAATTTTTTCTGATACTGAGATACTTAAACAATCTTTTTCTTCTTTTGTTCATGTAGGGTTTTTATATCAATATTCTCTAAATTAGAAATGTTTAGCATATAATTTAGCAAAATAGTTTTTGATAGTTTCCTTTATTTCCTTTTTAATTTGTTGTGGTCTTTTTATTTTTTTTACATGATCAATTTGATTTTCATTTCTTTTAAAAAATCAGAAAACTTGTTTATATACTTTATTTTTACCCCAAAAAGTCCCAATTCATCAATTCAACATTCTTTTCTTTTCAATTTTAATCTTTCTTTAATTTTAAAGCTTTCTATTTTAGTAATTAGTTGGGAATTTTTTATTTGTCATTCAAGTTATATAGCATTTCCAATTCCTGGATTTTTTTCTTTTTGTTGTTGATAAAAAAATGTTTAAATATAAATTTTCTCCTCAGACCTACTTTACATTCGTCCTATTCATTGTTCTACTGTATAATATATTGCTATAATTTTATCTGCTATTTCTTTAGAATTGTGTTAGTCTCTACAGACTAACTACTTTCACTTTTCTTTTAAAAGCTGTAAATGACAAATATTTTATTAACCCACTACAAACACCACAAAATGAGCAAATATAACCAAAAAAACCACAAATTTCTCCATTTATGCCTGTGTAATCTCGAATCTTAACCATCATTTCCCACTTTAGTGACAAATATCTTTTGTACTAAAGTATTTCTAGAAGATGGGATAGTAGCATTTCTGATTTGTTGTGGTATATCTTGCCTTTTTTGGTGCCAAAAGTCAAAGGAGCAATATTTTCTCTACTATCCATGGTAAAGTTGATCATTACATTGGTTTTGAATTGGACTAGGCCCTAACCCTTTGCCATGCAGACATTCTATTCATTCACTACAATGACCAGGATGTTATTCCAATCCATATTATTAACAAAGCACTATTTGCCAGTATTTTAGGGTTCTGTATTGGTGCTCAAATTGAAGTAAATGTATCATTCACAGTACTTTACTAATAGACAGTGCTTAATAAATGTTTGTGTACTTATAACAAGGGTAATGAGTCTGAGAATGTATATTATGGGATAGAATGGAACGGAGCACAATGTAATACTGTATAATTAAGACATTAAGTGTTTGATTTCAGCTTGGATTAATTTTTAATGGTCTAGAGAATTTTTTCTATTTATGCCATTTAAATCTAACACATTCGCAAAACCATGTAATTTTAGAGCCAGAAAGAACTTAGAAAGAACACTCTTTATGTAATTGATAATTTGACCAGGATCAAGATTCAGTTATTAACCTTTTAATGAGTTGTATTTTTTCTTTATTGCTTTTATCTTATTAATATCAAAAGTATTATTTGCTATTCTATCTTCATCTGTTGCATTCTAAATTTTTTTTAATATAAAATAAATCTGTATAATATTTTAATTAAAGGATTGGTGAAGGACCAATGTTAACATGAATAGAAAATAGTGGTAGATTCTTTCATGGCTGCTGGGTACTGATAAAATAAGTAAACTTTATCATTGTAAAACAGTTTATATCATTAAACATCCAATTAAAATAAAATCAAGTAGTTTCATTTACCCCAATGAAAATTATTTTCTTAGCCATTTCTCATTTCATCAACATCAACCTCTCAAACATCATATCTGAAAAACTTTTCAGCTATGAATTCTTGTAATGGATGCAATCACAAGGCCAGAATTTTCCCACAAACTATTTTTTAAACACAAAAAGTAAAATTCCCCAAATGAACAAAATATCAAACCTCTTGAATTTTACATGTTCTTCCACTGATAATGAAACTTCCTTCAATATTCTTATTAACTAGTTGTTTTTTTTTCTTAACCAATGCTCCCTCTCCAATTTTACAGATGAGGAAAGTTAGGGACAGAAAGTGGATAAAAAGGTAAAATAATTTTCCCAAGGTTATATATTCTGTGTAAACAAATTTAGTTTTTTCAATGCCAGATCAAATTACCAAAATTATTTTAAACAGCTAGAAAAATAATAATAATCATTTTGAAGAACAAAAGATCAAATATGTCAAGGAAATCAATGGGAAAAGATGCAAATGTATGGCTGTAACATATCAAACTGTATTACAAAATGGTAACCATCAAAATACTCTGGTACTAAAAAACAGTGTGGTAGATCAGTGGAATAGATTAGGTACACCATACACAGTAATAAATGACCATAGGAATCTAGTGTTTTACAAACTCAAAGATCTGACTTTTGGAACAAGCACTCACTATTTGCCAACAACTTCTGGGAAAAACTGAAAAGCAGTTTGGCAGAAGCTAGATGAAGACCAAAATCTCACACTATATGCCAAGATAAAGTTAAAATAGGATCATGACTTAGACATAAAGGGTGATATTATAAGCAAATTAAGAAAACATGGGAAATTTTACCTGTCTTATCTATGGATAAAAGAATTTATGATAAAACAAGAGATATAGAGTATTACAATATATAAAATGGATACTTTTATTATTTTAAAGTTTTTCACGAACAAAAACAAATTAGAAGTAAAACCAGAAACTGTGGAAAACATTTACAGAAAGTTTCTCTGATAAAAGCCTCATTTCTCAAATATATAGAGAACTGAATTAAATTTATAAGAATAAGTCATTTCACAATTGATCTAAGGATATAAAAACAAGCAGTTTTCAGAAGAAGAAATCAAAGCTATATATAATCATATGAAAAAAATGCTCTAACCCACCATTGATTAGATAAATGCAAATTAAAACAACTCTCTAAGGTAACACTTCACACCTATCAAATTGGATAATATGACCAGAAAGGAAAATTATAAATTTGGGGGGGAATGTGGGAAAATTGGGACACTAATGTACTGTTGGTGGAGTTGTGGACTGATCAAACCATTCTGAAGAGCAATTTGAAAGTATGCCTGAAGGGCTATAAAACTATGTATACTCTTTGACCCAGCAATACCATTTCAAAGAAATCAGAAAAATGGCAAAAAAAAAAAAATCAGAAAAAAGAAAAAAAGAAAATGACCAAATATACAAACCTAAGCAAATCTTTTTGGTGACAAGAATTGAAATCTGATAGGATGCCTATCAGTTGGGGAATGGCTGAACAAGCTATGGTATATGATTGTGAAAGAATACTGTGCTGTGAGAAATGAAGAGCAGGATGTTTTCAGAAAAATCTGGGCAATCTTACATGAATTGATGAAAAGTTAAGTAGGCAGAACCAGAAGAACACTGTACAGACTAATAGCAATCTTATATGATCACCAACTATGAATGACTTAACCATTCTTAGCAATATAATGATCCAAGGCAATTTTGAAGGACTTACAATGAAAAATGCTAGCCACCTCTAACCAAAGAATAGATGGAGTCAATGCAGATTGAAAAACAATTTTTAAAAATTTCTTGTTTTTCCTTTTTTGGTCTACATTTTCTTTTGCAACATGGCTAAAATAGAAATGTTTTGCATTACTGCACATATATTATCTATATCAAATTGCTTGACTTCTCAAGGAGGAGTGAGGGAGGGAGGGAGGAAAGGACTTTGCAACTCAAAATTTTAACATGAATTTTAAAAATGTTTTTACATGCAATTGAGAAAAAATGAAATAAATGTTAGAATTTATTTTGTTGACAATATAAAACAAAGACCAGGTTATTACAGAATATATGATTTTCTTCTAAAAGGTACATTCACCCTGCTTAGACATGCCTATTTTATCCTTTTCAAAAGTAACTGTCCTTTGGTGTTCCTCACCTCAGTAACACATATATGTCTGCCTATTGAAAACATACTGATTCCTCTTACAAGTATATGAAGTGAAGCAAAACAAAGCAAAAACAGAAAAGAAAACTCCGTATGTGCTACATTTATATCTAGTATATTGTCTGATTTCTGTTGGGGCCATTTTTTCCATAGATATTTTTGTTTCCCTATAAGTCAAATTAGGGAGATAGAGGATTGATCTCACTAAAATTTCTGACGGATGGGGCAAGCAACACTAAAGGTGCCTTCAAATCAACATTTTAAGATAAATTGAATCGGGGGGTTATTTTAAAGGTATGGCTGAGCTGAGGGGGAGCAACTATCAGAGGTGATCCATGAAGAAGTGGTTCATCTAATATTTTCTTTTATAAGTAATTATTGTGTGAACTGAGTGGTAAGGTCACTTACTTCTATTTGCTGAAAGATTTTAAGTCCTGTCAACATCCTTTAAATTTTGGCACCCTGCCACATTCACTATGGTCTTAGTTACACATGTGGTTTGACAAAGATGACCACTAAGGTCCCTTCCAAGTTCTAAGAAGAATATGGAAGACTGCTTGGGGCATTGTAGGTAGGTAGAGGCTCTATATTTCACAGTGGATCATCCTTGCAAGTTTCATAAATGAATGAGTTTGGGAGAATTTGAAAGTGAAAAGGATATTTTCCTTGGGTGGGGGAGACCAAAATGGGGAGAAGACTGGCAGAACATATCAAGAATAAAGAGGCAACAGAAAAGGCAAAAAGCAGATGCATCTTGGCACAGCAGAGGGAGCCAGATGGGGAGTAGAAATAGAAATAGGATAGGAACAGAATACGGAAGAGTACAAAAAATTTTATTTCACCCAGCAAGCAACCAGAGCCTGAGGATCATCTGAAAGAGAAAATTTATAAACTCTACAGTGTTTCAGATAGAGGGAAAATTAAAAAAGGATGAAAATGAAGGGAAAATGAGATGAGGAAAGACTGCTGACAGGGCTTTCTTACCTCTGAAATTTTCCCAGGACTAAGTATCCTTCTGAAACTAAGAAAAATAGGGCATTTTTACCAAAAGAAAAGATAGAGCAGATAAAGATAAGGAGGGGGGACACAATTGTGGGAGATTAAAAGCCTTGCATGCCCAGCACAACTTATCTTGTAAAAAAAAATCCTATGGAAAAAGAGTGGAGGAGATAGAAGGCTAGGAAGAGTCTTGAGATGAAAAAAAGAGATAGAAGGAATTCAAGGCAGTGTCATGGCGAAAAAGAGGGCTGAATTTGGAAACTGACTTCAATTCCCGACTCTGCTACTTACTACATATGTGATCCTTTTTTATAACTCAGGGATATATTGTTCTCAACTCTAAAATGATGGTTTTGGACAGCATAATGTAGAGTGCTGGATTTTTAGTCATGAAGACCAAGGGTTGTAATCCCACTTCATACATCTCGGGCAATTCATTTAACTTCTAAACCTCAGTTCATCATCCATCAATTAAGAGGATTAAACTATTCAGCCCCTAAAGTACCTTCTAGCTCTAAATGTATGATCTTGTAATTAGCATAGTGCTTGCCACAGAGTATGTGCTTAATAAGAGTATTGACCAACTGGTCCTAGATTTGTGGCAGAGAGTACCAGTTCCTATAGAAGACCTTTCTTGATTGTCCCAATTCTCTCTATCTCTCTTTACTTACCTGTATACATATAATAGCTGTATTCTACACACCCCACCTTTATCACCATCTATCTCAGCATACATGTAAGTTGCTTGAGGGCAGGGAACACTCCATATTTTTCTTTGAATCCCCTGAGTATTTTGTGGTACATTGAACAGAGTAGTAGACACCTAATAACTATCTGCCAATTTGAATTATAGAATGGAGAGAAAGACTTAACCAAGAGAGTATGGACAGAATAGTAAAATCAGTTTGAAGGTAAAATTAATAGTGGGTGGAAGTGATTATGAGGCTTAAGATAAATCTTTTTGACTAGAGGAGTATTAATGACCTCTATTACAGTGGCAAAGAAACATAAGCAAGTAAGGTACAATTCTTTTTTACTTATTTCTGTTTTTTTTTAATTTTCTAAGATATTTTAGTCTGTTTTTTTCCATCTTCCAAAGGTAGGTAGACCAGACTTCCTCCTTGGCTTACTCTCATTTGTTGTTATTGTTGTTCAATAATGTCCAACTCTTTATGGCACCATTGACCACAGCACACCACAACTTTCTAAGCACAATAATCTACCAAAGTCTGCCCAGGATCATGTTTGCTTGCTGCCATGACACAATCTTATTCTCTCCAGTCCCCTTCTGCATTTGCCTTCAGTTTTTCCAACACCAGAGTTTTTTCCCATTGAATGCTGTTTTCACCTTCAATATTTGGCCTTCCAGGAAATACCTTGAATTCATTTATTTAAGTATTGACTTATTTGATCCCCTTGCTGTCCAAAGAACTCTCAAAAGTCTTCTCCATCACTACAATTCAAAATAATCAATCTGCAACCCTCAGCTTTCCTTATAGTCCAACTCTCATATCCATATATTACTACTGGAAAAGCTATAGCTTTAACAATATGGAACATTGCCAGCAAGGTAATGTCTCTGCTTTTTGGTATGATGTTCCTTCTCTAGTTCACTTGATAGATGAGAAAACTGAGGCAAACAACATTAAGCAACTTGTCCAGAATCACACAGCTAGTACATGTCTGAGACTAGGTTTGAACTCAGGAATATGAGTCTTCCTAGATTCAGGCCTTGTACTCTTTCTGTTGTGCCAGTTAGCTACCTCTTTAACCCTCACTAGAGTCCTGCAAGCAGAATGTGGATTAATGCTGCCTGGGATATTGGAGAGGGAATTTGCAATCAGGTACCATTTGTACCCGGTGGCCTCTTTTACCGTTAAGATTCTTAGCTTCTTCTTACCCCAAATCAATTTTTTTTAACAAATTTGCTTTTTGACCAAAAAGTAGCTATAAGTTCTAAAATGAGGAGGTGTTGATACATCTGCAAATAAAGATGAATTTTGTCCTTGAAATATCACTTTCTATTTTATTTTAATCACAGACTCAAAAAAGCTCCTTATGAAAGGAAATCATAGCAATAATGGCTTTTTATCTATCTGAAAGGTGCTCATCTCATCAACCTTGAACCATTTTTGCTTCTGATTAAAAAAGATTGAAGTTGTGTGTTCCTGGTCAATGCTGACCTTCATTTTTGAATGAAGCTTCATCATCTTTTGAGATGAATTTTCCCTGAGAGTTCTTGAATCAGTTGTCATTTCCAGGAAATAACACATGAATAAAACTGGTATACTTCCAGGGAACCAAAAGAAAAAACACTTGAGAAAGTTATATCCTCCTCTTACCTCTTCCCTATCATTAAAATAAGCATGTTTTAATGGATTTCTTATCTGATGATAGCCAGCAAAGTTCCTCAGTATTTAACTTTTTTTTTAAATTTAGTACCATATTAAATGTTTATTGATTAACTTCGGATGTTATCTTTCTTTTTTCTTCTTAAATTTTATTTTATATTTTCCAGTGACATGTAAATATTATTTTTTGTAAAATTTTGAGTTTCAAATTTTCTCCCCTTCGTCCTCCCCTAAGACAGTAAATAATTTGTTATAGATTATTCATGTGCAATCATGTAAAACATATTTCCTTTTTAGCCATGTTATGAAATAAGAAACAGAAGAAAATGAAACAAATTATGAAAAAATAAAGTGACAATAATACTTTGATATGCGTTCAGATTATATCAATTCTTTTTTTATTAAATAAACATTTTTATTTAAAGTTTTTTTAAATTAATAAAGTATTTTATTTTTTTTCCCGTTACATGTAAAGATAGTTCTCAACTTTTGTTTATACAGGCTTTCCAATTTCAGATTTTTCTCCCTCCCTCCCCTCCCTTCCCCCTCTCCTAGACAGCAGGTAATCTGATATAGGTTATATATATACATAACATTAATCCTATTTCTGCATTAGTCATGTTATGAAAGAAAAATCAGAGCAATGATGAAAAACCTCAAAATAGAAAAAACAACAGCACCAAAAACAAAAGAAATAGTATGGTTCATTCAGCATCTATACTCCACAGTTCTTTTTTTTTTTTTTCTTGAATTTGGAGATCCTTTTCTATCATGAGTTCCCTGGAACTCTTCTGTACCATTGCATTGGTGAGGAAAATATAGTCCATCACAGTAGATCAACACTCAATGTTGATGATACTGTGGTACAATGTTCTCCTGGTTCTGCTCATCTCACTCATCATCAGCCCATGCAGAACCCTCCAGGTTTCTCTGAATTCCTCCTGCTCATCATTTCTTACAGCACAATAGTATTCCATTGTATTCATATACCACAACTTGTCCAGCCATTCCCCAATTGATGGGCATCCCCTCAACTTCCAATTCCTTGCCACCACATAAAGAGCAGCTATAAATATTTTTGTACATGTGGGTCCCTTTCCACTTTCCATGATTTCAAAGGGTATGCACAGCTTTATCGCCCTTTGGGCATAATTCCAAATTGCTCTCCAGAATGGTTGGATCAGTTCACAGCTCCACCAACAAGGCATTAGTGTTCCAATTTTCCCACAGCTTCTCCAACATTTATTATTTTCCTGTTTTGTCATTTTAGCTAATCTGATAGGTGTCAGGTGGTACCTCAGAGTTGTTTTAATTTGCATTTCTCTAATCATTAGAGATTTAGAGCATTTTTTCATATGGGAATAGATAGCTTTGATTTCTTCATCAGAAAACTGCCTGTTCATATCCTTTGACCATTTCTCAATTGGGGAATGACTTGGATTCTTATAAATTTGATTTAGTTCCCTATATATTTTAGAGATGAGGCCTTTATCAGAAGTACTGGCCACAAAAATTGTTTCCCAGGTTTCTGCCTCCCTTCTAATTTTGGATGCATTGCTTCTGTTTGTACAATTTTTTTTTAATTTAATGTAATCAAAATCATCCATTTTGCATTTTATAATATACTCTATCTCTTGTTTGGTCATAAACTGTTTTCCTTTCCAAAGATCTGATAGGTAGACTAGATTATATCAATTCTTTCTTTGCATGTGGACAGCATTTTCCATCATGAGTCTTTTGGAATTGTCTTAGATCATTGTATTGCTGAATAGAACTAAGTCAATCATAGTTGATCATCACACAATGCTGCTGTTACTGTGTACATGTTCTCCTGGTTCTGCTCACTTCACTTTGCATCAGTTCATGTAAGTCTTTCCAGGTTTTTTTTTTCCTAAAATCTTTCAGCTCATCATTTTTATAGCACAGTGATTCCATTACATTCCTATACTACAACATGTTCAACCATTCCCCAAGTGAGTGGTATCCTCTCAATTTCCAATTCTTTGTGAAGCTATCTTTCTTACCTGGACCATATTATAACCAGTATATCAAGTGAATTGCCTCTTTTAAAATCAGGGAATGATATAGCTAAGAGATACAAAGGATGGACTGACTTAGATGATTTCCAAGCTATAAAATAGTCTCTTGATTATTGCTTTAATTTCTATTTCATTGGTGGTGAATCCACCCCTTTCATTTTTGATACTCAATTTGGTTTTCTTCTTTCTTTTTGTAAATCAATTTAACCAAAGGTTTATCTATTTTATTGATTTTTTTCATAAAACCAGCTCTTAGTTGTATTAATTCTATAGTTTTCTTACTTTCAATTTTATTAATATCTCCTTTGATTTTCAGGATTTCTAATTTAGTATTTAATTGGGGATATTAAATTTGTTTTTTTTCTAGCATTTTTTAGTTGCATGTCCAATTCATAGATCTCCTCTTTCTCTCTTTTTTTTCATCTAAACATTTAGAGATATATAATTTCCCCAAAGAACTGCTTTGGCTGCATCCCATAGCTTTTGGTATGCTGTTTCATTATTGTCATTCTCTTGGATGAATTTATTGATTGTTTCTATGATTTTTTGTTTGACCCACTAATTCTTTAGGATGAGCTTATGTAGTTTCCAATTAATTTTCAGTCTGTCTTTTCATGACTCTTTATTACATGTAATTTTAATTGCATCATGATCTGAGGATGCATTTACTATTTCTGCCTTTCTACATTTGACTATGAGGTTTTTGTGCCCTAATACATGGTCAATTTTTGTTTATGTGCCTTGTACCACTGAGAAAAAGGTATATTCCTTTCTATCATATCTAACTTTTCTAAAATTCTATGCACTTCTTTAGCTTCTTTTTTATTTATTTTGTGGTTAGATTTATTTAGTTCTAAGAGGGGAAGTTTTAGATCCCCCCACTATTATAGTTTTGCTGTCTATTTCCTCTTGTAACTCATTTAACTTCTCCTCTAAGAATTTGGATGATATATAACTTGGTGCATATATGTTTAGTATTGATATTAATTCATTACCTATGGTACCTTTTAGCAAGATGTAGTTTCCTTTCTTATTCCTTTTAATTAGATCTATTTTTGCTTTTGCTTTGTCTGAGATAAGGATTGCTACCCCCCATTTTTTTTTTTACTTCAGCTGAAACATAATATATTTTGCTCCAAACTTTTAGCTTTACTCTGTGTGTATCTCTATGCTTCAGATGTGTTTCTTGTAGGATTCTGGTTTTTAATCCACTCTACTATTTGCTTCTTTTTTATGGGAGAGTTCATTCCATTCACAGTTGTGATTACTAACTGTTTATTTCTCTCCATCCTCTTTTCTTCTTTGTTTTCATTCTTTTTTCTTCTTTCACCCTATTCTTCCTCACTAGTGTTTTGTTTCTGACCACTGCCTCTCTCAGTCTGCCCTCTTTTATCAGCCACCCTTCCTTTTCTTTCCCCTTTCTTCCCCTGCTTCTGCCTTCACTTCTATCAGTACCACCCGTTCCCCCTTACCCTTTTACTTCCTTAAAGAGTAAACTAAGTTCCTTTATCCAAAATTCCCTCTTTGAACCAAATCTGATGAGAGTAAGGTTGAAACAATGCTCACCCCTCCCTTCTTTCCCTCTATTGCAATAGGTTTTTTATGCCTCTTCATATGATATAATTAACCCCATTCCACCTTCCCTTCCCTCTCTTCCCCATTCTCCTTTTATTCTGCCCCTTAAGTTTCTTTATATCATCACATCAAATTCTATTTAGTAACTATACCCTAATAGAGATAATAATCTAAAGAGTTCAAAGTATTATCTTCCCTCATAGGGATGTAAACAGTTCAACCTTATTGAATAACTTTCCCCCCACCCTGTTTACCTTTTTATATTCCTCTTGAGTCTTGTATTTGAAGACCAAATTTTCTGTTCAGCTCTGGTCTTCAGGAAATCTTGAATGTCCCCTATTTCATTAAATGTTCATCTTTTCCCCTGACAGATAATGCTCAATTTTTCTGGGTAGTTGGTTATGGGTTGTAATCTAAGATCCTTTGCCTCATGGAAAATATTCCAAGCCTTGAAATCCTTTAATGTTGAAGCTGCCAGGTCCTGTGTAATCCTGACTATGGCTCCATAATATTTAAATTGTTTATTTGTGGCTGCTTATAGTATTTTCTCCTTCACCTGATAATTCTGGAATTTGACTACAAGATTCCTTGGATTTTTCCTTTTGGTGTCTTTTTCAGGAGGTGATTGGTGGATTTTTTCAATGTCAATTTTATCCTCTGATTCTACAATATCAGGGCAGTTCTCCTTAATAATTTCCTGAGTATGGTGTCTAGACTCTTTTCTTTTGGATCATGGCTTTCAAGTAGTCCAATAATTATTAGATTATCTCTCCTGGATGTATTTTCCAGGTCAGTTGTCCTTCCAATAAGGTATTTCATATTTACTTTTTTTTTCAGTCTTTTGATTCTGCTTGATGGAATCTTGGTGTCTCATGGAGTCATTAGCTTCCATCTGCCCAATTTTAATTTTTAAGGCATTTTTTTTTCCTCAGTAAGATTTTATACCTGCTTTTCTATTTGGCCAATTTCCCCCATTTGATCAATTGCATTTTTTAAGGAATTGTTTTCTTCAGTCAATTTTGTGCTTCTTTTCCCAGTGTAATTCTCATTTCTCTCATTTCTTTTCGCATTTTTGTTCTACCTCTCTCATTTGACTTTTAAATGCCTTTTTGAGCTCTTCCAAGAAGGCATTTTGGTCTTGGGACCAGATCATCTTAACAGTTAAGGCTTCACATGTTAGGCATTTTGACAGTATTGTCCTCATCTGATTTTGTGTTTTGGTCTTCTCTTTCACCATAGAAGCTGTCAATGGTAAGGGTCCTTTTCTGTTTCTTACTCATATTGTATCCTATTGCTAAACTTACAAAGTTGAGGTCTGATCCTGGGGCACATAGGCCACTGTTGCAAGCTTCTTGTGCTGGAGGATAGGGTCATTGGCTTTCTGCTTTGAGGCCTCTGTGGCTTTCAGGTTCCTTACTGCCCTGGGCTTGTTCCCTATACTGAGATGGGTTAGCCTGTCCTGTGGGTGGTTCTCTAGCTGGCAGTTTGCCCTCTCAGGCAGGGCCAGTGGATCTCATAAATGGCCTTTTGTGCCACCAGCCTTCTGAGCCAGGAACAAGGGGCCTCAGTGACTTTTTTATTCTCTTAGCTGAGCTGAGCTGTGCTGCACTGAGCTATGCTGAGCTGCCCTCCCCTTTCACCCAAGGGAGACAGACCTTTCCTGAAGTCTTCTAAATTATCTCAAGTTGGAAGACTGTGTCTCTCTTTTTGTAGGTTCTTTAATAGCAGAAACCATTTAGAGGCTTGATTTAATGTTGTTTTCATGGGAAACTTGGGAGAACTCAGGCAACTTCCTGGCTTCTCTCTGCCATCTTGGCCCACAGTCTCTTGGAGAAAATGAACAGGTGGAAGATATTACAGAGCCATTTGGATAGTGATGGGGGTCGAGTGCCATGTAAAGATCTAATCCATCTGCTAAGATTGTGTTTCCACATGGGAGATGGTAGGAAATTGCTTTTTGGAGAATTATGATAACATGTGAAGGAAGTATATGTGAGGACATCCCATAGTTAATTCTGATTGGCCTATTACATCAAGAAAAATCTTTTTTGACTGACTACAAAGCTGGAAATCTCAGTGTTTTCAAAAGCATATGTTATCTCCAGCCAATCTCTTTTAACATAATTTACATCTAAGTGATTGAAGTGACTCCTTTACTCATGTGTTTAGATGAAAGAATTATGCTGTTAGGGAAAGAGCTATGGGCCTTCACCCTTTCCTCCCCCAGGCTCTGAGAAATTGGCCTTAATTATTCATATTTTTTGTTATTTTCCTTTCTAGGCACAAATAATAGAGACTCTGACATTAGGAGTTTCAAAGCCTAGGAGCACAAGCCCCAGAAATCCTTAAATATATGGATCTAATCTTGGTATTTCAGCCAGCCCAGCATTGAAATTTTGAGGAACATGAAGCAATTCGAAAGGTCTGGCATTACCTTCAGAACTCTAGCCTATCAGAAGCCAGTGGTATTACTTTTGGACATGAACATAGTGAAACCAATGCTAAGTGGGAACTAAGCTAAGTTATGAGTCTAATATTCCTCCCCTTACCCCCACCAATGTGGTTTAGAGGGGATTAGGTCCTGAAGTATTGAAGGATATTGTTTTTTTCTTCCTATAGGTATGGAGCTAAATAACTTAATTAAAAGCAAAGTTAAATATTCAATGGTTAAATAGTACTAGGATGCTAGTTACTGGATCCTTAAAATGGGAAAAATATATTGTGTGAGGTCATGAGCTGATGTCAGAGAAAAGATACAATCAATTTTCTCTTGGTACCCTAAAAAAAATGAATAAAAAGTCTAAGGACCCAGCCCTAGGTGTGTTTGTGTGTGTGTGTGTGTGTGTGTGTGTGTGTGTTTAGGGGGTAGGAGAAGGAGAATATTGCCTTAAGTGGGAAAGGCCTCATGGTCTTTTCCCTTACAACCAGCTTCTCTCACCAGAAGCCATAAGTGAAGGATTCATGTAACTCTTTCAGATAGGAATTCATTTAAGAAAGAAGACTAAAAATGTCAGAGAGGTGAATATGGACTGAAATGACTCAACAATAACAAAATGATTCATGATCTTTTGAAGACCCTGACAGTTCTAGCTATGCAGCCAGTGGAAAAAAGGCCCTCCCAAAGATGTGATAGGACAAATATAACAAGTTACAGGATATCCACATATGTACTTCTCTCATACCTCATTAGGATACTCCTGGAAGCAGCTCCCGATTGTTTTCCACTCAGAGATGCCACCTTGGCAAACTGATGACTTCTGCACATGAGTCAATCCCCCATTAAAGGAGTATTTGAATAATTATAGCTCTTTAACAGTTCATACCTACATTCCTTCTCCTTGCAGGGCAGGTCCCAAAATGAAGATATGGGTGGTTATAATATTAAGAGCTTGGGAATTCATTTGGCATTTAAGGTAAGAATACCACAAGGAAGCAGATGAAATTCCATCCGGAGTCCTTTTCCCTCTCCCGAACAATGCTTCTGTAACACGATCTCCTTCCCCCTCATATCTCCTTATTCCCTTCTTGTTGTTTGGTTGGACAGCTCTGCTCTTTAGGCTGGAGGATCTCTAGAGAGCAAATCCTTAATGAGCTGCTACAGGAACAGGGACATGGAGAGTACACAAGAACAAAACAAATTCATGAAGCAAATGATTTCAATTTGTAAATGATATATGTGTGGTTTTGTATGAATCAGCTAAGATGACATATTGCATAGATTTCTCAACAATGGCCTACAAATTTTACAGGTTGGAAGTTTTTCATAGAGGTAGATTTGGATTGATGTAAGAAACTACATTCAATTCAAATTTACTAAGCACCACCTGCAAAGTGCTGGACATACAAAGAGAAGAGGGATATACTCTGCCAACAAGGAACTCATCTCCTGTAGGTGAGATATAACCATGTATAGAAATAAATAAAGACAAAATATTTTGGTTGTCTGGATCTCCAATTTCATTGGCATAGAGGATTCTCTATGAGGAAACTCTTTACCAATGCCAGTACCCAACTGTTCTGAGATTTATAATCTTAGAAAGTTGCTTGGAACAATTAAGTGGTTTGTTTAGGGTCACACAGGAAATAGATGTGAAAGGTTGGTCTGTGAACCCATATCTTCCTTGCTGCATGGAAGAATTTTCAAAATACAAAGAGTATACTAAGCAGTTACATGAAGACCAGGTAGGTCAATGAGGCTGGAACACTGTGAAGGGCAACAATATGCAAAAAGAAACCATGAAGGACTTTAAATGATGAGCTGAGAAGTCTATTTTATCTAAGGGGCAATAGGGAATCACAAGATTCTTAAGCAGGGAATGAATGTGATCATTGATCCAATTTATATTTTAGGAAGGATTACCTATGTAATTGGTAGAAGTACTTTCCCCATCTGGGAATCTTCTATATGACTGAAATTCCAGGTTCAGTCTCCTTCCCTCTTCTTTAGAATAACAAATATACAATTAGGTAAATATGGCAATAACACACGTACACTGAAAAATACACAGTTGACAATAATGGTAAGGAAAGTATCATTTTATCACAGCAGTCACAACCAGAGGAGAAAAGCAAAGCAATGTAATAGTTAGTTGGAAAGCAAACTTGAATGCCTGTGATCACTAAATGTTACTGAAATGTGAAAAAAGCCAATAGGCTGTTAAATCAACAAATTTTTCTTAGGTAACATCTGTATGACAGTGGCTACACTAGATGTTGGGGATAAAAATACAAAAAGTAAAACAATCACTACTTTCAATCACTACTCCTTTTATCAGGGAAATGGTATATCAATATATAGTTGTATGCAGAATAAATATAAAATATAAACAAAGTTTTTAAGAAGGGGAAGAACAAAAAGTGAGGGGTTGAGTTTAGGAAATGATCCATGTAAATGGACATCCAGGTGGTTAAAACTCAAGTCCCCCAAGGGCAGGACTGATACCAGTAATCAGCAGAAAGCTTTGAGAAATTGAAATAATTTTATTTCCCTCTAATGAGGTAGATGCCGTATGACCTGATCACGGGCATTTGTTCTGTAGGTTATTTTAGCTCCAGTGCTCCAAATTGTCGCATGAGTTTTCCTTTCTATGCATGTCACCACTATTGTTCCCCTACCCTAATTCATATTTTGCCCCAGTTCTTTCCTGCAAGAACTTTGTACTCTCCTGTCACCTGCTTATCAGAAAGCATTTGTCTTGGCTTACCTGAAGGAAGGGAGTTGAAACAAATTCTATAATGATTTTGAGGCTATTTGGATGACAAATTCTGCATAATTCAGGGAGCCCTTACTAGCTAGGGGATGCATTTTACAGAATCCCACTGAGACAGAGAGCATAGTAACACAGCCTCGAAGCTCCCAAAAAGAACAGGTGATTCAAATAGAACAAAATATGCTCAAGGTAGTAATATTGTTATTGTCTACCTAGATGCATACAAATTGGTAGGACAAAGCAGATATTCATCTACATATGTGAACTGAGCATAGAACAACATATTCATAGCATCTTAGGGTTCATCTTTTCCAACACTCTGGATACATAAATTTTCTCTGTAACAAGTGGACATCCAAGCTCTACTTATACACAAGAGTAGCAGAGAACTCTGTAACACAGAAAGTACTCCATCCCATTATTGAATAGTACTAGCTATTAGGAAATTATTTGTTATTTGAAAATTATTCCTGATCTGTCTAAAAGCTGCATTTCCATCCAATGACCCTAGCTCTGGAAACTGAGGTCCCAAAAAATAAGGCATTTGTATCTAAATGAAATTATTTGTAAATATTCATTCATCCAACAGGAATTAATTGGGCACCTATTCTTGCAAAACCTGGGGGCTAAGCACAGGGGATAGGAAATCAACAAGAAAACAGTCCTTACTCTCAAGTAGGTTACATTCTACTGGATGGGTATGAGGAAGACAACATGTATACATATAATTCAATATAAGATATAAACAAAGTAAATAAAATAAATTCAGGAAGACATGGTAAAGTACTAATCATTGCATGGATTGGGAAAGAACCACAGGATCCAGTGGCTTTTTTTTTTATGAGGCAATTGGGGTTAAGTGACTTGCCCAGGGTCACACAGCTAGTAAGTGTGTGTTAAGTGTCTGAGGCCGGATTTGAACTCAGGTACTCCTGACTCCAGGGCCGGTGCTCTATCCACTGTGCCACCTAGCTGCCCCTCAGTGGCTTTTGAATAAGGCCTTGAAAGACAAAGGAGGTTTGATACTGGAGGGGGTTGTGGAAATGTATTACAAGTATGGGGAACAGCTTAACCAAAAAGAGAATGGGAGGTGAAAAACCATAAAGAGGAAACAGCAAGTAAGCCATTATTTGAAGAAATTTATTGTGTTTCTAAGTTTTCTCTTCTTCTGGTAAAAATATCCTCATTTCCCACAAGTCATCCTCACCTGATATAGTCTTTGGGTACCATTAATCCTGGTGTGAATTATCTGAATTACTCTCCAGCTTGTCCATATCCCTCTTCAAATGAATGCACCTTGCGGAGCAGAGCCAAGATGTTGAAGGACAGGCATTAATCACTTGGAGCTCCCCACATGATGACACCAAAAACCTCCAAATAATGCCATAACAATTCCTGGAGCAGCAGCACCCACAAAAGGATAGGATTAGATCATTTTTCCAGCCAAAGATGCCTTAGAAGGTAAGCAGGAAAGGTCTGTTGTATCAGGTTTAGAGTGAAGCACAGCCCCACAGGCGCACATGCAGATCCAGCCCCAGGCTGGGCACATTGAAGAAAGGAACCTTCAGAGCCGCTGAACTGGCTGCAGCCACTACTTCTTCTGGAACTAAGCTCTGTGAGAATTGGAATGACCCCCTCTATTGGGAGGGACATTGTGAGTTCTGCCCATGAAAAGATAGCATGTGACTTTAGCATCCAGAAGTGATGTCTGCCACCTGTGGGACTTGTCAATCAAAGTTGTTGGCCAATTAGCTTAGAGCTGTGTGTGTAGGTGGCCCTGTTTCCTGTTTCACAAGAGGTTCTGGGAGAAGCTGCAGAGGAATAGCCCTTTTTTCATGGCTGGATAGGGGCTTGGCAGCAGAGACAAGCAGGAGAGAGAGAGCAGGCAAATCTCATACTTTTTCCACATGTTTCTCTTCACTAACCCCTAATATGCTTTAATAAATACTTAAATGTCTAAACTCTTGCTAAAGCTTCTAATTTAAGGCAACTACTCCTTAGATTTTAGACATCATAGCTAGAATTTTAGGCCCTTACAGCTCACAGTCTGGTGAGAGGGCTGAGCAGCTGTACAGGGGAAGATTACAGGGGTCTCTGCTGGCACAGAGGCAGAACTCAGTTATTTTACTTGAGCTCAGATACAGGAAGCAGTCTTGTGTGGAAGGCTGAGGTGGGCGAGGGGTACGGGCTCTCCGAAGCTAGCAACCACTGTGAAACAGAATTTTGTTTCTGGATTAAGGAGCAAGTAGGCCTAGGGTTATTTACAGACCAGAGCACAGGCCAGAGGAGTGGTCAACCTGGCTCTCCTTAAATAATACCACCTGGATCCTGAAACTTGGGACAGTGTGTCCTGGAAGCAGTGCCCCACTTTAAGAAGGCCTTAAAAGTCAAGAAATAGGCTAGGAACATGAACAGAAAGAAAAAAATGTGGACCATAGAAAGTTTCTTTGGTGACAACAAAGACCAAAATACCCTCTCAGAAGAAGATAACAAAGTCAAAGCTCCTATATGAAAAACTTTCAAGAAAAATATGAATTGGCCTAAGACCATAGAAGAACTCAAAAAGGACTTTGAAGATAAAGTTAGAGATAGAAGAAAAAATGGAAAGAGAAATGAGACTGATGAAGGAGGGTCATGAAAAAAGTCAATAGCTCAAAAAGCCAAATGGAAAAGCTCTCTGAAGAAAATAATTTCTTAGAAATTAGGATTGAACAAGTGGAAAATAATGTCTTTATGCGAAATCAAGACAAAATAAAGCAAACCAAATGAATGAAAAATTAGAGGACAATATGAAATATCACCTTGGAAAAATAGCTGACATGGAAAATAGATCCAGGAGAGATCATTTGAAAATTATTCAACTACCTGAAAAACATGATCAAAATAAGAGTTTAGACATCATCTTCCAAGAGATTGTCAGGAGAAAATGCCCTGATATTCTAGGAAGGTAAAATAGAAATTGAAAGCATTCACTGATCACTTCCTGAAAGAGATCCCAAAATGAAAACTTCCAGGAATACTTTAGCCAAATTCCAGAGCTCCCATGTCAAGGAGAAAATTATTTTAAGCAGCCAAAAAGAAATAATTCAAGTACTGTGGAGCCACAGTCAGGATAACACAAGATCTGGCAGCTTCTACATTAAAGGATCAAAGGGGCATGTTTTATGATATTCTGGAAGGCAAAGGAATTGGGATTACAATGAAGAATCACCTACCCAGCAAAACTGTGTATAATCTTTCATGGGGAAAAATGGGACTTCAATGAAAAAGAGGACTTTCAGGTATTCATGATGAAAAGACCTGAACTGAACAGAAAATTTGACTTTCCAATACAAGACCCTGGAGAAGCATTAAAAGGTAAAGAGGAAAATGAAATCATGAGCAATGTTAAAAGGTTAAACTGTTTACATTCCTCCATGGGAAGATGATACTTCCAACTCATAAGAAATTTCTCACTATTAAGGCAGCTGAAAGGAATAAATTTAGACAGAGGGCACAGGTAAGAATTTATTATGAAGGGATGATATTTCTAAAGCATTTATTTATTTGGTTTTTTATTTTTGTTTATTTATTTATTTTTGCAGGGCAGTCAGGGTGGGGTGGCATGCCTAAGGTCAAGCAGCTGGTGAGTGTCTTGTGTCTGAAGCTGGATTTGGGCTCAGCATCTCTTGGGTCACGGGCTGGTGCTTTGTCCTCTGTGTCACCTAGATGTCCCATGATGACATATTTAACATAAAATTAAGGGGTGAGGGGATTGCACTGAGAGAAAGAGAAAGGGAGAGGTGGAATGGGGTAAAGTATCTCACATAAAAGAAGCAAGGAAAAGCTTATGGAGTGCAGGGGAATATAGAGTCGGAGCAGGGGAGTGGATGAGCCTTACTCTCATCAGAATTGCCTCAAAGAGGGAATAACATACAAACTCAAGTGGATATAGTAATATATCTTGCCCTGTGGGGATAAGCAGGAAGGGGTGAAGAAAGGGAAGGCAGATTGGGGGAGGAGAAATCAGAAGCAAAACACTTTTGAGGAAGGGAAGGGTAAAAGATGATAGAAAATAGACTAAATATCATGTGGAATAAGTAGGATAGAGGGAAACAGAGTTAGTAATAGTAACTGGGAAAAAATTTGAAGCAGAGGCAAGAGCAATTTAAGATGATGGTGATGATGACGACGACGATGACAACGAGGATTACGATGCTGATGGTAATTTGCTGGGCTATTGTGAAGAAAATTATTTGTCAGGTTAAGGTACTATACAAATGTTAGCTATTATTGTTGCAATAATCAACCTCATGGGTGTTTTTTTAAGGAAATCTTCCTTTACAGTATTATATAAATGTAGTTTACTATTTAAAAAAAGATGAACAGAATGCTATCAGAAAAACCTATAAAGACTTACATGAACTGATGCAAAATGAAGTGTACTATGTTCAAAATAACAGTAATATTGTAAGATGATCTGCTCCAAATGACAGTTATTTTTAGCAATACAATGATCAAGACAACTCTGAAGGACTCATGAAAAATGCAATCCATCTACAGAGAAAGATTTGATGGTATCTGAATATGGATGGAAGTATATTTTGTTGTTGTTATTAGTTCCTTTTTCCAAAGGTTTTGACTGCTATGTTTTGCACGACTGCACATGTATAACATATTGAATTGCTTGAGTTCTTAAGGTGGGATAGGGAGGAAGGAAGAGAATTTGGAACACAAAGTTTTAAAAATCTATGTTACAATTTGTTTTTTCATATAAGGTGGAGAAAAATTCTAAATAAACAAATGAATGCCCCTCCAAAAAAATAACCTTCCTTAGTGTAGCATTGCAATGACCTATGTATTTAAACTGTAAAGACAAGCAAAATACAATCTGAAAAAAGTAAAATGAAAACAGCTTTGCAAGAGACTCCTCCAAAAGAGAGAGTTTCTTGACTGGTAGAAATCTTTTGGCATTGTTTTCGCACAATTTTCTTTACTTTGTTTAACTTTTATTTAGCTTAATTGCTTAACTAGTACACTAATCCAGAATTGGGATATTTAGCAATGCAAAACATTAAACTAAACTAAAATCTTCATTTAAAGACAAAAGTGTTATGCAGCTAGTATGGCAGCAAAGCCCCTAATCCACGAAGATATGATAATATACTCTCTAAGCCAGTCTTGCTAACTAATATTTTGTTAAACTATACCTTGTTGTTTCAAAGGCATCCTTGCTTCAGGAGTATAACTAGGTCATCCTGATGCCCCGGGCTAGATAAGTTATAGGAAGCTGACAAAATAAACCCATATGCTGTTTGGGATAGTTCTCTCCATCTCTCCTTACTCACTTAGAATTCATTCAACATTGAGTACACAGTTGTCACACATGGTTACTCAATAAATGTTGACTGATTGACACCATTTTTAAATCCACATTTTCCAAGACAAGAGGTTAAGAACTTTGCATACAGCTCTCCTTATGAAATGGCTCTGAGTTGAAAAGTTGACAAAAATTGTAGGAAGCAATTAAGTCAGAGGTCTAGGGTTAAATAATTTCTATTAAATGATTTGAAATAGTTCCAACTGAATCTAAATATTCAAGAAGGAAGGCACATTTGTCATTCTGGAACTTTTCTCTAATTCTAGGTCATCCCTCTATCTGTACCCCAGGCTCAGAAAAAAAATCACCTAATAATTTTAAGATACACTAAAATATATCCTCCCTTGGGAAGAATGTATGAAAGCAGTATTGTACAGTGGAAACAGCACTGAATTTATAGTACAAGGATTTTGGTTCAAATTCTGGCTGTGTAATTTACTACCTGTATAACCATGGGCAAATGACTTCCCCTCTCTAAGGCTCATTTTCCTTATCAGTAAAATATAAGTTTTGGACTAAATGATCTCTTAGGGAACCTTCCTGATCAAAGTCTATTATTTTATTGTATTTTTCTCCCTCAAAAAATAATTGGTTTCTACTTTCGTTTGATTATCAAAATTAAAAATAGATATAGATGATAGTCAATAATCACTTAGTAAGCAACTACTATTAGAAATACATGTTAAACAGGGGGGAAATAGAGAAACAGAGATTTTAGAGCACATGATAAACAATTAAAATTAAAATGCACAAAGGTAGCTAAGTGGCCTCAGTGGATATTTATTGTTTACCCTTCATTTTAAAAGAGGAGCAATGATGTCTTGCTTCATGGATGAATTATATTTAAGTGAGGTACAGTTACAAAGCCATTGGTCTCACTCTCTCTTCCAGAGTCATTAAAGTCCAGTGGCAACAGAAAAGTAAGGATGACTAGAGATGCCCCTGGATGTAGTAGATGACTTTGGCCTCCTTGATGTCTGACTATGAGTACTCCAAAGTGCCTTCTCCAGCTGCATTCATGGTTGTTGGGACAAATTATTCACTTCCTCCCATTCCATCAGCAGAATTCTTGACATGCTTAGGTAGACACTACCTTAACTCACCAGCAGGTCTGAGACCCATAAGTTACCCTCCATATTGTTTAGTCAGTCTGCCAAAAAGCTTTATAAGGGTGTGACCACTATGCATTCTACAGCTTCTTGGAGCCAAAGGTGAGAGTTGAATGCCAGGTCATTACCAAACCTAGATTAATAAAAAGAGCTCAGCAATCCCTCACACCAAAGGTGCTAGTCCTGCTACAATACTGCATATACCTTGGGAGGCAGGGACCAAGATTGTGGAGAGAAGCCAAAAAGTTTCCTGAACTCTCCCAAATTTCCCTCATAAACAATATTAAATCATGCCTCTAAATGAATTCTGGAGCTACAGAACCTACAAAAATACAGAGTGAAACAAAAAAAAATAACTTAGAAGGATTTCATAAAAGGTCTGTCTCACCTGGTTAAAAGGGGAGCACAGCACAGAACAGAGGGTGTCTAAGCAAGCCAGCAGAAGGCTCTTAGCTATAGCATAGATCATCAGCTGAGTACCCTTGGACAGGGATCAAAAGGCCAGTGGCACAGCAGGACAGTTGTGAGCCTCCTGTCTCCCAGCCCCAATATAGAAGGCCATCTGCCAGCTGGGTTAGATGCTACACAACAGACACTACTGGGGGGGGGGGCTACCCCAGTGCCATGAGCAAGCCACTACAAGCCACTGAAACCTCAGAACAGAAAGCCATTGATCAGAGCCCTGGCCTCAGGGGCACAAGAAGCTTGGGACAGTACCTCCTATGACCCAGGACTTTAAAAGTCACAAAAGTGGCTAAAATATGAGTAAAAAACAAAAAAGAACATTCACCATAGAAAACTACCATGGCAACAGAGAAAACCAAAACACAAACATAGAATTAGACAACATTAGCAAAATGCCTAAATGTGAAACCTCAAAGAGGAAGATTAATTGTTCTGAAGACCAAAAAGCCCTCTTGGGAGAGCTTAAAAAGAATTTAAAAAATAAAATAAAAAAAGTAGAAGAAAATGGGGGGAAATAAGAGGCATTCAAGAGAGAGTCAATAGCCTGAAAAAAGACAAAAATTATCTGAGGAAAATAATTCCTTCAAAAATAAAATTAACCAAATGGGGAAAATCAACTGAAGAAAACAATTCCTTTAAAAAATAGAATTCGCCAAATGAAAAAGGAGGTGCAAAAGCTGAATGAAAAAAATAATTCCTTAAAAATTAGAATTGGGCTGAGGGAAGCTAATGACTCTATGGGACATCAGGAATCAGTCAAACAGAAATAGCATAATGTGAAAAAAGAAGAAAACATAAAAGAGCTCATTGAAAAAACAACTGACCTGAAAAATACATCCAGAAGGGACAATTCAAGAATTATTAGACTTCTTGGAAGTTATGATCAATAAAAGAGCATGGACAACATATTTCAGGAAATTATCAAAGAGAACTGTCCTAATGTTCTAGAACCAGAAAGTAAAATACTCATTAAAAGAATTCACTGAAAACCTCCTGAAAGAGAACCCCAAATGAAAATTCCAAGGAATATTATGCTCAAATTCAATAATTATCAGGTGAAAGAGAAAATACTGTAAGCATGCACAAGGAAACAATTTAAATATCAAGGAGCCACAGGTAGGGATACACAGGACCTAGCAACTTCAACCTTAAAGAAGGGCTTGGAATATGAGCTTAGATTACAAAAAAGAATTAACTACCCAGAAAAATTAATCATGATATTTCAAGGGAAAAGGTAGACATTCAATGAAATAGGAGACTTTCAAACTTTTCTGATAAAAAGTCCAGAGATAAACAGAATTTTCAATATCCAAATATAAGAATCATGAAAAGCATATGAAGGTAAAAGATGAAAAAAACATGTTATTTAGTAAAGTTAAATGTTTTTTATATCCCTTCATGGGAAGATGATACTTCTAACTCTTAAGAACTGGATCTCACAAGGGCAGATAGAAGAAGTATACATAGAAAGTGTGGGTATAACTTGATTTTGATGTGATGCTATAAAAAATGTAAGGAGTGAAAAAAAGGATTGTAGTAGGAGAAAAGGAAAGGGGAGGCAGAATGCTATAAAATGCCTGATAGGAAGAGACACAAAAGACCTGTTACATTAGAGGGAGAGAAAGAATGGGATGAGCGTTGTTTGAACCTTTCTCTCATCTTATGCTATAGGGAAGTTGGAGGGGAAAAGGGAAAGAAAAGGTAAGGGGTGTGTTACAGAAGGGAGGTCAGATTGAGGGAGACAGTGGTCAGAAACAAAACATGTGAGGAGAGACATGTTGAAAGGAGAGGGAAAGGTATAAACAAGAAGAAATATAGATGGAGGGAAATAGAGTTAGTAATTATAACTATGAATGTGAATGGGATAAATTCTCCCATAAACTGGGAGATACATAACCTAGTGGATTAAAAATCAGAATGCTAGAATTGTTTACAAGAAACACATATGGTTCAGCTGAAATAAAAGAGCAAGAATAACAAGTCTTATCTCTGACAAAGCAAAAGTAAAAATAGATCTAATTAAAAGTGATAGGGCAGGGGCAGCTAGGTGGCACAGTGGATAAAGCCCTGGATTCAGGAGGACCTGAGTTCAAAACCAGCCTCAGACCCTTGACACTTACTAGCTGTGTGACTCTGGGCAAGTCACTTAACTCCAAATGCCTCACCTAAAAAAAAAAGAGAGAGAGATAGGGCGGGGGGGGGGGGGGAGGGAGGGGAGGAGCCAAGATAGCAGAGGAAAGGCTGTGACTCTCCCATGCTCCTGACAAATCCATTCACATACCTTCAAAAATAATGCCATAAGACAACTCCTGGAGCAGCATAATCCACAAAAGAACAGAGTAAGTCTATTTTCAAGCCAAAGACAGCTTAATTAGGCAACTGGGATCATCTGCTGTTCAGGGCAAGAGAGGAATTTAGTGCTACACAGAGCCAGCCCCAAGCAGGCCATGCCTTCAGAGCCCTGGAATATTCAGCAGCTTCTTCTGAAACTCAGCTCACAGTGTGGTGATGGAGTCCAGTGGTTGTTGGGGGAGATTGGGTGGGAGGGGGGGAATAGCTGCAGTCTCTGCTAGAGCTAAGGTGGAGCACCCATATTCTGAACCAGTAAGCAGACTTGAGGGGCAGGGGCCCAGTGAGGGAGGAGCACAGGTACACCTAGCTCCTGACGATAGAGAATCAGATTTTAATCAGACATCTGCTTCCAAGATTTAACAACAGAGTTTAGTAATTGTAATAAGTTGATTGGTTTTAATAAATATATAAAGTTCAGAACCCTCTGATCAATGTGGGTTCTTGTCATATGATCAAAAATGAAAATCCCCAACCTTGTTAAATTCTATGTATTTAAAGTCACTGACTTTAGACACATTCAAAATTCAAGTAAATTTTAAAATACTATTAAAATAGCAAGCAAGCCATTTAAGAGAAAGAAAACAAATTAGTAATGATTCTTATATAACAGTGACAAAGCCGAGGGGAAAAGGAAGAAATTTACCAATTCTTAGCAACATCTCAGGCCAGGCACATACAGGCACTTCACAGGAAGATTCTTCCATAAGTAGAAGAGCATGCAAAGAAGACCAAAACTGTGTTCTTATGGTTAAGTCCTATGTCTGTATGTGTAGCATCTGCCATTTCCTCCTTTGCCTGTCCCTCCCATTGTTGCCTTTTCTTTTCATGCTTCCATTTGCAGACACATTCCAACTTCCTGGTCCAGCATAACCCCAGCAGGTCAAGTCTAAAGTATATGATGAATCCTGTTTTATTTATTTTCTGAGGGTAAGAAGAATACTCCTTAAGATACTGAAGCAAAAATCCTAGGGGCATGTGAAATTACTCCCTAGAGATGGTCTCTGTCTTTAGAAATATGCTGTATCTACAAAAGGTATGGAAGGAGTATGAAGTAAAGAAATCAATTTCCTTATGTGGCTCCAAAACTCCCTCTAAAAGTTTTCTCTCTAAATGTTTTCCAAAGAAGAGTTAGTTTCAAAAAAAGAAAAAATGTAATAATAATAGCACTATTGACAAAAGAACACAATATTCCACAGTGACTTCATTGAAAATTAAATTATACATCCAGAGGGAAGACCAGAGTATAGTGGAAGAAGTATTGAACTTGGAGTCATGGACCTAAAGTGAAATCTTGACATATCATTTAACTTTTCTAGACCTGAGTTTACTCATTTAGAAACCTAGGATGTTGAAATAGATGGCCTATAAGTTGCATCTAATTCTGCACCCATAATCCTAATTATTGATCTTATTTTACATTATACAATTATACATAATTATTTTTATATGTAATTAGAAGCAGTAATATGGATATAGTGATGGTATCATTCAGGAAGTAAGCAGACCTGAATGCTAGTTCTGGTTCAGATTTAATCAATCATTGCTCAAATTACAGAAAGGCCTACACCCAGCCTTGGCTTCTGTATCTCTGAGCTGCTTTACAATGTGTTCTACTTATTACTTCCCCTTTGTGAACTCACTGAAATCATAGTTGCACTGCCCTTACTTGCTTGTACTTAGGGAATATTAATTTCAGGTGCTTTTCCACCAAGTAGGAATGGGCCAGAGGAAGTAAATAAGGTATGAGTATGAGTGAATAAAATATAGAAAAAAATTAATGCATTTGTGAAAGTTATACATTGCTTAAGGTTCTTAGACTATTATGTATTATCACACATGGTTAAAATGGTCAATAAGGTTAAATTTGGCTTCGATAGTTTTGGGAACTTTTTGCTATCCCTAGGATTCTGATTTTGCTATATATGAGGGAAGAAACTGTGGCAACCATTCATGTAATTATAGCCAGGAGAACCCTTTGGATGCAATTATTTGGACATGCTTGATAAAGTTTTGTGAGAGGGGGTGGAGATGGAAGGAATTGCCTTCAAAACTTGTTTGCAAAGCCACATAAATAAAACAATTTCATTCCTTTGCATTTACATTTTATAGGGATAGAGACTGAATTTGTGACTCCATTGGTATAGGAAACTCCCTCTACCAATGTAGATGAACACTTTTTCTGCAATTAGAGAGTTACTTAGTGCCACTATGTATTTGGAGTAAGAGTTGAATCCAGGTTTTTCTGGCTTTAAAGGCAGTTCTCTATGCACTCTACCACCCTGCCTCTTTATTTTGTGAGTAACACAAAAGTCACCATTGTTTTGGATATTAAGCGTAAATATGAATTATTACTTCAATATTCCATTTCTCTTTGCATGTATGAAAATATGATTTAAAACAGTTCCATCACTTATATTCTTGGATAACTCATGCAAAAATATTTATAATCATAAAAGGCAGCAAGTCAAAGGCTTATTTGTAGTAAAATGTAATTTAGATTAAGATCCAAGGAAAATGTTAGATGAAATTTATTTTTATCTTTGTAAGTTCTTTGAACTGGATATTGGATATAGAAAAACTAAATCTGCAATAATCCCTTCATATTTAAGAGGGGGGAAAGCATTCTGTGTTTACAAAATATATCTATACTTGCTATTCCAAATATAGGAAAGTATATCTGTTTTATTAAGCCTGTTAACCATGGTTTATTATATTCTACATATTATTATTGACATTTTAAGACAGCATACATGATTCTTAGCTTCAAAACATGATGTACCCCAGGCAACTCTCTCAGAATGGAAAGGAGAGTTGTACAATCATCTGAAAATCAGGCAAATGTGTTAGCTATATAAAGCCTGGGATTTGGATCAGAAAACTTGAATGGTACCTACAAATCTCAACTACATTTCATCTGCCAATGAAGATGTGGACAAAACCTGAGATGATTCTTGCAGTTTAATGATGCTAGTTTCTTAAGTATTTAATAACAATTGTCAAAGAAGATATTAATAAAATCATTGGAAGAAAAACAACATAATTGAATATTGTATAATTATTATGACTAAGCTTGGCACCAGAGAGGAATTAAAAAATGTATTTTCTTTCCTTCATTAGTGGGCTCAACTACTTATCCACCTTTGGTGTCCACTTTCCGCCCAACTCTCACTTGTGGCTCCAAGAAGCTGTAGCATGTATAGGGGCCAAAGCCCAGTAAACCATCTTGGCAGATGGGTTAAACCAGATGGGTTAAACTTCACTGAGTGAGGGAGTGACTAACTTTTGCATGTGTAGACATCCCCTGACAAAATGGACAGATGAAAA
This sequence comes from Dromiciops gliroides, assembly GCF_019393635.1. Taxonomy (NCBI): domain Eukaryota; kingdom Metazoa; phylum Chordata; class Mammalia; order Microbiotheria; family Microbiotheriidae; genus Dromiciops; species Dromiciops gliroides. The sequence continues at coordinate 292,052,397 of NC_057864.1, read as the reverse complement.
CAATTTGTTCCAAAGCCATGAAGGCATTTGAAGGAAGTGCTGTGTAATGATTAGAGTTTTGTAAGACCAAAGGTGCCAAGGTCAAACACTTCATCTTGGGCTATCTCCAGCCACCCCGACTTTTGTCTTGCCTCTGGACTTCAATGGCTCTGGAAGAGAGAATATAGCTAATGATTTTGTGCAACTCTGCCTCACTTAAATTGAATTCGTGTGCAAGTCAGGACATCACCTGTGATGCCATTTATCCTCTTTGAAATGAATAATGGAAAACAACAATGGGCTGGGGACCAGGCATGAGAAATAATGCATGTACTGTCTGGCCCAATCAATGTGTTGGAGTAAGTTTTGATGAACTAATTTTTGCCTCCTTTTTATTAGCCTGTGTTTCAAAATAATGACTCACTAGTTTTGAGGGGATAGAGGCCTATCTTAGGATCATAGATTTAGTGTTTGAAAGGATATCAGTCGTAATCTATTCCAACCCCACCACTTTACATATAGAAAAATGAAGTCCAGAAAGATTCAGCAACTTCTTCAAGGTCACACAGATTATAAGAAAAAAAATGGAATTCAAACCTAGGACCTCTAAATGTAAAGCCAGTATTGTTTTGTTTGTTTTTTCCTCAACCATTCAATTTAGGGAATGTATATAATATAGAAGCAAAAGGTATAAATCAAAATAAGACACAATTCCCAAAAGAATACATTCTTTGGATGACATTCTTCTACTACTTAGTTTTACATTTTTAGAGCCTAAAAGTTAATCAAATAGACATACTGCTTCAATAACTGCAGTCAAACTAAAAGAGGTTAGTGGGAAGGAGTTAGAAGGGATCACTATAAAAGTTTTTCAATATGGGGTTTTGCTCTCATGCATACTATAGAAAATCAGAGTTTAAGACTGATCCAGATTGTACAATCCACTTAGACCAGAATAATACTAAAATAAGATAAAATTAGTTTAATAAAATTAATTAGTTTTTACAGCATAATAAAATTAAACTTTTTCCTATTGATATACACACACATATATACATATGTATATGCATAAATATATGTGTATATATACATACATATATATATATGAAAATTCAAAATGGGAAGAACACTCATTTCCTTTAGAATAGGCAAGGAATATATCTGTTCTGGCATGATTAATTATTTTACTAGAATCCAGTAGTGAATAGCATTAATAGTAGATTCATAGGATAATTTTTAAGAGATAATTGATAATTACTTAAAAGCAATGAGCCATCTAGCATTTGCACCTCATGAAAAATTATCCTAAAATGTTTCTTTCACCTCAGAGGAAATTATGAAAAGCAATTAAATTTCTTAAACTTGCAAACATCTAGTAATGGCATGTTCCCAATAATATTTTCTAAACAGTGCTTTGAGCAATTAAATTTCTTTGCATTCTCATACTTACTTTAGATGCAGTTGAGGTTGCATGGTTTCCAACTTTTCAGGGACCATGATTTCTGCAAATTTTTTAATGGCAACAAGGATCATATCACCAGTGCCTGTTGGTGAGCCTATGTCTCTTCTTACAAACACACACACACACACACACACAGAGTAAGATCATTGGCAAACAAATGAAGATCCCATTTGGATTTTATTCTGGATAAATTAATTAAAAGGGAGCATGTGGGTTTTTGAAAGTACTGCTTATTCCCCAATGATATGAAAAAAAAAACCTATTCAACCCAATTCTTGATGCTAATGATTTGAAACAGTCCTTGTGTGACAATGTTGATTAATGCTGAAGAAGCATTTGATTGTATTGAATTGCTTTAAATAACTCAAATGATTTTCCTTTTGAGATGTTGTTATCTCATGGTTTGGGTTACTCTCCAAGGTAACTGAAATAGAAATTAAATTTAAGAATGAGCGAATATCCCTTGTCCTATTTCTTCTAACTATACAGTTCTCCATGTCCTTAATAGATCACAAGATAGGAAGACTGAGTACCAAGACACATCACAGCCCAAGACACATCACAGCCAAGGCACAAAATATCCAGTTTGTAAAATGAGCCATATCTCCTGGCTACAGGCACAGAATAGAGAAAGGAAGCTCAATTAACAATAATTAGTAGAACATTTGCTCTAACAGAGTTTTGTCAAGAATGTTAAGAATCTTGGAAAAATGTCTTTCTGGACTCTAAGAAGGTAAAATTCCTTTGTAATTATTCCACTGTTGTTGCCTACAGTACCGGATATTTCCAGTGTACAGAGTGATAGGAATCATAAAAGACACTGTAGCTGTCCTCAAAACCAGAGGCCAAAAACAAGTTCAGGCCTGGCTAGGACTCAATGGCATATTGCACAGAGAAAACAATGATGATCCATTACTAAATGCTAAAGATTAAGGACCCAATTTGGTCCAGCACCATTATTTTATAGATGAGAAAGTTGAGGTCCAGAAAGGTAAAGTGCTTTGCCTAGCATCTAAGAAATTATCAGCAATAAGGTGGAACTTGAAGCTCAGTCTTCTGAGTCCAAGGTCTAGGTTCTTTATGCTGAACCACACTGCCTCTTGATCCATGTAGAGGTCAGGATGCAGGGAACGAAGGAGGGAAAGAGAAAAAGAGGAAGGAAGGAAAGAAAGAAAGAAGGGAGGAAGGAAGGAACACATTTTAAAAATTAAATGAATTAAAGTGAAACTGGGATGCTAATGAGAACCTCCAGCCAAGGCAGCCCTGCTTCCCTTTGGACTTCATCAACCGTATTCCACAAATCAAAGTAGAACTAGGAGCAGTAAGTGAATTAATAGAGACAAGTTTTCACTACATGGTAAGGAAAAACTTCTGACAATTAGAGATGTCTCAGAATGGAATGGGTTGCTTTGGTAGATAGTGAATTCTTTGTTACTAGAGGTATTCAAATATAGGTAGAGTGAATAATTAGCAGTACTTTTAATGGATTAGTTAGGTGGCACAGTGGACAAAGCATCACAGAAGACACAGGTCTGAACTGAATATGAAACAGTACTTTTAGAAAGGAATTTTCTGTGATTCTGTGACTATATCTTTTTTTCAGTCAGAATATTACTAAGATGATACAGGTAGTTTTGTTGTTTTGTTTTGTTGTAGTTAGCACTTTCATAGCACTTGAAGGTTTATAAAATACTTAACAGATATTATCTCATTTTATTCCCACAATACCTTGGGAGGTAGGTGCTATCATTATGACCGTGTTAAAGCTAGGGAATTTGAGGTAGACAATAGGTAGGTGATTGAGTAACTGGAACCAGATATAAATTCAAGTCTTCCTGATTCCAGGTCCAATACTCTACTCACCTACCTTCTCTGGTTGTTTAAAGTAGCTGATTAAGTATATCATGTACTGAGCTTTCTGTAGTTCCAGGGCACTGTGGTCCTCTCAAACATTATGGGAAAATGGGTAAAAGGACCAAGCTAGGTAACAATGGACTTAAAAGGATGCAAGATATAATGTTTGACCTCCTGCATGTTTCTCATTCCTACTCCAATGCCTCATGTAGGATATAGGGGTGATCTTGAGTTCTCAAGGACTGGGCAAAACATCATGCACTCTGGAAATACTCTTTATAAGCCCCAAATTGATTGCATGCCTCTTTTCCAAGGACAAGCCTAGATAAATCCATAGATGACTACCAAGCTAAGGTTGGCCACTAGGCATTCAGTATTTTTGGCTACAGCAGCTTACAAATACGTATAAATAGATTGTAGATTTAGTGTTCAAATGGCCCTCAGAGATCATTTAGTCCAGTCATCCTTATCTTTTTTTGTCTCATGACCCACTCTAGCATTCTAAGGAAGCCTATAAACCCCTTCTCAGAATCTTTTTTATGCATAAGATGAAATACATAGTATTACAAAGAAAAACAATTATAATGAAATAAGTTATGAAAATATTTTTAAAAATAAGTTTTCTGACCTCAGATGAACCTCTAATGTAGTCCAATTTCTGTTCTTTCTAAATAAGGAAACCGAGCCTCAAGAGGTAAAACTGCTCACCTCAAACCATGCAAATAGTAACAGCTGTAAATTCTAACCCAGTTCTTCTAATACTTCATATAGTACTCCTTCCAGTCCATTCTGTTGATGATGGAAAAAGTTAATCTGTTAAAGCACTGATCCTTGAACTATTGAAATATAAGTTCTAAGTCCTGCCAATATTTTATCCATTTAAAAAGAAAAACAATCACTATAACCTGACAGTCTCTCAAAAACCAGATAAATTTTGAAAGATTTGATCAGAGCGCCAAATAGATCACATTTAGCAAGAAATTTAACCCTGGGTCACAACATCAGAAAGACATGAGTTCATGTCTAGCTTCAGACACAACTTCTATATGACCCTGGGCAAGTCACTTAACCTGTTTGCCTCAGTTTCTCCTCTATAAAATGAGCTGGAGAAGGGAATGGCAAACCACTCCAGTATCTTTGCCTAGAAAACCCCAAATGTGGTCACAAAGAATCACACATGACTGAAATGACTAAAAAACAATAACAATGATATTTGTACAAAAATAATCCAATCTCTTTCCTCTTCCCCATCCAATCATATGCCTCCACCAATAACTCTCAGCACTGTTTTCCAGTCACCCAGCCAAGAGTGCATAGAACCAAGCAGTGAGGGGAGTATATGCAGAAAAGCCACTGAGTATGAGTAAATATATAAATTATTTGGAGATTACTGGTTATTTGAGATGATTTGTTCCACTGTTTCCTTCCATTTACATGAAGAATCAAACTCAAACAACATTTTCACATTGCCTCAGAGGGCTTCATGATCCGATTTAAGGGACAAGTACAAATTCTCAGTAATCCAAATGAATTGTTTCCCACCAAAAATTTGCACATGAGCCAAGAAAAGCTTGGGGCCAACAATAAATGACAAAGACAGCTGCTTTATCTTGATGAAGATCTTAAAAATATAGAGTCTGTTTCCTCTTTTGGACCCACATACTTTGCATACAGATGCAAAAAAAATAACATGTTTCCCAATTTAATTCCAAATATAGGTACTTCAGATGTCTCATTTTGGATTGGGCAGCACATTAGGCTACAAAAAAAGAACTGGAAGCTCTTCATCAAATTCTTTGCATTGTGATTAAACAAGCACACAAGTCCACAATTCAATTCAATTTAATGAGCATTACAAATATTTATAATGGATAAAGAGCTGGTCTAAGAACCAGAAAGACCCAGTGCAAGTATCACATGTAATGCATCCTATGTATGTGACCCTGGGAAAGACACTTAACTACTAAGTGCCAAGGCAACTCTAAGACATCAAGTTGCAGAAAAAGTACTTTTTTACATTGCTACAGGAAATTTGACAAGTGAGTTCACTATCACAATGAAATGACAGGTATAATTTATATCAATACTAAATACTATATGCTAGGCACTAAGCATAAAAAGGACAATAAAATTACCCCACATAATTTCTCTTTCTCTCTCTCTCCCTCTCTCTCTCTCTCTCATGCTCTGGGATCCACTCAATGATTTTTTCACTTACTGCTATAGTTTCTACCAGCAAATATACTCCTGCCCGTATTCGACCATTCTGTGGCAATAAGCAGCAGAGATCAACTCTTTCCAATCCCCTTCTGTAGGAGGGTGAAATACACATTGGCACTTATTCTGCCTGGAGGAGCAAAATGTTTCTGCAGCACTTAGCCAAAAAACTAAAGAACAGAGAGAATTTGAGCAGGGTACAAGTGTCTAGGGTGGGACTGTTTCTGTCCAGAAAAAAATAAGATGGGCATCCAACTGGGGTCAGTTTTGCACAAACACCCTCCCAAAATTTAATTGGTGAGGAACTGAATCAGAAGAAAAGTTAAATCCTTAACATGGAAGGAAGCTGAGACAGCTTTAAGATACAGCCCTTAGGGGAGTGGCCAACAAAGTGGGAAGAGTCCTAAAGTGAGCAATAGGAAAAAAAAGGAAAAAAGAATGAATACCAAAGGTCTCAGAAGAAGGAAAACTAATTTTAAACGTCTTGAGCAGAAGCAGATAAATCTATAGTGATGATATGAAAAAGAGGAGATATGATCACTGAAACATCTAAATGAGTTCAAACATTTCTAAATAAATATTTCCCATATCTGATGTGAGAGGACACAGTGGATTCCCTAGAGATCATTTAACCATACCAGTGTGTTCCTGAATGGTTCAAAAGAGAAATAAAAATTGCAAAAGTAGAATACCTGGCCTGTATAACAGAAATAATTGTCATAATAGAAAAGCTTGTGTAGAAAAACTTGTACAGCAGCAAGTCTCCAAAGAACTGGAAAAAATAACAAGTTGTGGTATATGAATGTAATGGAATACTATTGTACTGTAAGAAACGATGAGCAGGAGGAGTTCAGAGAAACCTGGAAGGACTTACATGAACTGATGCTGACTGAGAGGAACAGAACCAGTAGAACATTGTACACAGTAACAATAACAGTAACAGTGTGTGATGGACAATGGGGATAGACTTGGCTCTTCTCAGCTGTGCAATGATCCAAAACAGTTTCAAAGATCTCATGATAGAAAATGTTCTCAAAATCCAGAAAAAAGAATTATGAATTATGAATTCAGATTGAACCATACTGTTTCTACTTTTGGACTTTTTTCCTTCTTTTTTGAGATTATTCCCTTGTGCTCTGATTCTTCTTTCACAAGATGACTAATGTAGAAATATGTTTAATGTGACTGTACATATACAACTTATATCTGACTTCTTTCCATCTTGGGGAGGAGGGAGGGAATGGAGGGTGGGAGAAATAATTTTGGAACTAAAAATCCAGTGAAAACAAATGTTGAAAACTATCCTTATATGTAACTGGAAAATTATAAAATACTTAAAAAAAGAAAATGTAGAGAGAACCAACTCTTGGTCCTGATGGATTTACAGGAGAATTCTTATCAAACTTTTAAAGAAAAAATAATGCCAATACTACACAAATGATTTGCCAAAAGAAAAATTGAGAAAAAAATTCTATCCAACTCTTCTTATAAGAGAGTGTCCTAATACCTAAATCTACAAAAGATAAGGAAGAGAAAAAAGCTATAGCCTAATAACAATAATAATATTTATTAATTTTTTAAAAATCCTATCAGACTATATAAATTCATCTAGGAAATAATTTATTGAGAAAAACTTTGGTTTACAACAAGGTAGAAAACTTATTTCAACATTAGGAAAACAATGTAATTAATCATATTAAAAAGAAAAAACATACAAAACCAAAAGCATGGAATTATCTTAATAGATGCAGAAAAAACTTTTACAATGAATACTTATTTATAAAAAGCTTGAGACATATAGGTATAGAGGAATCTTATATAGTATCTGGAAAAATATCTAAATCAAAAATCATGCATTATATACAATGAGGATGCATTAAAAACTTTTACAAGATATATAGGAATGGGCAAAGATGCATACTCTATCTACTATCATATATATACATATATATATATATATATATATATATATATATATATATATATATACACACACACATACATATGTATACATGTATATATAGAGAAATTCTAGCAATAAGTGCAAGAAATTAAAGACATAAACTAGGCAAAGAAGACACAAATGCATCCTTATTTGCTAAAGATATAATGATTTACTTCTGAAATCCAAGGCTAGCTATAAAGATTTTAATTGCAATAACCAATAGCTTCAGCAAAGTTGCAAGCTTCAAAATAAAGCCTCAATAGCATTCTATATAATAACAAAATCTAAGAAAAATAATAGAAATTTAAATCTCACTCAACATAATTACAAAATTCATAAAATATCTACTAAATCACACAGAATACTTTCAGGGGTTCAATTACAAAGCATACCTTAAATAAGTAAAGAACAGCTTAAAAATCTGGAGGATTATCAATTGCTCATGGCTACGCTGTGCCAATGTAATAAAAGCTGCACTTTTACTAAAATTCATTTATAGTTTTAATGCTATGGGAATCAAATTATCACAGGAATACTTTAAAGAACCTGAGAAAATAACAATAAAATTTATCGAGGAAAAACAAAATATCTAAGAAAGAAAGAGGGAATCGCACATCCATGCCTTAAACTATATAATAAAGTGAAATTCATGAAAAATATCTGGTACTGGTTAAAAAATAGAGAAGGAGATCATTGGAAGAGATTTAGAGAACAGAGAATCAGAAACAATAGAATCTAAATAAACCAGTCCTCAATAAACATGAAAACATAAATAGGAAATGTCTCCCTACTTGCCAAAAAAAAAAAAAAATGAAAAACCCAACTGAAAAAAACAAAAACAAAAACTGGAGAGCATCCTGGCAGAAACTAAGTTTAGACCAATATTTTATTGCATATTCTACAATAATTCAAAATGAATATGTAATCTACATATTAATGAACACACAAAAATTATTAGAAGAGAATCAGATGTTATATCTTTTGCAACATGGTTAGGAGTTGTATTTTTTTTCAAATAATAGATGAAACAATTATAGAAGATAAAATAGAAAATTATGATTATATATAATTGAAAGCTTCTATATAACAAAATGAATGCATCTACTTTAAGAATGGAAGCAGTCAATGGGAAAATATTTTTGTGTCAAATTTCATAGTCAAGGGTTCGTTTCCCAATACATGGACAAAACACATATGTAAATATATTGGAGAGAGAAAGATACAGAGACAGAAAGATATGCAGGTGTGTGTATACACATATATGTACATGTGTGTATACATGCACTCGTGTGTGTATATGTAAAGATCTAGAGTTATTCTTGAAAAGATGTTTGGTTGAAGGATATTAATAAAAAGTTGTCAAAATAATTGAAACTATTAATAACAATATGTAACATGCTCCAAATCACTAATAATTAGAGAAATATAAATCACAATAACTCTGAGGTTTTACCTCATTATATTCTCCAAATTGGCAATGATGACAAAAACTGGGAATAGTTATTGTTGTAAGGATTAGTTGTAAGATGATTGGAATACTAGTGCATTATTGATGTTGCAGTAAATCAATATAATCAGTTTGGACAGTAATTTGGAGTTATGCAAATAAAGTGACTAAAATGACACTTTGCCCCCAAGGAAGTATTGATAAAAAGAAAATGCCCAAATACGTCAAAATATTTATAGCAGCACTTTTTGTGGTAGTAAAGAAATGGACACAAAGTAGATGCCAATCAAATGCAGAATGGGGAAACAAATTATAGTCTATGATTACAATAGTAAGACAAAGGGAAAAAAATCTCATAATTGTGACCAAATTTTCCAACAATAGTGAATGCAAAACACTAAATGGGAACATAATACCTGCCTCTTCAGAGAGAGGTAAAAGTCTTGAGATGCTGAACGAAATGTATTAACAAGTATTTATTTGTTTTGATGGAATATATATGTCTGTCATAAGGGAGAGCTTATCCTCTGGGGTGGAGTTTACATATGAAAGGATGTAACAACCTTTTTAAAATTCACAGAAAAATATTTTAAAATCAGAAAGAAAGAGAGTACTTTTGTTACTCTGATAAATGCATGTGATATATGTATATATACTAATTTTAAACACTATATTCTTTTTTGTTTGTTGAAAATACATTTTTCAGCAATCATTAGGTCCCCAATAATATATATTATACACACATTATAATAGTATGTACATATATATAATTTTTAATAAACTATTTGCATATAAAAGATGGATCTTTGCTTCAGTGAGAAGTTTGGGAGTTATTAAAAGTGCTGCACAATTTCATAAAGATAATCCAATCTACTTTCTTGCCTCTATGGCCAGTTCATTCTCTAGCTGCAGTTCTGAACACTGATGTATGTGTATGTATGTGTGTGTGTATATATATATATATGCGTGTGTGTGTCTCTGTGTGTGTCTGTTTATATATACATATATGTATATATGTATGTGCATGTATATATGTGTGTGCATAGATAGATCATCTTTATGGGTTGTCCACACAACTGTGTATCATATGCCAGACAAGAGGCATACTTGATTCAGTTTTTTTTTTTAATTTTCCCCACATGACTAGCAAGGATTACTTCTTTCAGTCATAATAGACTCATTTGGGAAGCTTTGAAATGCTACAGACCTCATGTAATCAGCATAATTTCCTCCCAAAAAAGGAAGGACCCTCTGGAGGACTTCAAAACCCATAGAGAATTGCACTTCTATATGAATTTTATGCTGGACATACTCCATGAAAAGGGACAAACCCCGTTAGTGAGTGTATTTCTCCTTATTTCATGCTTCACTTAATATTTACAATCTGAGAGTCAAAGAATAAAGTAGCATCTTTCAAGGAATCTTATATGAGTTTCTCACAGACATCACAGGCACCTTGCTTGAAAAGACCCTTGAATGAGAATTTTGCTTTACCTACCTACTCAAGTGAGTATATTTATTTTATAATTAACAAATAGTAAATATAATAGAAGCATTTTTCTTCATCTTTGTAAACTTTTTGTCTGCTATAGAATACAATGTGCTAAAGTTTGCCTGTTTCAATCTCATGCCTCTACCAAGGATGCTCTCAATATATGTATTTTTTAATAAAGATTTTGTAGCAATGGGGGAAAGCATATGTCAGCAATTTTTGATATTTTCTTAATTATCTTTGTTTTCTTTAGTAAAAATAGTCATGACTTTTTTTCTAGACATGTGGTATCTCCCTTTATCTTTCAGATAAATTTAGAATCAATGCCCCTGTGCCCTTAAAAATGTGTTGCTTCCAACACACATTGCCTTCTACAACATTTGGCTCATTCCAGCTGTTCTTTGGATTTCTATTTTCTCTATCAGTCTAAGAAGATAATTTGCTATTCTGATCTTGATAGATCCTCTCTATCTTTCATTCTTCTTGTCCTAGTTCACCCTTAAATGATCTGGCTTATGTCTCTAGTCAAGTTTTCATAGAAACACAGGGTCATAAAATTGTTGGATCATAGATTTAGAACTATAAGAAACTTTAGATAGCCAGCTAGCGCAACTTCATTATTTTACAGATGATAAAACTGAGGCTCAGAGAGGTCAAATGTCTTGTCCAAAGTCACACAGGTAGATGGCAGGGCTAGTACTTGAACCCATATCAAAATTGAATGAAATACTCTTTCCACACCCTTGTTGTTGTTTCATAATTTCAGTCGTGTGCAACTCTTTGTGACTACATTCAGAGTTTTCTTCAGAAAGATACTGGAGTGGTTTGTCTTTTCCTTCTCCAGCTCATTTTGCAGATGAGAAAACTGAGGAAAACAGGTTTAAGTGACTTGCCTAGAGATATGGAGTGTGAGACTCCATTTGAACTCTCAAAGATGAGTCTTCCTGATTCTTGGCACAGTGCTCTATTGACTGTGTCACCTAGCTACCCCAAAACTGCCCTCATCAGCTTAATTCTCTATCTCCCACTTTTTTAATGTTTTAGGAGATTATAATATTTTAAAATATTTTCTATCATCATTCTCCATAAAATTCTCCAAATAGGTTTCTATATGGAAACAAGGTGGGAATGAACTGGTACATAGACCTAAACTGTGTGCAGTATTTTTGTTGAGTATTTTTTCTATGTGCTGAATAAGTATTTGTTAACCATTTAATGACTTATGAGTCTCTCAATTCCTTTCAATATCAGACCTACACCACTAAAGGAATCAGCCTGAGTCACACCTAGCCCAAAGCATAATCACTTGCCTCCTTGGGGAGGCAAGTGTGAACCATCCTTCTCAGCTGCTACTTTCTTTTGTCTTCTGGTTTTGTTTATAGTGAGAATGTCAAGATTTGCATGATTCAGCTCTTACAGTAATATGTACACCTGCTGATCATTGGACAAGGTTCCCACATTTAGAATACCAGCAGGAAAGAATATTTAAATGAAGTATAAAATTGAGATTCCTTTTTCTGTAAATAGTGATATCTCAATATGATATATAATTGCATGTGGAATGACTAGCCCAATAGAATGAGCCTTAAGTTAAGGTAGACTAAGGCCAAGGATCTAGTTTCCTACATTGTGGAATTCATTTTGTTTTAAAGACAACTCCGTTCTAGGACCACTGTATCCTTATTCCAGATTAATTATATTGAATGTAGTGACTTTTGTTCGTAAGGACCTCCACCAAAGCTCTATTATGATGCAGAGACATCAAGACATTGAAATAATCCTGAGCTTTCACAGGTCCTGACTGAGAAGCCAGTCAGCCCATCAGTTAATAAGCATTTATTAAGAACCTACTATATGCATGGTACTATGCTGGGGATCCAAAGAAAGAGACAAGACAGTCCTGTCTCTCAATCTTGCAATCTAATTGGGGAGATAACAAGCAAATAAATATATACAAACAAGCTATGTGCAGGATAAATAGGAAAAAAAATCAACAAGTGGAATGCAATATATTCAAAGGGGATCAAGAAACACTTCCTATAAAAGGTTGAATTCTAGCTGAGACTTGAAGAAAACCAGTGAAGCTGGGAGGTGGAAACAAGGAGAGAAAGCATTAAAAGTATGGCATATAGACAGAGAAAATGCATGAACCTGAGGCAGCATATATCCTGGCAGATTCTACCAAGCCATAAAGACTTCAAGTATAGACCAGGAAATGAACTACTTATGCCTACTTTCCAAGGACCAACCAAGGTAAATTTGGAAACATTCTTCATCTAGTTGGCCATAGGGGATACATTTTTGCCTCCACAAATTTCCATGGACACCTGTGCAAGTGGAGGAAAAAGCAATACTGTCAAAGTCATAGATGCCTGAAATATTGAAGCAGTGCATAGGAAGAAATTGAAAAAGTGTGAATAATTCTTCATAAACATGGTTATCTTTCTATATGAAGGACAACATGTAAAATTACATGGCCAATAAAATTGTATAAAAGAAATCCAGAAAGAATTTGAATGGGATTTAAATAGATACACATCTCTTCAGACCAAATGAGGAATTTTCTTGGCATATGGTTCATTTTTTTAAAAGATAGGGAGTAGTTAGTAATGAATAATGACATGATAATATGGTTATTGGAACTTTAAGAAATGGTGAAGTTGAAAGGGGTAAACAGGTTTTGAAATATTAAGATAATTGAGCATTAATCAAAAGTTGGTTTTCTAAGAATTCATGCAAACACAGCACTTTCACTACTACTTTCATTCACATCTTATTTTTTAAAACTGAAAATATTGGGGCAGCTAGGTGGTGCAGTGGGTAGGGCACCGGCCCTGGAGTCAGGAGTACCTGAGTTCAAATCCAGCCTCAGACACTAAACACTTACTAGCTGTGTGACCCTGGGCCAGTCACTTAACCCCAATTGCCTCACTAAAAAAAAAAAAAAAAAAAAAAAAAAAAAAACCCTGAAAATATTTTTCAATAGGGTGATATAAATTCATAAAACATTTGAGCAGGATGGGTCCTTTGAAAATTAGTCTAGTCATTATTCCCAAAAGACTATAAAACTGTGAATACCTTTTGATCTAGCAATACCACTGGTAGGTGTATATCCCAAAGACATCCCCAAAAAAGAGAAAAAGGCCTATTTATACAAAAAATATTTATATCAGTTCTTTTTATGTTGGTTAATAATTGGATATCAAAGGAATACCCACCAATTTAGGAATAGCTAAACAAGCTGTGGTACATGGTTGTGATGGGATATTATTGTGCTATAAGAAATGACAAACAGGATGATTTCAAAAATCTGTAAAGACTTATATGAACTGATGTATAGTGAAGGAAGCAGAACCAGGAGAATGTTGTGCACAGAGAAAGCAATATTGTTTGGATGGTTTTTAGAGTGATCATGTCATTAGTTCGGGAGCTCACTCAGCAATATTGTTTGGTGAAGAACTGTGAATGACAACTATTCTCAGTAATACAACGATGTAAGACAATCTCAAAGGACTAATAACAAATCATACAATCCACCTCCAAAGAAAGGAATGATATTGATTGAACACATAATGAAGCATGCTATTTTTCACATTGTTTCATTTTTTTCTTTTATTCAAGTTTTCTTATACAAAATAACTAACATGGAAGTTTTATATAACTGCACATATATAACCTATACTTGACTACTTAACATTTCAGGGAAGGGGTAGGCGGAGGAGGGAAGGAAGGATAGGATTTGAAACTCAAAACTTTAAATAAAAATGTTTATTATTATTATTTTAAAAAGAAAAGAAAATTAGTCCAGTCCCTCTCATTTGGTTTAGTCAATTATTCAACAAATATGCATGAATCATCTCCTATTTTCAATGCATCATCTAGGTTTTGGGAAATATACAATTTTTATGAGATAAAATCCCTATCCTGAAGCTTATAGTATAAAAATAGAAATACAGACAAGTATAATATAAAGTATTACATTGCTATAGAGAAATGAAACAAAGTGTCGTTCAAGACCTGAAAAGAAAAGCTTTTACTAATTAAAGGGAATAGAGAAGTCTTTATAGAGAAGGTGTCACCTGAATTGGCCTTTAAATGATGTGTGGAAAGTCCATAAGTGAAGAGGAGAAGAAAATTCAATCAAGACACAAGAAACAGAAAAAGCAGAAGCAGAGGCAAAAAAAGCACAGTTCATGTATGGTACAGTGCATGGAGAGGAAGAATAGCAAATAAGGCTAGAAAGGTAGTTTGATATTTTATATGTCCTTGAATATCTAGAAAAATAATTTAAACTTGATTCTGTAAGCAATATGATACCTCAGGAGATTTTTTTTTTAGTAGAATGACATAAGTAGACTTTACAAATGAGGAAACTAAGTGCTAAAAAGTTAAATGATTTACTCCACAAAAAGAGGCCATGTTTGATCTGAAGTTTATATCTCTTACACTATCTGGAATAATAATAAATGTGCATTTACTGAATAGATGACTGAATGCGTGAATAAAAATCAAACAAACATTTGTTAAGCACTTCCAGAGTTAAAATTCTGTGCTAATAAGCACTGGAGAAGCAACTACAAAAAGAAGAGAGACTCTGCCCTCAAGAAGCTTACATTTTAATAAAGTAAGACAACTCATATAAGGGACTCACTGATAAGGAGGGTTAATTTAGTCTGGAAGTCACTTGGAAGGTGGAGCAATCAAAAATCAAGAACTTTTCAGTAATAACAGTGTTGATTCATTTAGTTCTAAGAGCCAAAGGCATAAAGGTGGATTGGAGTGGGAACTGAATGAAATGGGCCTGTGACATGGCATAAAGATATCAGGTAAGCAGCCAATAAGCAGCATGGTCAGATTCTGTCTGGCTAGTTATGGAGAATTCTTATCAATCAGAAGCAAAGGTTTCCAGGGTGGCCACTGCAGAGAATATGAATTGAACATGCAGTTAATTAATACATGTTTATTAAATTTAGCTGAATTGAACTGAACTTGAATTGAATTGAATGAAAAAAGATTTAGAACCCAGCTCTTTTGATTCCTAGTTCAAAACACTTTCCCTTCCAAGTAGAGGGGAATCTTGACTTTTTTAAATTTTCTTTTTGTTGTTTTTTTAACCCCAATGGGTTGGGAATTTAGAACTTTCAAGTTTTAATTCTTTTAATATGAACAAAAAATAGCACAAACCAAAAAACTGAAGTAACCACAATAAACAACACCGACAACTTGTTTTAGTTAGTATAAATTTTCAACATGATTAAGAAGTCACAAATAGAAGCTCTGCAACTTCAGAATGCACAAGATGGTCCCCTGGGTGCTACAGTAAGAAACCTAATTTTGAGGGAAGGATGGATGTATATATTTCCAGAGCATGTGTTCACTGTTTACATATTGTAAATATTTTGAGAACATTCAAGTTTAACACTCATTAACACATTTTATCTGTTCACTTTTTAAAAAGCTGCTTAAAGCTTTTAAATGGATCCTTCTAAATATTGAAACTATATATGAACTCTTTTAATAGCTATTGATTTTAAAGCCAAATAAAAGACATTGAGCAGGATTCTACATTAAAGAGATAGGTTTCTTATCTCACTGAAGAAAACTTAACGATCTTAAATTAGCAAACAGTAGTCCTTTTTTCCTTGCAAGGTAGAAAAAAGAATATGGGAAGTCAAGGTAAGTAGCTGTCTTTTGAGAAAAGAAACTAGAGTGTGTGTGTGTGTGTGTGTGTGTGTGTGTGTGTGTGTGTGTGTGAACTATTATAGATAAGGGGGGAAAGCACAGGACTCAAGCAGATAAGCCTCATTTTTAAAAAATGGGGAAGATTGGAAATAATGGATTCTGTGAATTATAGGCCAGTGACTTTGAGTTTTATTCCTGGTAAAATTTTAGGCCATATTATCAAAGAGATGTTTGGTGAAACATCTAGAGAAAAACAAACAAGAAACATAATGAGCAAGTTTGGTACAATTAAAAATGGATCATTCCCAAAACCCCCATTTTCCATTTTTACAACATCATTATATGGATAGGTAAGAGGAAATACTGTGGATACTCTTTACCTATGTTTTTAGCAACTTTTGAGAATATTATTGGGAGGGGAGGCTATGCAATCAAGTGATAATAGGTTAGATGACAGTATCATTCATTGGATTCAGAGCTAGTTGAATGGTCAGAACTAAAAATTATTCATTAGTGGTTTTATATCCATTTAAAGGATGTATCTGGGAGAATTCTTCAGAAATCTATGATGGTTCCAGGCTCATTTACAGTTCTATTAGTGACTTGGGAAAAGGCATTGGTTATATGTCTATAAAATTTTCAGGTAACTCAAAGTTGGGAAGGAAAGCTAGTACAGTAGATGAGTTCAAATTAATAGACATTTATAGACTAAAACACCGGGTCAAATCTAATCAGATAAACTTGTATTAAGTATGAATATTCAGACTTAGATAAAAGAAAAAAAACC
This sequence comes from Dromiciops gliroides, assembly GCF_019393635.1. NCBI lineage: Eukaryota > Metazoa > Chordata > Mammalia > Microbiotheria > Microbiotheriidae > Dromiciops > Dromiciops gliroides. Next base: position 292,035,532 of record NC_057864.1, on the reverse strand, counting down.
AGCTTTACAAGTACAAGATGGGAAAGTATGACTAAACAGCAATTCATTAAATCATTTTTAGTGGAGTACAAGTTCAATATGAGTCAACAGGGTAATATGGCAGCCAAGTAAGCAGCCAAGGCATTGTAAAATGCAATGAGAGGCATAGAAGCTAGGAAATAAAAGAGCTAAAAGACATTCTGTGTATACTACCCTAATCAGACAACATCTGAAGTATTGTGTCCAGTTCTTTTCTCTACTTAGAAACTCTATATATGTGTACTCTTACCACTGATATTTAGGGAAGAATGAACCAGGTTTATGGTGTAAATGCTTTTGTTGTTCCTGTTCTTACTGAGCCATTTCAGGAAATGACTTTGCTTTGAGCTAATTACGTCCTCTGGTTTATGATTAAATTTAAACACATTGGGGTGGGGATTCATTAACTATAGTTTAGAAATACAGATGCACAGAGCACCTTGAATCTAGGATACTCTATGTGAGTTGGGGAGGGGGTGTTGCTAAATTCTACATTAGACACTACTACATATATACATATATATTAGCATACTACATATATATTTTATGTGATATATATATGTATATGTATATCACATATATTTATGTAACATCTGGCAGCACCCCTTCTCCCAATTCAATTAATGGATTCTTTTTAGGATAAAGGTTCAAAGCACTCTGCATCTATAATCCTCAATTATAGCTAATGTAATTTGTTTATGAGCAGAAACTGTTTTGATTTTGTTTTCTTATTCCCAATGTCTCTCACTGTGCCTGAAACCTAGTAGGTAACTAATAAATCCCTTATGATTAATTGATTAATTGTTTGATATGATTTAATGCTGAAAAGGACCTTTGAGATCATCTAGTCACTAGCTCATTCTGTTGTTCTCCCCACCTAAAATGTGGTTACTCTCTCTCTGTGCTATACAAATCTTAATTACCCTTCAAACCTCATTCATTTCATATTTTACATAAAGCCATATTTATGACTTTTATATGTACTTTAAAAATGTTTCTAGCCTAAATAATGTTAGCAATTACATATATGGTTATTACCAAAATATTACTTTAAAAATTATATTAGATGATTAGAGAGATGCAAATTAAAACAACTCTGAGGTACCACCTGACACCTATCAGATTGGTGAAAATGACAAAAAAGGAAAATAATAAATGTTGGAGAAGCTGTGGGAAAATTGGAATACTAATGCATTGTTGGTGGAGCTGTGAACTGATCCAACCATTCTGGAGAGCAATTTGGAATTATGCCCAAAGGGTGATAAAGCTGTGCATACCCTTTGACCCAGCAATACCACTTTTGGGTCTTTTTCCCAAAGAAATCATGGAAGGGGGAAGGGGACCCACATGTACAAAAAAATTTATAGCTGCTCTTTACGTGGTGGCAAGGAATTGGAAGTTGAGGGGATGCCCATCAATTGGAGAATGGCTGTACAAGCTGTGGTATATGAATACAATGGAATACTATTGTGCTGTAAGAAATGATGAGCAGGAGGAGTTCAGAGAAACCTGGAGGGTCTTGCGTGAGCTGATGATGAGTGAAATGAGCAGAACCAGAACATTGTACACAGTATCATCAACATTGAGTGTTGATCTACTGTGATGGACTATATTCTTCTCACCAATGCAATGGTACAGAAGAGTCCCAGGGAACTCATGATGGAAGAGGATCTCCAAATCCAAGAAAAAAAAAAAGAACTGCAGAGTATAGATGCTGAATGAACCATACTATTTCTTTTGTTTTTGATGCTGTTGTTTTTTTCTATTTTGAGGTTTTTCATCAGTGCTCTGATTTTTCTCTTATAACATGACTAATGCAGAAATAGGATGTTATTATGTGTATATAAATATATGTATATATATATATGTGTATGTGTGTATATGTATATATATATATATATAACCTATATCAGATTGCCTGCTGTCTAGGGGAGGGGGAAGGGAGGAGAGGGAGGGAGAAAAATCTGAAATTGTAAAGCTTGTATGAACAAAAGATGAGAACTATCTTTACATGTAACGGGAAAAAATAAAATACTTTATTAATAAAAAATTATATTAGAAATCTTGATATCAAATAAATGTCGTCCTCTTTCAAAGTAGTTTTCTTGGAAGATTTTCCACTTACTCCAAGGATGCAATCATTCTCCAAAACATTATGGGGCACTTCTTATTTGGAACTGCCTTTGAAACCTGTGTGTGCATCATTCAAATCAACAGTACTGCAAGGAGACAAATAGAGTCCTATTTTCCACAGCTATGTAGTATATGCCAATATAGAAAGTAAAGGAATAAATTTGAGAGGGACACAGACCAACAGTCTGGAGCCAATCATGGCTATTTCCCAACTGTTAGACAATGGCATATTTTCACCATTTCACAAAACATACTTTCAAAAGTTCTTACCTCTGAAAAAAATACCTCCTGTATAACTGGGGGAAAATGGTCCCACTTATTCCTTCTCCATGAGTCCTGCTCTTCTTCACTTCACTTCTTGGTCTGTGTCACCTGAGCTTTTGAAATTGTGTATAGTTTATAGATGGTGTAGTAGTCTGCAATAAAAATAATATTTACTTATTTTACCAGCCACAGTATAGTTTGGGTTGGGAAACACTGATGTAAAAGCTACAAATTCATTAGTGTTTATACCATCTAAGACTGACACCATTGGATGAGAGACAGTATAATATGTTGGCAAGGGTTTCATATTTGGAATCATATCTCTACTGCTTGCTACCTACATTACTTTAAACAAATTGTTTAACTTCTGTGGCCTTCGGTTTCCTCATCTATGCTGTTGGATTAGACAATCTCTAAGGTTCTCTTCAAGGTCTATAGCTCATGTTCTTAGACTGAGAGATCCAAGGTATGCTGTAGAAGCATCAGTACACAGAGAACAGATGAGGGGAAGAGTAATTATTAAATACAGAGTTATTTCTGGTTCCTCTTCCTTAATTGTCTTTTCTGTACATTGAAGTGGTTCCCTATGATTTTCTTCTAGAAGCTTTGGACTGCCAGTGATTATTCCTCAAGGAACTTAAATTCTAGTGGGGAAGAAAACATGTACTTATGTAAACATATATAAAATACACACAAAATAAATACAAAGTAACTTTAGAGAAGGCTCCAGCAGATAGTGGAACTAGAAAAGACTCTTTTTGTAGAAGGTAGTATTTAAACTGAATCCTGAAAGAATAAAGGGATTTCAAGAGGTAAATTGAGGCTGAAAAGTATTCGAGGTTTGAGGGACAGCCAGTATAGAGCCGCAGAAACAGGAAATGGAGCATAATGTGGGAGGAACAGGAAGTCAAAGTCCAGTATGACTGGAGGTGGACTACAATGTGCAGGAAAGGGGTAAAGTAGTAAGGGGCCAGTTTGTGAAGAGGTTGTGAAGAGCAGTCTATATTTGATACTAAAGGAGGCAGGGAATTTCTAGAATTTATTGAGCAGACGGTAATATTGACCAACCTGAATGTTAGAAAAATCACTGTGACAGCTATGTGGAGAATGGATTTGAGTAGGGAGGGAAATGCAGCAGGAACATTAATCAGGAGATTATTGCAATAATCCAGGTGAGAGGCCATGGGAGCCATAAACTTTGTGGTTGCTGTTTGAGTTAACAGCTGGGGCTGTATTCGTGGGGTAGAGACTGAAACAACAACATTTAACAAATGATGAAATAAAATGGTTGATAGTGAGGAGCTGAGCATGACATTGAGGTTTTGAACCTGGATGACTGGCAAAGTAACAGGGTCTTTGACAAACTTAGAATGCTTTTCAGCCTCAACTTACCTCTTGAAGTCCTATATTCTTTTGGAATTTAGTTTAAACACTACCTTCTGCCCTGAGAAGAGGGCTAGTTTTGTGATGAAAGATAATGAATTCTGTTTTAGACCTATTGAGGATTATACAATTTCTTTGTTGGAGTAAGCAAAAAGCTGTCCCACAAGTGATACCCATAATTGAATATTGAATGTCTTTATGGAAAAGAGACCCTATTACTCACCTTTTGGGAGACCCTAGACATAAGCCAACTCTAAACTGTGTTTTAGAGATTTGTCTGGAGGAATGCAAGTGAGGATGTTAATGATTGAAAGATAATGACTCAATTCCAAAGGATTCATAAAGAAACTGCTATCTACCACAAGAGAAAGAACTGAGATCAAAGCATGCCGTTTTTCACTTTATTTATTTCATGGATTTAAAAAATTGGTCTGTGTTTTCTTTCACAACATGACTAATATGGACTTATGTTTCGCATGATTGCACATGTATAACCTATATGAAATTGTTTTTCATTGTAGGGAGAGGAAAGAGAAGGAGGGAGAGAATTTAGCGCCCCAAAATTAAAAATACATGTTAAAATTGTTTTTTATAAATAATTTAGGTAAATAAAATATTAATCAAAAAAAAGAACAACAATAACTTGATCTTTTTGAGATTAAGCTACAAGAATCAAATAACTACTAATAAAAATAATAGCAGCTAGCATTTATGCATAGTTTACATTAAAATTTACAAAGTGCTTTATAAATAGGATCTCATATTTATCCTCACAACAACCTTTGGAGTAAGGTACATTTATTATCCCTTATTTTATAGATGAAGAAACTGAGGAAGAGAGAGATTAAGTGACCGCCCAGGACAACTCAGCCAGTAAGTATCTCAGACTATATTTGGATATGTCTTCATGATTCCAGATCCAATGCTCTACCCATTGTGCCACCAAACTGCCACATGAACTCAGAATTCCTTTTGAGGCTTTCTGGGCCTCAGAAAATACCACGACTTCTTTATGTTCCTAATTTTTTATAATGAAAGAATTATTAATTTGGTCAGTAATTCCCCAATCCCTGGGTACCCATGCTATTTCAGTTCTTTAATACCATGAAAAATGCTGTTGTAAGTATTTTTTGTATATATCGATGCTTTCTTTCCCTCTGTCCTTGACCTACACCTGTATATCCCATAGAAATCTCAAGTGCAATGTGATTTTTAAATTCATAAAACAAGCAATTGTAAATGCTATATGGGGTGAGAAACTCTTATTTTTGTCTTGGAATATTATATCCCTAGGAGTTAGCACATAGTATACATTTAAAGATTTGTTGAATTGAATTTAATGGAAAAATGTATAGTTTTGAAATTCCTCTGCACTCAGTGCTACTGGGAACTTGCACCTAAATTAGATGGATATGTTGGGAACAGAGAAGTGATAGTTTGCTCATTAAGGACCCATGTGAAATCATGGCCTGAGCTTAGGAAAGTCCCTGAATTACTTTATTATTTTATCCTGGGGCGGGGGGGGATATAAATACATAAACAAATAAACAGACATAGACAAATAAATAAATAATAGGTGAACTGCTAAATAAATAAATTTATATATGTGTGTGTATAAAAAGGATAGAAAAATAGATATAACATCTGTGATGACATAATATCTCACCTCTATAGGTAGGAAATGGATTACCAATTTCAACTACCCTCAAAAAGGAGGAAGGGGAGAAAAATGCATCTGCTTATTTCAAAAATTTTAAACAAAAATTAGGGTTACTGAAAATGGATGTAAACAGCATTCAATCAAATGGAATGGAGTGGGAAAGTATAGTAATATGCTGAGTACTGTGCTAAGACCAGAGGATCCCAATATAAAATTAAGACATTCCTTACTCTCAAAGACCTCACATTCTAATTGGAGAAAACAACACATAAAGTAGGAATCATGTTTGGGTTCAATTCACAGCTGATGGAAAGACCAGGTCACACTTTGGCAGAAGAAATCACAGGGCAGATGATAATATCCAGAGCTTCTTGGGCACTAAAGGCAAGGCACATGGTTCTCTAGCAAGAGCATAGTGTGTTCAAAGTTAAAGTGGGATCTAAGAGTCAGAATACTGCTAAGACTGATCATCTTGAACTTGGTAGGAACTGGGAAGTGGGACAATGAGATTTGATTGGGGAAAGTATAAGTCCATGGTTTCCCCCATACTGGTGTCGATGGTCTTCTTGCTTGCCAATATAGGTGAGGATAGTGGAGCCAGTAGTTCCTGGTGCTTGTTAGTCTACTAGTTGAAGATTTGGGACAGGGAAAGGGAGGTCAATATTCAATTTTTAAAATAAAATAAAATATTTAGATAAAAGTAAAATGGTAAATTATGACCACCCTCAAAAAATATATTCTTTGGCATGCATATCTTGATTTGCTATCACTATTAAATCATTTTTAAACCTCCCCCACAAAAAGATGAGAAAAGTGTTTTTTATTGTTTTTATGGTTTGCTTATTTATTTTGGTAAATGTAAGAGATCAGTATAGCAAGGGGAAAATGGCATATTTATCTTTGGAACTATATCCCGAGAAGCTTAAAAGAACACAGGAAATGGCTTGGAGCAAGATGCAAGAGAATGGTGGTATGAGAAGAATTTGAAGAGAAACAATATGAAGGAGGTAGCTGACAGTGCAATGAGGACCAATCAGTGATGTGATGAGGAGCAGCTGGTAGTATGACAGAGCTGACCTGTGAGGAGATAGTCATCTACTAGGTGAGATATGGAGAGGTGAAGATGACCTAGCTCCAGCAAGGCAGCTCAATCATGTGAAAGAATAATACTCTGTAGCTATTCCTGAAAGACTGAGAGAGTTGACTGATCAGAGATGGTCTGTCAACCTTCTCATACCTAAAATAAGTTAACTATTTGCTTTATATGGGTATAATGAGGCATCAGCTCCCTGGGTACACCCATACTTGACTATCTGATTCACTGCCTTTGTTATATACCTTGCTTCATGTTTTGATAAAAAAATTTATTGGATTTATGCCTTAAAGACAGGTAGAAATAGTGTGAAGATCGTGGTATAAATGAGCCTGAGATGTGAATAATTTGTTACCCAAAGTAAGACTCCACACTTGGAAAGAAGTAAGAGAATAGAAGTGAAACCTGGGCTACACATAATCATATCTATAGAGGTTTAATCTTAGCGCAGAATTTGTAACAAGCAATTCTTGTTTTATCATTCTAGTTCCTTAAATTTAAGATATAAGCATTGAACTGATCGTTCTTCCCTAGCATCAATTGTGGTGATGACCTCCTCCATGACAGCTACCATGGTACCAGGACCACTACCACTACCCCAGCTAGTGCTCTAATAGTGGTATTAAACTCAGATACAAATGGATCACTGGAGGCTGTATATCAATGTAGAAAATCACAAATTAACATTATCTATTTTGTATTTTTATTTAATTGGTTAAATATTTCCCAATTACATTTTAATCTGGTACCAACAATGTTCAGTAGCTTTGCCAGCTGTTTGAGGCCAGTGATTGAGTTTGATACCGTTTGAGTCTATACAACCTCTGTGAGGTATGTCTTAATTACTGAATTCTCATATACTTTATAACTTCAGTAGTTGTTATGAATATAATTTCTTTTTTATATATTTCTACTGGGTTTTGTTGGCAATGTGTAGAAAAGCAATTGATTTGTGTGGGTTACTTTTATGTTCTGCTATTTTACAGAAGTTCTTAATTTGTTTCAACTAATTTTGGTTGAATTTCTGAGATTTTCTAAGTAAACCATCATATATCTGCAAAAAGCATTATTGTTCCTTGTTCTAAAACCTCTAGATATTCTTTATTATAGGTAATGCTAGCTTTGGGATTTAAATAGGTGGTAGTTTTCAGGCTTTTCAGTTGTGTCTGACACTTTGCAACCCTACTTGGAGTTTTCTTGGTTAAACGACTTGCCCAGGGTCCCACAGTCAATCGAGTATCTAAGGCTGGATTTAAACTCTGGTTTTCTTAACTTCTGGCCATGCAGTCTATCCATTGGGCCACTTAACTGACTTACATAGATAGGTACTACTAACCATATTAAGAAAGATTTCATTTATTCTTAGTCTTTTTTGTCATTTTTAACCTAAATGGGTGTTGTATTAGGTCAATAGTTTACCCCCATGTTTATTGACATAATCATTAGATTTTGTTGTTATACAGTATTCCTACTTTTGAGCCAACTTTGGATTCAAGGTCATAATGTATCATCTTTTTATTATGTTGTTGTAGTCAGCTAATATTTTATCAAATTTTTATACCAACATTTATTGGTGAGGTTTCTCTGTAGTTTTAATATCTTCTTGACTTTATCTCTTTCTCTTTTAGTTAACAGGACTAAATTTGTCTCATTGGATGAGTTTGATAGGATTATCTTTATTTTTGCAATTTAAGTAAAATTATTTAATCTTTTATTTATTTTAATAAACATTTTATTTAAACATTTGAGTTCCAAATTCTATCCCTTTCCCCATCTCCCTGCCCCCTTCCCTGAGGCAGTAAGCAGTAGTTAATTTTTTAAGTAATTAAAATTAATTCTAAATTCATGTAGTTCTTTGTTCCCCCCCTTTGAGAGTTCCTTTATGACTTGTTAATTTCTTTCCTTGAAATTAGTACATTTCAATTCTTTATTTCTTATTCTGTTAATCTAGTTACTTTCTATTTTATAAATATATATCCCTTTCATTTGGGTGATCAATTTTGAAGGCATATAATTGGTCAAATTAGTTTCTAACAATTTTCCCAGTTTTCCCTTTAAATGTTATGAATTATCTTTTTTATAATTTCTGTATGGTAATTTGGGTCTCCTCTTTTCTCATATTAGTTTACATTATATTTATTTAATGAATTGATTTAAAAAAACTTGTAGCCTTATTGAATTCACTTTTTAAAGTCACATTCTTTTCATGTTCTTTTATTTTTTTCAGTTTTTTTAAAACTTTATTCTATTATTCTTTATTCTGGCTATTTCATTATATCTTTCCAGGAGTCTATTCCTTGGATCATATTTTCTACCATAAATTCTAAGCTATTTGTTTCTCCTTGAATTGTATCTTTTCTAAATGCATTATATTTCTTGCTTCATATCTTCCCTCTACAATTTCCTTAAATTTTTTTTTTAAATTCACAAGCATATATTGTCTCTTTCTCCCATGTCCTAATGGGAAAAGAAAAAAAGAAAAAAAATAACACCTTCAAGGGATAATAGGCAAAATTTTAAATTATTCATCTTCTGGAATAATACTTGATCATTGTGTTTATGAGAGTTCTTAAGTTTCTCAATATTTTTTGTTTACGATGTTATTTTATAGTATAAATTTTCCTCCTGGTTCTACTCCATGTTATATTAATTCCATTGAAGGATCAAATGATGCCTACTGCCCTCCTCACTCCTTCCTTTTTTGTAGTTTACTTGTACCTACCAACCCTATCATGAGAGATAATTTTAGTTCCAATTTTTATTTTTTATTATTTATCCAAGTTTTATTTGCTAGTATCTCCTTTTCAATATCTCTCTCCTTTCTTCAAGATCATTACAATATAACAAAAATCCCAGGCCTTCCATTTTATATTACTCCCACTTTGAACCCTACTGAAATAGTTCCCTGAGAGTGCTTGTATTTTCCTCCCACACACTCACCCATTAGAGGGTTGGGAGGAGGGCCCAGAGATAATAAGTTCTATTTGGGACATGTTGATTTTTGAGATCTATTTTCCTTATATTGAACCTTCCTACAATTATATAATCATTGACCTCTAACTAAGCTGGCTTCACTGGATTGGGAGAAAAAGGACCTTGATTCTAATCCCAGTCCTTGGATTTGTAACCTGGGTAATAACATACTAGTCATTTAAGGCCTCTGGGCCTTGGTTTCACCAATATAAAATGAGGGATTTAAAATAGATGGAGTCTAAGTTTCCTTCCAGCTCTAAATCTATTAAAAGCAAATCTCTCTTCCTAAAGAAAACTTTTCACATATTTGAAAGGTTCATATGTTCATCAGATTTATTAAGAAATAGAGGTGTTTTGGCAGATGATAATAATAATACACTATAGATTTTGGTGATGTGGTCTAATTCTGTAGTTATATTTGATTGGATTTTCATCAATTTGTATAGTTCTTTTTTTTTTTAATCTTTTTCTTTTTTTGGTGAGGCAATTGTGCTTAAGTGACTTGCCCAGGGTCACACAGCTAGTAAATGTTAAGTGTCTGAGGTCAGATTTGAACTCAGGTCCTCCTGAATCCAGAGCCAGTGCTTTATCCATTGCGCCACCTAGCTGCCCCTTTGTATAGTTCTTTTTAAAAAAAAAATCAGGGCCACTAAGTGGTGCAGTGGATAAAGCGCCGGCCCTGGATTCATGAGGACCTGAGTTCAAATCCAGCTTCAGACACTTAACACTTACTAGCTGTGTGACCCTGGGCAAGTCACTTAACCCCAATTGCCCTGCAAATAAATAAATAGATAGATAGTAGATGATAGATAGATAGATGAATGGATGAATAAATAAGTTAATAAGTAAATAAATAAACAAATGAATAAATAAACAGATGATAGATAAATAGATAAATCAAAGTATTTGATTATTTCTCAGTTACATATAATAGTATATGTATAGTTATATATAGGATAGTTTTCAACATTTGTTTTTATAAGATTTTTAGTTCCAATTTTTTCTGCCACCCTCCCTTCCCTCCCCCTCTCCAAGACATAAAGCAATCTGATATAGATTATATATGTGTACTTACATTAAACATATTTCTGCCTTAGTCATCTTGTAAAAGAAGAATCAGAGCACAAGGGAAAAACCTCAAAAAAGAAAGAAAAAAAACCAGCCCCAAAGTAGAAACAGTATGGTTGAATCTGTATTCATAATCCACAGTTCTTTTTTTTCTGGATGTTGAGAACATTCTCTATCACGAGTTCTTTGAAATTGTCTTGGATCATCGCATTGCTGAGAGGAGCCAAGTCTATCACTATTGTTCATCACACCATGTTGCTGTAACTGTATACAATGTTCTCCTGCTTCTGGTCCTCTCAGTCAGCATCAGTTCATGTAAGTCCTTCCAGGTTTCTCTGAACTCCTCCTGTTCATCTTTTCTTTCTTTTCTTTCTTTTCTTTTTCTTTTTTTTTTGGGGGGGTGGCAATGAGGGTTAAGTGACTTGCCCAGAGTCACACAGTTAGTAAGTGTCTGAGGCTGGATTTGGACTCATGTCCTCCCTGAATCCAGGGTCAGTGCTTTACCCACTGCAACACCTAGCTGACCCCATGCTCATTGTTTCTTACAGCACAACAGTATTCCATTACATTCATATACCACAAGTTGTTTAGCCATTCCCCAAATGATGAGTATTCCCTCATTTTCCAATTCTTTGACACCACAAGGAGAGCTGCTATAAATATTTCTTGTACATGTGTGTCCTTTTCCCTCTTCTATGATCTCTTTGGGATACAGACCGAGCAGTGGTACTACTGGGTCAAAGGCTATGAAAAGTCCCATAGCCCTTTCGGCATAGTTCCAAATGACTCTCCAGAACGGTTGCATCAGTCCACAGGTCCACCAACAATGCATTAGGGTCCAACTTTTTTCCCTTAACTTCTCCTACATTTATTATTTTCCTTTTGTTTGTCATATTAGCCAATTGATAGGTGTGAGGAGGTACCTCAGAGTTGTTTTAATTTGCATTTCTCAATACTCATTTAGAGCATTTTTTCATATGGTAATAGATAGCTTTGATTTCTTCACAGAAAACTGCCTGTTCATATCTTTTGACCATTTCTCAATTGGTGAATGACTTACATTCTTATAAATTTGATTTATTTAACTATATATTTTTGAAATGAGGCCATTATCAGAAATACTGTCTATAAAAATTGTTTCCCAGCTTCCTGGCTCCCTTCTAATTTTGTCTGCAAAATTTTGTTTCTGCAAAAATTTCTAAAAATTTCTAAAAAAAAAAATTAGTGTAATCAGTCTTCTATCTTGTATTTCATAATATTCTCTATATCTTGTTTAGACATAAATTGTTTTCCTCTCCATAGATCTGAGAGGTAAACTATTCCTTCATCTCCTAATTTATCTATGTTATCCCTCTTTATGTCTAAATCTTGAACCCATTTTGACCTTTTTTTTTTTTTGTGAGGCAATTGGGGTTAAGCAACTTGCACAGGGTCACACTGTTAAGTGTGTAAGTGTTAAGTGTCTGAGGCCAGATTTGAACTCAGGTACTCCTGACTCCAGGGCCAGTGCGCTATCCACTGCACCACCTAGCTGCCCATTGACCTTATTTTTGTATAAGGTATAAAGATATTGATCTATGCAGAGTTTCTGTCATACTATCTTCCAGTTTTCCCAGCAGTTTTTGTCAAATACTGTGTTCCTCTCTCAGAAGCTGGAGTCTTTGGGTTTATCAAACAGTAGATTGCTATAGTCATTTACTACTGTGTCTCCTGTGCCTAACCTATTCCTTTGATCCACCACTCTATTTTTTAGCCAGTACCAGATAGTTTTGATGATTGCTACTTTATAGTATAGCTTCAAATTTGGTATGGCTAGCCCACCTTGCTATGCATTTTTTTTCATTAGTTCCCTTGATGTTCTTGACTTTTTGTTCTTCCAGATAAATTTTATTATTTTTTCTAATTCTACAAAATGATTTTTAGGTAGTGTAATGTATAAAATATAATGTGTGTCCTTACCTGCACCCCCTCCAGTTTTGAGGGGAAACTAGCTAAGATTTACTGATAAATTCAGCAAGAATTTAGGCTTTTAAGTATTTTTTCAAGAGTAAAGACAACACATGGAGTACCATAACACAAGAAAAGCCTATCTACTTTCCTCTCTCTCTCACTCTGCCACCAACCTGAAGTCCTGGCACAAAAAAGACCAATCCAGGGAGCCAGCCTCACCTTCCTACTTCCTGTATCCCTCCCCAAAAGGGGAGGTCCTTCAAGCCGATTGGTTGAGAGGTGGTCTCCTCTTGATGTTGTAGTCCACAGCCTCTGAGAACAACACCCCACTCAGGGCCAACCAGGTGTGGTCTCAATTTAATCAATGTTAAGTAGGTTCTCTGTCAGTCTCTCAATCTCACTGAATTAAATCAATTCCAAATCAATCTCCAGGTGAGGGCCCCTGGGCCAAATCCCATTATTTTATCACAATAGTCTGATTGGTATGGCACTGAATAGGTAAATTAATTTAGGTAGAATTGTCATTTATATCATATTAGCTCTGTCTATCCATGAGTAATTGATATTTTTCCCATTACGTTGATTTAATTTTATTTGTGTGAAAAGTCTTTTGTGATTGTGTTCATAGAGTTCTTGGGTTTGTCTTGGCAGGTGATTCCCAAGTATTCTATACTGTCTACCATTACTTTCAATGGAATTTCTCTTTCTATCTCTTGCTGCTGAGCTTTGTTAGTCATGTATAGAAATGCTGATGACTTATGTGGGTTTATTTTATATCCTGAAACTTTGCTAAAGTTATTAATTATTTCAAGTAGTTTCTTAGTTGATTCTTTAGGATATTGTAAGTATACCATCATGTCATCTGCAAAGAGTCAAAGTTTTGTTTCTTTCTTGCCTATTTTAATTCCTTTAATTCATTTTTCTTGTCTTATTGCTAAAGCTAACATTTCTAGTACAATATTAAATAATAGAGGTGATAATGGACATCCCTGTTTCACCCCTGATCTTATTGGGAATGCCTCTAACTAATCCCCATTACATATAATGTTTTCTGATGATTTTAGGTAGATACCACATATTATTTTAAGGAAAGCTCCACCTGTTCCTATACTCTCTAGTGTTTTTAATGTGAATGAGTGTTGTATTTTGTTGAATGCTTTCTCTGAATTTATTGAGATAATCATATGAATTTGGTTAGTTTTATTATTGATGTACTTGATTATGTTGGTAGTTTTCCTAATGTTGAACCAGGCTTGCATTCCTAGTATAAATACCACCTGGTCATTATCCTGGTGATAACTTGCTGTAATCTCCTTGCTAATATTTTATTTAAGATTTTTGTATTGATATTCATTAGGGAAATTGGTCTATAATTTTCTTTCTCAGTTTTGGCTCTACCTGGTTTAGGTATCAACACCATATTTGTGTCATAAAATGAAATTGGTAGAACTCCTTCTTTACCTATTTTTCCAAGTAATTTTTATAGTATTGGGATTAATTGTTCTTTAAATGTTTGGTCGAATTCACTTGTAATTCTATCTGGCCCTGGAGATTTTTTCTTTTTCTTCTTTTTTAATTATAAAAATTTTTTATTATTTTCCAGCTACATGTAGAGATAGTTTTCAAAATTTGTTTTTATAAGATTCCTAGTTTCAAATTTTTCTCCCTCCCTCCCTTCTCTCCCCTCCTCCCCAAGACAGCAGGTACTCTGATATAGGTTATATGCATACAATAACATTAAACATATTTCTGCATTAGTCATATTATAAAAGAAGAATCAGAGTAAAAAGGAAAAACCTCAAAAAAGAAAAACAACAGCACCAAAAAGCAAAAGAAATAGTATGGTTCAATCTGCATCCATATTCCAGTTATTTTTTTTTCCGGATTTGGAGAGCCTTTTCCATCATGAGTCCTTTGAAACTATCTTGTACCATTGTATTGCTGAGAAGAATCAAGGCTGTCACAGTTGATCAACACATAATTTTGATACTGTGTAGAGTGTTGTGCTGGTTCTGCTCATCTTACTCATCATCAGTTCATGCTAGTCCTTCCAGGTTTCTCTGAAATCTGCCTGCTCATCGTTTCTTATAGCACAATACAATTCCATTACATTCATATAACACAACTTGTTCAGCCATTCCCCAATTGATGGGCAGCCCTTCAGTTTCCAATTCCTTGCTACCACAAAAAGAGCAGCTATAAATATTTTTATTCATGTGGGTCCTTTTCCACTTTTATGATCTCTTTGGGAAAAAAAACCTAATAGTGTTATTGCTGGGTCAAAGGGTATGCACAGCTTTATAGTCCTTTAGGCATAATTGGAGTTCATTGATGTCTTGTTCAATTTCTTTTTCTAAAATGAGCCAATTTAAGTATTTTATTTTCTCTTCAATTAACCTGGGCATTTTGTATTTTTGTAAATATTTGTCCATTTCATTTAGATTGTCAAATTTATTGGCATACAGTTGGGCAAAATAGCTTCTAATTATTGCTTTAATTTCTACTTCATTGGTGGTGAATTCACCCCTTTCATTTTTTAATACTGGTAATTTGGTATTCTTCTTTCATTTTTTAAATCAAATTAACCAAAGATTTATCTATTTTATTGTATTTTTCATAAAACCAGCTCTTATTTTTATTAATTCTATAGTTTTCTTACTTTGAATTTTATTAATTTTCCCTTTGATTTTCAGGATTTCTAACTTAGTATTTAATTGGGGATTTTTAATTTGTTATTTTTCTAGCTTTTCTAGTTGCATGCCCAATTCATTGATCTCCTCTTTCAATTTTTCATTCATGTAAGCATTTAGAGATATAAAATTTCACCTAAGCACTGCTTTAGCTTGGTATGTTGTCTCATTATTGCCATTCTCTTGTATTAAGTTATTGATTGTTTCTATGATTTGTTGTTTGACCCACTCATTCTTTTTTTTTGTCCATAATACTATATTATTTTCCAGTTACATGAAGAGAGTTTTCAACATTTGTTTTTTATAAAATTTCTGGTTTCAAATATTTCTCCCGATAAAGTTTATATATTAACAATCACATTAAACATACTTCTGCATTAGTCATGTTGTGAAAGAAGAATCAGAGCAAAAAGGAAAAGCCTCAAAAAAGAAAAGCAAAAAAAATAGAAATAGTATGGTTCAATCTGCATCTAGATTCCATAGTTCTTTTTTTCTGGATTTAGAGAGCATTTTCCATCATGAGTCCTTTGGAACTGTCTTGGACCATTGTATTTCTGAGAAGAGTCAAGTTTATCACAGTTGATCAACACAGAATGTTAATGATACTGTGTATAATGATCTCCTGGTTCTGCTCATCTCACTCTGCGTAAGTTCAGGTTAGCAGCTATAAATATTTTTGTACATATAGATCCTTTTCCCTTTTTATGATTTCTTTGGGAAAAAAAGACCTAATAGGGTTATTGCTGTAACTCGCTCATCCTTTAGGATGAGATTATTTAGTTTCCAATTAATTTTCAGTCTACTATTCCAGGTAAATCTTTATTACATGTAATTTTTATTACATCATGATCTGAGGATACATTTACTATTTCTGTCTTTCTACATTTGACTGTGAATATTTTTTGTCCTAATACATGGTAAATTTTTGAATATGTGCTATGTCCCACTGAGAAAAGGGTATATTCCTTTCTGTACCCATTCATTTTTCTCCAGATATCTATCATATCTAACTTTTCTAACATTCTATTCCCCTCTTTAACTTCTTTCTTATTTATTTTGTGGTTAGATTTATCTAATTCTGAGAAGGGAAGGTTCAGATCCCCCACTAGTATAGTCTTGCTGTCTTTTTCTTCTTGTAACTCATTTAACTTCTCCCCTAAAAATTTGGATGCTATACCACTTGGTGCATACATGTTTAGAATTGATATTACTTCATTATCTATTGTACCTTTTAGGAAGATGTAGTTACCTTCCTTATCTCTTTTACTTAGATCTATTTTTTTCTTTTGCTTTGTCTGAGATAAGGATTGCAACCCCTGCTTTTTTTTTACTTCAGCTGAAGCATAATATATTCTGCTCTAACCTTTTTCCTTTACTCTGAGTGTATCTCTCCTTAAAATGTGTTTCTTGTAAACAACATATTGTAGGATTCTCATTTTTAATCCACTCTGCTATTCACTTCTGTTTTATAGGAGAGAACAACCTATTCACATTCATAGTTAAGATTATTAACAGTTTATTTCCCTCCATCCTCTTTTCCCCTTTGAATACTTTTTCCCTTCTTTCACCCTATTGCTCCTGACCAGTATTTTGCTTCTGACTCAATCTGCCCTCCCTTTTATCTGCTGCCCTTCCTTTTCTTGCCCCCTTTTTTCCCTTGATTCTGCCCTACCTTCTATTAATAGCACCCTTTCCCCTTCCCTTTTTGCTTCCTTAAAGAGTTAAGATAAGTTTCTTTATACAAATGGGAGTGTATGTTTTTCCCTCCCTGAACCAAATCTGATGAGAGTAAGGTTGAAATAATGCTCACCCCTCCCTTCTTTCCCTCTATTGTAATAGGGATTTTTGTGCCTTTTCATATGATTTAATTAACCCCATTCTACCTCCCCCTTCCTCTCCTCCCCACAAGTTCCTTTTATTCTGCTCCTTAAGTTTCTTTATAGCATCACATCAAAGTCAATTTAATAACAATACCTTAATAGAGATACAAATCCCAATAGTTAAAAGTATTATCCTCCCTCATAGGGATGTAAGCTGTTTAACCTCACTGAACAACCTTCACCTTCCCCCCCCCCATTTACCTCTTTATACTTCTCTTGAGTCTTGTATTTGGAGATCAAATTTTCTGTTCAGTTCTGGTCTTTTATTTCAGGAAACCTTGGAAGTCACCTATTTCATTGAATGTTCATCTTTTCCCTTTCAGGGAGTACCTGAGTTCAAATCCGGCCTCAGACACTTAACAGTTACTAGCTGTGTGACCCTGGGCAAGTCACTTAACCCCAATTGCCTCACTAAAAAAAAAAAGGATCATAGGACTTGAAATGTGATATTCCAGAAGGCAAAGGAACTTGGATTACAACCAATAATCAGGTACTCCTGATTCCAGGGCTGGTGCTCTATCCACTGCGCCACCTAGCTGCCCCCCTATGATCCTTTAATGTTGAAGCTTCCAGATCCTGTGCAATCCTGACTGTGCCTCCATGATATTTAAATTGTTTCTTTCTTGCTTGTTGGAGTATTTACCCCTTCACCTGAAAATTCTGGAGTTTGGCTGTAATATTCCTTGGAGTTTTCATTTTGGGGTCTCTTTCAGGAGGTGATTGATAGATTCTTTCAATGAAGATTTTATCCTCTGATTCTACAATTTCAGGGCAGTTCTCCTTGATGATGTCCTGGAAGATGGTGTCTAGACTCTTTTCTTGATCGTGGCTTTCAGATAATCCAATAATTCTTAGATTATCTCTCCTGGAACTATTTTCCAGGTCAGTTGATTTTTACAATGAGTTATTTCACATTTTCTTCTATTTTTTCAGCCTTTTGATTCTGCTTGACAGATTCTTGGTGTCTCAGGGAGTTATTAGATTCCATCTGCCCAATTTCAATTTTTAAGACAGTATTTTCCTCACTGAGATTTTGTGCCTCTTTTTCCATTTGGCCAATTTTTTTTTCTCCCATTTGTCCATTTTTTCTCTCATTTGGTCAATTGTATTTTTTAAGGAATTGTTTTCCTCAGTCAAATTTTCTGCTTCTTTTTCCAGCATAACTCTTATCTCTCTCATTTCTTTTTTTTCCCATTTTTCCTTCTCTCTTTGAAATTTTAAAAGCCTTTTTGAGCTCATCAAAGAAGGCTTTTTAGTCTTGAGACAAGATCATCTTCCCTCTTGAGTCTTCACTTGTAGGCATTTTGACAAACTCATCTGAGTTTGACTTTTGGTCTTCCCTTTCACCATAGAAGCTGTCAATGGTAAGGGTCCATTTTTTTAAGTGAGGCAATTGGGGTTAAGTGACTTGCCCAGGGTCACACAGCTAGTAAGTGTTAAGTGTCTGAGGCCGGATTTGAACTCAGGTAGTCCTGACTCCAGGGCCGGTGCTCTATCCACTGTGCCACCTAACTGCCCCCATTTTTGTTTCTTACTCATGTTTTAGCCTATTTTAAAACTTATAAAGTTGAAGTCTGCTCTTGAGTCACCAGGGGTCACTGTTGTAAGTTTCTTACCACTCTCAGATGTGTCAAGCTGCAGCTGTGTTGAGCTGCTCCCTGAATGGATCTGTGCTGAGTCGAGCTGTGCTGAGCCACCCTCCCCTTTTTCCTATATGAGACAGACCTTTCCTGAAATCTTCTAAATTATCTCAAGTAGGAGGATTATGTCTCTCTGTCTTTTTGTAGGTTCTGTAGTTCCAGAATCTGTTTAGAGGCTTGATTTAATGTTGTTTTTGAGGGAAACATGGGAAAGCTCAGGCAACTTCCTGGCTTCTCTCTTCCATCTTCATCAATTTGTATACTTCTAAGATAAAGCATTTTGTAGGTAATCATAGAAGTATTCAAGCATATGAATACCACAAAATAATAGAATTTTTAAGCTATAAAGGATAATCTAATCCAATACCATCATCCATCTCCCTCTAAAAATATTAGTTATTATTGATAATTAGTCATACTTACAGGACATTCATTATTGTTTTTTACACTGTCTATAGCACTGTAATCCTTAGCATCAGGATACCCAAGTTCAAGTCATGATTTTGACATTTTACAAGTTGTGTGACCATAAGCCATCTTAACCTCTTTTAAAACTTTCTGAGCTGCATCTGTCTGTATGCATATGTGAGAAAGAAACAGAGACAGGGAAAGACAGAGGAAAATGCTTCGTAAATCAAAAAGTATGACTTTTTCAAAGTATTGGTTATTATTGCTTGGCCTCTTAGAGCCGTATATTTGAATCTTGTAGAATCCAATTTATTTTTACTCCCATAGTTCATCTATTATCCATCAAATGTCCTAGATGAAACATCCAGCATCTTTCCACATGATATTCTTTTCATGGTATCTTGATGGCTGTTGGGCAGCTAGATGGTACAGTGGACAGAGTGCAAGGCCTAAAGTCAGGAAGACTCATCTTCAAGAGTTCAAATCTGGCCTCAGACACTTACTAGCTGTGTGGCTCTGGGCAAGTCACTTAACCCTTTTTACTTTAGTTCCTTCATCTGTAAAATGATCTGGACAAGTAAATGACAATCCACTCCAGTATCTTTCCCAAGAAAATCACAAATGGAGTCATAAAGAGTCAGACACAACTGAAAATGACTGAACAAAAAAAAAGTCAGAAATAAGGCTTAGACCAAATCTTACCCATTTGATCACAATGATCTGCAAATGAATGTATAAATTAGATGTAAAAAGTCACATCATAAACAAATTAGAATAGCAGAGGAGAAGTCCTTGAAGATTTCTTTACCTAACATCTCTAAGGTCCTACTCATATCTATCAGGTTGCAAAAAAACAAATGAACAAAAAGGAAAAGAAAACAATTGTTTTAGGGGATGTGCAAGGATGAATATATGAACGCATATTGGTACAGCTGTTAATGATTTAATCATTGTAGAAAGGAACTTAGAAATATACTCCCAAAGTCATCAAAGTCTACATACCCTTTGACTGACTGATACTAATAAATCTATATCCCAAAGAAATCAAAGAGAGAAAGGTCTCCTACAATGAAGAAATGAACAAAAACCTTTATAAACACTCTTTTATTCCTGGCAATGATCTGAAAGTTAAGGGGATACTTATTAATTGGAGTATGTCTGAGCAAAATGTAGTATATGAGTTTAGTGGAATAATATCGTGATTTAAGAAATGAGGGAAAGAACAGATTCTGAGAAACTGGAAAATATTTGTGTTGCATGATACAGAGAAAGGTGACTAAAACCAGGGGAAAATTTGACACAGTGAATAAAATATTGCTTTTAAAAAAGCTTCAAAAGACTTAAGAACTTATATCAATCAAGGATGACTCCAGAAGACTAATGATGAATCATTCTTTCCAACTAAAATATTGTCCAACTCAAAACTGGCCTAGATACTTACTCACTGTATGACTCTGGGCAAATCACCTAAACTCTGTCTCTTTTTTCTCAACTATAAAATGGGGATAATAACAGCTATCTCTCTTAGGTTTGTCATGAGGATCAAATGATATAATGTTTGTAAAGCACTTATCTGAATGTATAGCACATAGTAGGTACTTAATATACATTTGCTCTCTTCCCTTTCCTTTGGTAGAGAACTGATAAACTGGAGATATAGAATGAAACACTGATTTTTAGACACAGTCAATATGTGGGCTGATTTTATTTAACAATGCTTATTTGTTACCAGGGAGAGATTTCTGTTAAGGGTGGGAAAATAGGGATAAAATTAAAAGCTAGTGATGGGAATGCCCACCCACCGAACCCCAGAAGAAAACAAGAGTATCAATAACACTTTTTATTTTGTAAATCCACTGAAGATAACTGAAGAAAGTCTAGGTGAAGACAGCAAAAAAGATCCCACCTCTGGATTGAATATATTTATTTTGTTATGCATTTTTAAGTGAACAAGATATGGATAATATAGCTTCACAGTTTCATATGCAATATTTTTTTGTTCTCATTATATGGAAATATTCATACTAAATTCAGAATAACAAAAATTTAAACTTGAAATCTTAAATAATTAAAACCTGCCACCTCCTGCAGAGTTCTTCATGAGTACTATTGTACATGCTATAATGGAAAGGGCTTAACATTTAGAGTCAGAGGTCATCAGTTTGGAGCCTGTCTCTGTTGGATCCTATCTGTGGGAGTCACTTCACCTCTTCTGAGTCTCAGTTTTCTCATATGTAAAATTAAGAGATTGGACAGGATCATCTCTATGTTTTTACCATCTCTGGGACCTATCTATTTATAATCCTCCAGAATGACATTTTGGACCCCATTCTTTCCTTTGCATGCTGGTTAAAACTGAGCTTCTATTTCCATTACAGACCAGCATTCTGCTTTGCAACTTATCTTAGGCGTTGCTACATATATGCATAAGGAGGATTTTTCTCATTTTATAAATAAGGATAGAAAAAGTGATTCAGTTTGAGATCATGGTTTATACAGTCCAATTTAATGAAGAACAGGGTTATTTATTGGTGCAATCTACCTTTGTGAATATTTGTCCTTTGTTAAGTAGAGAAACATGGACTTAAAATAATTAAGCCACTAAATACTCAGTTGTTCTTACCAGAGGGCAGAGTTTCATAATCTACAAGGTATGTGAGTAATAAAATAGTGATTTCTTCTTCATAATATGCTGTACCAAGATCACTGAAAGTCATGTAGGAATATCCCTCTGGTTTTTTAAAGGCTTTTCCCTGAGATTATTGCACTGTGATCTATTTTTGTACATGAAATGAAGGTTTTCATTGTTAAAACAAACTTGATGTTCTGCTAGCTCACATTCAGTAACATGGTGTTCCAGGAGGTATGTTATTTCCTTCTGTTAATTTCTTTTGATAGTTAATCAATTTTCTAATTCTTATAAACAGTACCAAAAATATTAAAAAAAAACACCATACAGCTGAAAAAGATCACGGGGTTTTCAAAAAATGCATGTTCACTTTGCAACATTCATTGGACTCAAAAATAAAACTAATCACTAAAATCTAATTTGGGAAGTTTTTGGATTTCTTGTTTTCCTTTTTATTCCTGCATGGTCATTTCCTTGTAACTTCCATATTTGGATGGATCCATCATCTCATTAATGTGGATACTTCCTTCTGTGGTATAGATCACAACTCATCCACAATGTCTCATCTCATGAGATGCTTGTCTATGCCTTCCAATGACAAAACCCTCTAAGGCAGTGCCATTTTATGAGCTGAGACTGTACTCTAGATCCCCTTATTTGGTGTCCAGGTTGTAACGATTGGAATGACGCCATCTGCTGGAGACTTACTGTAGAAGAGCTCCACCCATGAGGTGAAGGTCTTTGAGGGCAAGACCATGCGTCTTTTCTTAGGCATCAGGAAGTGACGTTTGCTTGTGGGAGGAAGAAGGGGGAGCCTGGTGCTCTGACTCACACTCTTTCCTGAGGACTCCAGTGGAGAAGGGAGCTAAAAATGTGCTCTCCCTTTAATAGACAGATGAATGTAGGCCTTTCTCTCTCTTTTTACCAAATTCTTATTCTACTTAATAAATGCTTAAAAGTCTAACTTTTGCTAAAGCTTATAATTTATTGGCGACCACTCATTAGATATTTTAGACAGACTAGCTAGAATTTTAGCCTTTAACAAGGTCAATACACTGTATATATATGCTTAGTTTAGTACAGCTGCTCTTTCTCCTTTTGTTTTCTTTTGAGCCATTTCTTGATATCTATTTCTCCATGCAGTACATTGAGGATTATGACAAGAGAGTCCAAACATAAGTGCTCTACTCTCATTAATGAAGAGAATATATTATTATAGTCATTTTGACAGATCTTTTCTATTTTTCATCTTTTTGTTGTCATCTCAGTTTTCCCTTTAAATGATCCGGTGATCGTTAGTTGAGCCTCCCACAAGGCTTCCTGAAAACTTATATTTCCTTACTACATCCTTCTGTCTCATAATATTTTTAAATTCTTTTTCACAATATTCTTTAAATGAATTTATATCCATACTTACATTGCCCTTGGCAGCCATATCTATCCATTTGCTAGGATATTAAGAATCTATTAATTAAAATGTGACCAATACATTGTAGCAATTGCTTTTAGGTTAGTTAAACTTCATGAAGAAATGATAGCATTCTGTGTTCACCCAAACAACAGCAACAAGGACCTATTAAGTGCTTAATATGCACTATTTGCAGTTGCTAAGTGGTGCAGTGGATAGAGTGCCAGGCCTGGAGTAAGGAAGACTCATCTCCCTGAGTTCAAATCTGGCCTCAGACACTTATTAGCTGTGTGACAATAAACAAATCACTTAACCCTGTTTGCCTCAGTTTCCTCATCTATAAAATGAGTGGGAGAATGAAATAACAAAATACTCCAGGACCTTTGCCAAGAAATTCCCCAGATGAGGCCACAAAGAGTGGGACATGACTGAAAATTGACTGAACAACAATACACTAGGTACTGCACTAAGTACTAGGAATACAAAGAATGGCAAAGATCCTCTCTTCCCTCAAAGAACTCACATTCTTTAGGGGAGACACCATACAAAATATACATAGGGTAAATTGGACGTTCTCTCAGAGAGAAAGTATCAGCTTTGAGAGCCGCTTCTTGAAGGAAGTGGGATTTGAACTGAGACTTGAAGGAGGCCAGGAAAATAAGGAGGCCAGAAAAAGGAAGATGAGCATTCTAGGCATGAGGATCAGTCAGAAAAAAGACACTGAATCAGGAGATTGAGTGTCTTGTGTAAAGAAGCTAGTATTGCAGTGTTATAAATTACATAGAGTGGAATAAATTATAAGAAAAATGGAAGGGGCTAGGTTGTGAAGGGCTTTCAAATCCAAAACATTTTATATTGATCCTTTAAATATCAAGGAGCCACTAGAATTTGGGCAGAAAGGTGGTTTGGTGAGAACTGTAATTTCAGAAGATAATTGTAATAGCTTAATGGAGGGTAGACAGGAGTAGGGGAAGACTTGAGGGAGGGAGCCCACCCAGAAGGCTGTGGCAACAATCCTGATGTGAGGTGATGAGGACCTGCACCAGAATGGAGCCTATTCCTTAGCAGAAAAGGGATTTTTACAAGAGATGTTGCTGAGGTAAAAATGATAGGACTTAACAACAGATAGGATATGAGCGGTTAGTTCAAGTGATGAGGTGAGGATGGCACCTTGGTTGCAAAATCCATTGACTGGAAGGGTGGTGGTGCTCCTTTCTTAAAAATATCAGGCCAGTGATATTTTAATTATATGCTATCTTCTTATTTTAATTTTTTCTTCTAATTTTTTAAATTTTGATCTTTGCTCTCCCATGTTGTAATTCTGAATGCATACAGATATTTGTCTTAGAAATTACTCTCACATCAGTAAACAGTCATTTCCTGTCTTTTCAGCTATATTCACTCTCACTTTGGAGAGAGATGTTATTCAGTATTTCCCATGAGCAATATCTCTCAACTCTATTCTAGAAAAAAAATGTTAATCATATATTGCATTAGGATTTTGTATTTTCTTCAAATCTTTGTTCTCTTGCATTTTATCCTTTTAAACCATATTTTCTAATATACAGGTCTATCACTGGCACATTGGCTATCCTCTAACAGAAACTCTACTAAATGACTAAATGCTTTTGCATTCCAATTCATTTGAAAATCTACTGGATAGAAAAATACAAAAATAAACAAAGAAAAGCAAAGAATAAGTTTAAATCTGAAAAAAATAGCCTTAATGCTGTATTGAGAGGTGATAAAAGGTTTATTTCTGCAGAATATGTGCAATGGTCCATGATGGTTTCAAGATGAGTCTAATATGCATACCTAGCTCACCACTCCCTGTTCTTTTTTCATTTGCACCAGTCTGATGAAAATGTGACTCTTCTCCTTACCGAAGCCAATAATTCTAATCATGCTCTTAATCTTATCCTTGCCTATTATCTCATGGAACTTGTCCATTTTATCAACACTCCACTCTCAAATCTTCAATCTCTCCCTATCTTCACTCCTCCCCCTACATGTTCTCTCTTACTATACTCATTTGTTCCCATGAGTTTATTTATTCATTCATTCATTTTTATTGCATCAGCAGCAATCAACATGATAAGCTTAAAGCCTAAGTCTGACCATGTCACTACCCTACATAATTAAATTAAGTGGATTCCTATAACTCCTAGGTCCAAATATAAACTTTTCTGCTTCCCATATAAGCCCTTCACAATCTGGCCCTAACCTACTTTTATAAGCTTTTTATATATTATTCCCCTTCACACACAATATGGTCAAGCCAAACTGGTCTTACTGTTCCTCCTACAAGGCATTCTATTTTCCATCATTGTGCTTTTGTATTAGCTATCTCCTATGCCTGGAAGGTAGTCTTCCTTAACACCACTTCTTAGAATTCCTATTTTCCTTAAAAATCAATTCAAGTGCAATCTTCTATAATCTTCTCTCTTTCCTAATCTCCTGTTACTAATGCCTTCCCCTCCCAAATGTTCTTATACTCATTTTGTATATACCGACATAGGTATACATTTTCTCTCATCTTGCTAAGATTACACAATAACTCCTCAAAATTAGAAGTGATTTCACTTATGCATTTGGATTCCTAGGACCTAAAACAATACCTGGATGACTGTAGGTGATAAAATGCTTATTGATTAACTGAATGTTGACTTTCAGATCTATATATCCTACCCTAATATTTCTCTTGAGGTTGAGGATCAATAACCTGTTGGATATCTTCAATTAAATGTCTTGCAGAGATCTCACATTAAGCCTGTCTTTGCTGCTAAATCTTCCCCTCTTCCAGACTGTTAAATTTTTATTGTAGACACTATCATCCTTTCAATCACCAAGGTTCACAGTTTTCAAGTTATCCTTTCTCCCATTTTTCTTAACCCTAACACCCATTAATTTTCCAAGTCTTAGTATTTCAGTCATAGAAACATATTATTATACAGGGTGAACAAAACTAACCGACACAAAAACCCAATCCAGCATGAAATTAAGGTTTCTAGATCCATCTCTGGAAAGAAGGGAGAAAAATTTATTCATATTTCTTTCTTCAAGGAAGTTTGGTCATAATAATTATACAATATTCAGTTTTTTATTTTATAGTTGTTCTTTCCATTTGCATTGTTGCAGTCATTGTGTATATATTCTTTTCATGATTCTGTCCAATTCACTTTGTATCAGTTTGTATATGTTCCCATGATTATTTTTCATCTTCATTCTTTTCATTTTTTATAATGGGACAACAAAATTATTATTATCTATTATATTTGGGTGCCATTGTAACGATTGGAATGATGCCACCTGCTGGAGACTTACTGTAGAAGAGTTCCGCCAATGAAGTGAAGGTCTTTGAGGGCAAGACCAGGAGTCTTTTCTTTGGCGTTAGGAAGTGACATTGGCTAGTGGGAGGAAGAAGGAAGAGACTGGCGCTCTGTCTCGTGTCTTTCCTGAGGACTCCGGTGGAGAAGGGAGCTAGAAATGTGCTCTCCCTTTAACAGATAGATGAATGTAGGCCTTTCTCTCTCTCTTTACCAAATTCTTATTCTCCTTAATAAATGCATAAAATTCTAACTCTTGCTAAACTTATCATTTATTGGTGACCACTCATTAGATATTTTAGACAGACTAGCTAGAATTTTAGCCCTTAACACCATGATTTGTGAACCTATTTCCCAATTGATTGGCATCTGCTTTGTTTCCATTCATTTTCTGTTACAAAAACATTGCTCTAAATATTTTGATATATGTGAGATATTTTTTATTATGTTTGATCTTCTTAGTATATACACCAAGCAATGAGGATTTCAAACTCATTAGATCTTAGTAGACAGAGTTCCTGAGTTAGATCTGTTAAAATAATAATAGTTATCATCATCCATTGTCAAAGTGGTGATGAATATCCATTCTCAGAACTTTAGTTGGTCCTTTATTGTGGGCAGACAGTCTACCAGGAGGCTTATACACAAAGAATTAACTTGATACTTGCCCAAGCTTAAATTTGATTCCTTTAAAAAGAAGGAATTATTTGACACCTTTTCAATTTTGCCACCCAGCAAATTTAATTAATAAAAGCAAAATGTTAAGTGACCTAAATTTCAGAAGTTCTTCCCAAGCATGTCACAGACAATATCAGAGCTATCTTTGGCTTTAGGGTACAACTGTGTGACTCTTTAATACTTTGTTTTGAGATTATTTCCCAGTATTATGTATTAGTATAATGCAGAGAACTATTATCTCTCAGAACTATGTTTACTACTCTCTGCAGAGAGGTGGTCTTCCCTTTAAAATATGTATTATTCTTCACAATTTCCCATTTATATATATAAAGTCCTGGAAACTTTGATCAATAACAAACATTTTGCCAACAAAATAGAGAGCCTCTTCCTTTTTATATGCTAAAATATAAGATACATCATGGCTTTAAGAAGATTAACAGGAGTCAAACTTTAACACAATAATGCTTTTGTGACCATTTGATCTTAATGATATAGTTAGATTCTGGGTTCTTCCTGTAATCTGAATTTCAAGTCTTTTTTTTTTTCCAACACAGGTTTCTTCAAGTAACACAAGTGTGATCCAAGTAAATCACTGACCAGTGCAAAGTAACATTTTCAAGGCCATCAAGTTATGTCTGTCTTCATTTTTCAACTTAAGTCATTCATTCAGCTCATAATGCAGCCTCCCTGCTTCTCTCTCATCAATTATTCTTTGTCATTTCTCATCTTTGAAAGCACTTTTTCCTTCTATGTATGATGATTAATTTTTAATTTTAATGAATGTATTTAATTTCATTTTAATAAAGTGTTTGCTTTTTAATGGAGAGGCAGAATAGCATAGCAAGTAATTGGTTTTTTCAAAGTTAGAAAAATATGGGTTCAGGTCTTATCTCTGACATTCTAGCTTTATGACTCTGGGCAAGTCACTAAACTTTTCAGTGCTTGAGACAACTCTAGAGACTCTACATTGAAGGGCAACTATAGATTTGCATTGATAAAGGGAATTCCTTATCTGGATCTCCCTATACTCATGAAATCCCACACATGAACCAAATAAAAGGTTGTCTTTTCTTTTTTGTCATCTTCTTAATCTTCCATAATAGGAAAATT
This sequence comes from Dromiciops gliroides, assembly GCF_019393635.1. Classification (NCBI taxonomy): domain Eukaryota; kingdom Metazoa; phylum Chordata; class Mammalia; order Microbiotheria; family Microbiotheriidae; genus Dromiciops; species Dromiciops gliroides. The sequence goes on along the minus strand of NC_057864.1, from coordinate 292,007,221 downwards.
TCTTTAGTTTTTAGGCAACCTCAAAAAAATTCTATTCTATTTTTCCACTATTTTTCACTATTCTTTAAATGTGGCCCTTCCCACATTTGTATTTTTTTACTGTAATTCTTTTCATAACTTCTGAAATAATTAAAATTCAGTCTTTCTTAAAATAGGTGAAGAAGCAGAAAAGGGCATATCAGGACACTATTTCCTTTTGAATTTCATTAGAAGGTAACAACAACAAAATGTGATCTGCAGCACCATTAAAGATAATTAGAAGTGTAATTATTCAAAAGAATTTTGGATGTAAATTGTCACTTCACGGCCTCTGTTATTACAATATCTGCCAATCTTTCCTGAAGTCAACTCCCAAAACTCTGGCTGCAGGTTTGATTTTAGAAAGCATATGTTTCAAAATAAATGCATCAGACCTTAGAGTAGTTTTATGGAATTTATAAGTTTGGGCATTTTCTGATTTTATCTCAGCATCTTAAGCTCTTTGTATTGAAAAATGGTTGGTCCTGACTGAAAAATTACATTTCTCTGGTATTTCAATGATCTGTTTCATATGTAAAGAACAAGGAAATAATGGTGATAAATAGTATTCCTTAAGAAATTGGTTTTTTCCCATATTCTCAGGATAAGTGACAAACTTTACAAATAACTATATGGTTCCCTTTAGAGGTAAAAGACTTCACAGAAAGCTCAACTCAAGAAACACTTGTTTAGCATCTACTGTGGGTAAAGTACCATACAATTATCGCAGAACAATACTCTTAGTCCTGAATAATGGAAAAGCATTTCTTCCTTTGAGGAAGGACATGGAAGAATTTAAGGTAGTGAGGTGGCACAATAGAGTGCCCGGTTTGGAGTCAGGAGTACTTAAGTTCAAATGTGTCATCAAACACTTTCTGGCTCTGTGACACCAGGGAAGTCACTTAACCCTGTTTGTCTTGGTTTCATCTATTAAATGAGCTGGAAAAGGAAATGGCAAACCACTCCAGTTACCTTTGCCAGAAAACCCTAAATGGGGTCATAAAGAGTTGGACATGACTGAACAAGAAGATTAAAGGATTTAATTACATATATGTATGTATTTGTATGTCACATATATGTATGTATACATATGCAATTGGCAGATAGTTATATATAGACAAATTAAAAAATTTAATGATAATAACAGCTAACTTTAGAGAAGTTTTTGTACAAAGCTAAGCTGTAGTTATTATATAAGGCTCTGATGACCATTCCCAAATTCTCTGTATGTACAGATAGAAAATAGATTGATAGATGTTAGATAGATAGATAGATAGATAGATAGATAGATAGATAGATAGATAGATAGATAAAAGATAGTCTGTCCATCAGTAAATATTTATCAAGGTACTATATGCCAGGCAGTATGCTAAGCACTGGGGGAAAAATATGAAAAAAGACAGTCCCTGCCATCAATGAGCTTATCAGTATAATGGGGTAAGACAATACATAAAAAGAAACTAAAAATGGGGTAGGGTGAGTTTGGGGAAAAACCCAGGGCAGGGACCATGCTGGAAAAATCTAGAGGAATGCAATGGGTTGGGAAATCAAGAGATGAATGGCCTGGGTGCCCTCCTTAAATGGAGCTTTTGGGAAGAGTTCCAATGTTCCAATCAGAGAGAAGGACCTCAGAGAGAAAAAGAAAGAGAGACAGACAGAGACAGAGAGAGAGAGAGACAGACAGACAGACAGAGAGACAGAGAGAGACAGAGAGAGAGATCATACCATTACAGTTCCACTAAGAAATAAAGGGGAATTCTTGCCCTACATGTTAGTAACTTTATTAAGATTCTATTTTATATATCACTTTAAGGTATCTTTCATCCATATGGATCCATCACTACAACATAAAATCTTCTCTGGCTCAAGCTGTACCTATATTATGCTAAATATCTAAAGGAAAATTGAAAATTTTCACCAACAAAAACAATGCTTCTAAAAATCCCATATTTTATTATTGTGTGGACATTGCCACAGAACAAAGAGCGCCATCTACTGAATGTTGAGCAGAATGTATTATAATATTTTGGAGAAGGAAATGGCAAACTGCTCTAATATCTTTTCCCTGAAAATCCCCAAAAAGGGTTACAAAGAGTTGGATGCCACTGAAAAATGACTAAACAAAATTCTATTATTAAAACCATTTGAAGGTAAGTCCTGACTCTAGTTTGTATTCACTAGAGACAATGTTAATGACACCCATGATATTAGAAGTCATTTTTTGTAACTGCCATTTGGCAGGTGGATTGACTATCATGAATAAATGTTAATCAGTGAGGTATGGTTTCTCCTACATTAAAAATTTCACATTAAATATAATCAAATGTACAGGGTTATCCTTAAATATTGAGATTTTATTTTTTTCCTTTGTTCTCTAATAATATAATACCCCAACTTTAACTCCCCCTAAGTATTTAATAAATGCTTGATGAATTAATGAATGTAATCATGCATGGTCTGGGAAATCTGTTCATTTCAGAGGCCACAATAACAAAGACAGGCATGAAATGATTCATTTGACCTCAGTTTCCTTTGTCAACCATGGAGAAGTCAGGGTTCCCTGAGTTGAACTGAATGGCAATAAATCCAGAAAAGTCCCCCTCCTTTCCATATATTAACCATAATGTGGCAGTAATTGGGGTGAGAATTCAGGAAAAGCATTGGGGCAGGGACAACTAAAGCAAGATAAAGAGAGGCCAGAGGGTCCCTATTAACAAAAAAAGGTGCTCCACTAAACAATAAATATTACTCATAATAGGTAGTATTTATATTGCACTTTGAGGTTTGCAAAATGTTATCTCATTTGATTCTCACAACAACTTTATAAGGGTAACATTATTATTATTTCCATTTTACAGATAATAAAACTGAGAGTGAGAGGTTGAAGGACTTGCCTGGGTCTATTAAGAGATAAGATGAGTCAGGATTTTGGCAAGTACAGCATTTTATCTACTGCACCATATAGCTGCCATTTTTCCAATGAAAGGTAGAAAAAGATTTTGAAGTGTAGCTATGCTTGACCCCATAGATGGAGGCATGCAGGAGCATGGAGTTGGAGCAAAGAGAAAGGGATAAATAACAGATCTACTCCTGACTACCCCAAAAGAGTCTAAACATTTTCCTGAGGACTTAAATTTGCCAGAGGAATCCAGACTTCCTACACTGATCACTGATAATTTCCAATGCCTCTGCTATTAGGCCAGAAAGAGGTATCATCCTTTAAGCCCAATGTCATAATGCATAAGTATACTGTTTCCAGAGCTATAGACAGTCATGGGTTGTACATACAGGGGAGGAAACTGGAATCAGAAGAACCAAAGCAAAGGATGGGGCTCAAGCACAGGAGTGGGTCAGAGGCAGCTGTGTAGTGCAATGGATAGAGTGTTAGGTCTGGAGTCAGGAAGACCTGAGTTCAAATCCAGCCTTAGACACTTACTAGCTGTGGAGCCTTGGATAAATTACTTAACCTCTATCTCCTTCAGTTTCCTCAACTGTAAAATGAACAATAGCAAATGAGTGAATATATGTAAAGCTCTTAGTACAGTACCTAGTACATAGAAGGCACTAAAACAAGTCAAGAATGAATACATGCATGAAAAGGCATTAATTAGGTACTTAGGTGCCAAACTCTATGATAAGGGACAGGGCTATGAATACAAAAGGAAAGAATACAAAAAGAAATACAGTCTCTGCTTCTAAGGATCTTATCAGGAAGCTAGAAATCACAGTGGATAAAAAGTAGGGTTTAGAGTCAGGAAGACCTGAGTTCAAATCCAGCCTCAGATACTTAATAGCTATGTGACCTTGGGCAAGTCACTTAACCTCTGTTTGCCTCAGTTTCCTCATCTACAAAATAGGGATAAAAATAGCACTTACCTCCCAAGATCAAATGAGATAATAATTGTAAAGCACTTAGAACAATAAGTTATATAAATGTTAGCTGTTATTAATATGGTAGATAATACACATAAGAGAACTGTGGATAGGGAATAATTTTTAGGACTAGAAAGTTTCAGGGACATAACCTTTTCAGAAATGGAATTGTTGATTGATTACTGTTCCCAAAGCTAGAGATAAAAAGGAAGGGAACACAGAAAGGGGAAGTGGGTTGAAGAATGGAAGGAAGATGATTGGAGATTAGGAAAATGGTGGGTCTATGCAAGGCCGATTATGAAGAACCTATAAGAAACCTGGGTCACAGGGTGGGTCTTAGAGAATTGGGATCATGTTGTCTATACAGTACAGGCCAGAACAAAGCCTGATACCACACATTATTTTTTACAATTCTAATTTCTCTTTTACATTTTAGGAATTGTAAATATCCATAATTTTCTCTGGTAAAGTTGGCATTCACTAAGAAAAACTTTTTATATGACCAAAATATATATCATTCAATTTTAATGTTGTGCTTGTTTAATACAAATTGACAAGAATTCTTCAGAAGATTGACAATAACCACGAGTATAATCTTTTTTGTTATAACCTCACAAAATAAGCAAAACAATGAGTCTAAAAGGGAGAGCCCTTTAATGAAAAAAGAAAGTGTTTAAAAGTAGAAAGGAAGTCTCTGCTCTCTTCAAGTAAACATTTATCTGGCTGATGGCTCTTTGGAGGACATCTTGGTATCCTTTCTTATCAATCTAATAATATATATTTTTTTTAAAAAGTAATTCCAGAAAGAAAAACATGTCATTCCTCTCTTCTTCCTTACCTTTGCCATTTCCTGTCTTTTAAAGAAGCTATTTTTAAACATTGAACTGGAATCTACTTTAATATTTGAGTTAAATATTTATATTTAATATTGTGTGTGGTACTTTCAATCTTCTCTTGTAAGACCTATCAAGAAAATAAAGCATCCTTCCAGAAAATCAGTAGATAAATAATCCACATTAACCAAAATAAATGTAAGTAGGAAGTGATTAACGTGCAGAAATGATATATAATCTTCCTGGGTATCTATGGTGTTCTTCATCAAAATTACTATAAATTTACAAACATTGATTGGCAATCCACAGCCATGGATTGCTCTTGCCTTTTAATCCCTCTCTGCATTCATCTAAATGAATATGTGTCAGGGACTGGAGCTGAGCATCAATCTCTCCAGCTTTAGGAGATAATACTATCAACAGTAGCTTTGTCAAATTCAAAAATAAAACACAAACAGTAAAATCTTGTTAGAGAGCCGTGGACCATAAATTCCATAATTCCCCTGCACAACATGTTAAATCACACCAGGGTGTGAATGGTGATAGTATGTGCATTTCTCTTGCTTTAGGAAAAGTAGAAAAGAGGCCTAGAATTTTCTTTATTTGAATTTGCACATATTTTATCTTTTTTCACCAGCATTCACAATATTCAGTCTCATGTTATTTTTGGTCTTTTTTTTCTTATGTATTTGTCTGCCAATGAGCATTATATATGTATTGTGCCCAACTTGATTTCAAAGTCTGAGTTTAAGACATTTCATATTCTGTATTTCCATGTAATGCTGGACAGAGTGTAGAACACAATTGTGTTTTTCTTCACGGTTGTGTTGTGTTTTTGCTTATTTATTCATTTATCAGTTTCTTGGAGGGAAAGAGGTATATCTGTTCCTCTGATTTCACCACTACAGATAAGCTCTATTGTGGAAATTAACTCCACTAATACGGACTGGAAATTATTTGGCAACTTTAGAGCTTCAGGGTGATTTTAAAAAGTTTGTTGAATAAGAAGCTTTTGTATTCTTTCAATAAAAGCACAGGTCTAGGCTCTCTCCTGATTCCAATTGCAGAACTCTATCTACTATAATCCTCAATAAGTCAGATTTTGAGATAGGATATGACATGAATATAGATAAATATAGCATGAGGATGGTGTAAATGAAGGAATCTATTGATGTCACTTCCATATGCAGGGCCCACCATGTTGGTGCAGTTTTGCTTAGTAACAAAATCAAGCGTAAACATAATGCAAAATTCTCATTATGTCCAAACTGTTCCCTAATATGTCAATTGTATTGCGATAATTTCAAGTTTTCAAAACAAGCACTATAGTTGAACTATTTCCAGACATTGTACAAGTTACTGTGGCTACAAAGACAAAAGTCAAAACCTCTCCCCTTAAGGAATTTACATTCTATTAGGAAAAACATCATGTACATCTATAAGTACACACTAAACATGTACAAAATAATAATGCTTTTGAGGAGAGGGACTAGCATCTAGGGTTTGTAGAGACCAATTTTTAATTGGGGAGTGTTAGCTAAGCGGCTCACCACAATATTGGGGCAAGGAAGGAGACCGGCAGCCTCCCTCAAAACAGAACAGGATTTATTTTAACAAGAACGAACTTAAAAAAAAAACACAAATAAGATCAGTAGGATCAAGGGAAAGGAAATAAAATGGGGAAAGGGAAATTATAAAACCTCAAAAGATACCACCGCCCAGGAATCAGCTGAGAATATGAAGCAGACCTCATGTCATTCCAGCGTCCAGCTAGAATGCCCAATTCTCCTCCCCCAATACCAGAAAAAACCCACACAGCCCCAGCCAATGGGATGGCTGCTCTGACAGTCACATGACTGCCCTCACTAGGCTTCCAATCATTATAATTTTGCCAGGCCCATGTAGGCATCAGCGAGTGGTGATGACGTGAGGTGCCACCACCATGACAATGGCTACAACCAGTGGGTGGAGCACTGTGCAGTTTGCAGAACCCCAGGTTAGTGTGTACCGAGGCATAAAAACCTCAGATAACAATTAATTCTTTATAAGTTATGGGAGGATAAGGCAAGATTTCATGTAGAAGTTGAGCTTTGAAGGAAATAGAAATTCTGTGATTTTGAAGTGAGAAGGGATAGCTGTCTAGGAAATGGAGGTCAGATTGGATAAAGGCATGGAGAGGAAGATGGAGTGTCATGTGTGGGAAAGAGCAAGAAACCATGTTATTCTTCAAGCAGTAGAGGCTACTTGTAACCAGATGTGACCTTTCTACCTTCACAATTTGGTGGAATCTCTATCACACTCATACTCCAACACTTATATACTTTGTAAGTGCAAGGTCATCTATGTCTCCATTCACACTAATACCCCACCCCTACAGAGCTCACAAAATGATCTATTTTATTTTATAGAAACTACTATGGAATTACAACTGTAGCAGGGCTACTCATCATTCCTAGTTGCTAAAATTTCACTTTAAGTACCAGTAGGAATATATATCACCCACTGAATCTTGCCAACTAGGTTGGCTACCTGCCTCCATGTACTACCATAATAATTCCACTGTTCACCAAGGTTCCTTAAAGGCATATTAGCTTTGGAGAGCATCAAAAATCCTCTGAGGATTTAGACTGAAGATCCAAAATGCCTGCTCAGATTGTCTGATTATCTCTACCTGAACGCTCACTCACTCACACACACATACATAGACACACATACACACATATACACACTGATACAATCCATCAACTTGCATACAGTTGTTCCAAGCTCTTTCCTAACTCACAAGCCTAACACTAACATTCTAGCCCCACTCTGTGGGTTTTTTTATATACTTTGTACTTTACTCTCAAACACCCAGGGGATGGATGCTAATCCCATACTGCACAAACCACCAGGAGAAGCTGGGAAATCAAACCTGCCTTTTCTTTCAGTATCCTAGGATGAAGTTCATCTGAACCTAGGGACTTAAACTCATTGAAGACAAGTAGGTGACCTCTTTCTATCTCTTCATTTACTTTGGTTTTAGCTTCTCATTGGCCAGTTTTATTCTTCCAGCCAGAGATCATTACTCTTGTTTTGTTTTGTTTTTTGTTTTGTTTTGTTTTGTTTTTGTTTTTTGGTTGGGCAATAAGGGTTAAGTGATTTGCCCAAGGTCACACAGCTAGTAAGTGTTAAGTGTCTGAGGCCAGATTTGAACTCAGGTCCTCCTGACTCCAGGACTGGTGTTCTATCCACTGTGTCACGTAGCTGCTCCTGATCATTACTCTTTTTTTTTTTTTTTGGTGAGGCAATTGGGGTTAAGTGACTTGCCCAGGGTCACACAGCTAGTAAGTGTCTGAGGCCGGATTTGAACTCAGGTACTCCTGAATCCATGGCCAGTGCTTATCCACTGTGCCATCTAGCTGCCCTCTGATCATTACTCTTAAAAGAGAAAACAGAAGCAACATCAGAGTTGAATAATTTAGCCTTCTCCTTATAATGTCATCCCACTGATCCCAAATAGTTGTCCTATTGTTAGTCAGAGTCAGAGTTAGAACTTGAAACCAGCTCTTCCTGATTAAATCCATCCCTCAACTATATTCTCTCTTTCACTCTCTTTTTTCTCCCTTCTCTCTTGCTCTCTCTGTCTCTTTCTCCCTCTCTCTTCCCTTTCTCTCTCTCCTCCCTCTAAATACATGTTTATCAGTATGTGTTCATTATTAGTATGAGAGACAGATGAGAACCATGGGTTTTTTTGGAACTCTTTTTATATATGTTCTCCCATAAAATTATTGAATTGTTGACCCTCTTTTCTGCTGTTATTTCTTTTTCTTTTTTTTTTTTTGGCAATGGGGGTTAAGTGACTTGCCCATGGTCACACAGCTAGTAAGTGTCAAGTGTCTGAGGCCAGATTTGAACTCAGGTACTCCTGAATCCTGGGCCGGTGCTTTAACCACTGTGCCATCTAGCTGCCCCCACTGCTGTTATTTCTACTGTTGTGTACCTGCTACTCTCTATGGTATTAAACTTGGCAGGTAAACTTTGGAAGTTTGTTTGTTTTTCTGTTACTTCTTTTCACTTTGAAATGCTCTTGATAATTTCATTAAATTCTTAAGACTCAAGCAAATATATCTATCAATCATCAGGTACAGTCTATCCCCAGATTATAGTTCACACAACAATACAAATACCATTCTCAGGTATAATCTTAGTTAGTGGGCTACTTTCCAAATTTTCATTTATCTCCTGAATATCCTACTTTCAATCAGCAATAGAAATGAAAATACAGCCAATATACCTAAGATCTTCTATTCTTTCCCCAGAACATCTTAATCTTAAGCAAATATATTTTTTATTTTCCTTCTGATGTTTTAATTTGTCCTCCCACGAATTATCAGGAATGAGTATTGTCAAGCTAGACAAATTTCAAGGTTCTCCATCACTTCCCAGATCCAAATCCCTGGAAGACCTCCATCTGACAAATAGCTGCCTCAGTAAGCTTCAGCATTGTCTCTTTGACCATCACTATTTATTTATACATCTTCTTCACCATTATTGGATGTCATCTTGCCTAATGACACCTATAGGTCCACTTGCACTAGAGCTCAAGTTCCTGCTTACTTCTTTTTTTTTTTTTAGGCAATTGGGGTTAAGTGACTTGCCCAGGGTCACACAGCTAGTAAGTATTAAGTGTCTGAGGCCGGATTTGAACTCAGGTCCTCCTGAATCCAGGGCCGGTGCTCTATCCACTGCACCATCTAGCTGCCCCACTGCTTACTTCTAAGAAAATAAAGTTCCACCTTTGCAGGGCAAGCCTCCTATATCTTCCTTATTTCCAAATGTTCAATTTCCCTCTTCAGTCTTTCCTTCTTATCACATTCTTCCACTTCTTGGCACATGTTATAATTCCACTATGCCCCCTTCAACCCTTTATATTCGTTTCTTTTTTCAGATATTTTCCCATTTTTTCCATAACAGTTTATTCTCTCCTTGGAGACTACAGACACAATATTTTAATTCATTAACCTTCTTTCTCCTTTAGGAAAAAGACCAATTTGCATTTAACATATAAATAATTCTTATCCAGTGATGTCATCTAAATATGAATTGTCTTCTCTCTGATGGTCACTAAATGCTTCTCCTTACCTTCTGCATTTTTTTTAAATCTCTTGTTATTGTCTTTGTGCTAGCTTTCATGTATAAAATGAGTGGGTGGTCAGTGGCAATTCAAGCCTTATATCCTTTCCACAATGGGAATGTTGTCTATTTTACACCAGAGCTCAGGTGCTAGATGTTCCTAAGCAAAGCTTGTCTTTGTGGTAAATTATAGCTGGCTTCAGATTTTCTTTCTGTTTTTGCCTAGAATGGATTCCCTTTTTACCCACACCACTTAGAATCAGGAGTAAAGTCAAAGACCTAAAAAGATGCTGAGTTACAAGGCACAAGAAAGTCCTGGTTTGGGTGGGATTTTGAAGTGTAGATATCTTTGAGAGTAGCATGGCTGCCATTATCGCAAAGAGAGAAACAAAATGAAAGCAGTATTTACACCAATTTGGTCTTCAAGGACACACAAGGCTTTTGAGCTTAGAGTCAAAGGTAATGAAAAGTCAATAATTTCATGATCAATCTAATTTCCACCCAAACTCAGTTTAAACACCACCTCCTGCACAAACCCATCCCTCACCCTCCCCTCCAACAGGTAATGCCTTCTTACAAAAAATACCTTATGAAGCACTGCATCCCCCATACTCTGAGCTCACTCCACCAAATACAATGGCACTGATTAGTTGGATCCCCAGATGGGTCACTGCTCTAACTTTGCAGGTTCTAGAAGTAATCCTATAAGTGACAATGTACCTAACCTATATCCCACAAGCCCCTGCTGAAATGCTTTGCCCTTAGAGTCAATGAATAGATTCAATTCTTTAGCAAATGAAATAGCAAAAAGAGAAGTTACAAGACATAAGGCACATACAAATAAAGTGGAAAAGATCCTTTATGTGCAAACATATTTATGGAAGCTCTTTTTGTGGTTGTAAAAAAAAAAGTGGAAATGAAGAGGACAATCATTGAGGAATGCCTGAATAAGTTATGGCATATGAAATGTAATCAAGTACAATTGTATTCAACATAAAAGAAAAGATTTCAGAAATGCATGGAAAGACTTATATGAATTGATGCAGAGTGAAGTGAGAAGAAGCAGAAGAATAATTTATACAATGACAACACCACTATAAAAACAAATTCCTTTAAAAGCTTTAAGAAATATGATCAATACAATGGCCATTTGGGATTTTAAGGGACCGGTAATTAAACATGCTATTCATTAGAGAAAGGTAATGGATTGAGGGTACAGAATGAAATGTATATCTATTCATTTATCTATTAAATCTTTCCATATGAATGAAAAGGGTTCTTTTTTCTACTGTAAACAAAGTATTTCTATGGTGGAAGGGACCTGAGGCTTAAATATATCACCTGCATTAATAAAAGAGCAACAAAGACAATATAATGTGCCCCAGGGCAGATTGTTATAAGTAGGTAGGTAGGTAGGTAGGTAGGTAGGTAGGTAGGTAGGTAGGTAGGTAAGTAGATAGATAGATAGATAGATAGATAGATAGATAGATAGATAGATAGATAGATAGATAGAGACAGAGAGACAGAGAGACAGATAGATATACATATGCATAAAGCTATATTTGTTTTGTTTTATTAAGCATGTTTCTTATAAGAAATTTGTATTTTCTTTTTTAATGGAGTGCAGGGTATGGGGGAAGAGAAAATAGATTTCTATTATTTTTTTAATGGGGGTACTACAGATGTGAAATGTTGCATGACCTTTCATATGAGATGCTTAATTCTTTTACTTTGGTACAAAAGAATTGTCATGAAAGGGGAATAATCTGTAAATTTTTGTAGTATAAAAATAAAACATGTCATCTAAACTGAAAAATGTAAATATAAAATATAAGAAGTAACCCATGATATGAGGCACATTGCATTGTCTTTCTTGCCCTTTTCTTAACCCAGTTGAGCAATTCAAGCCTCATAGCCTTTCTACAATGGGAATGTTGTCTTTACACAAGAATTTCCTCTTTTTGTTCCAGTATCTTTGCCTTTTCATTCCTTCCACCAAAGAGCTTTGCCAGTCTTACCTGGGCACATTATTACATTCAGATTTCTTTTGCATTCATTTGATATACTTATATGTATACATATTGTTTACCTGAAGGGAAGGCAAACTACTTAAAGGCAGGGTTGTCTTTGCATACCCAGTGCCTCATTGAGTCTGATACATAATAGATGCTTAATAAATGCTTGTTGATTAATTGCTCACGTGCGTTGAATTGGCAAAAGACATATTGGTGCCATGCCCTAACTCAAACAGAAGCAAACAAAAGCTAATCTATTAGTAGAAATCCAAATATTTTATTAGATCTAATTTCCCAACTTGTTTCTCTTTGCCAAATGATCTCCCATTTATTCTTCAAACAAAACATTTCATCTCTGACTCCAGACATTTTCACTGTCTGCCTCCTATGTCTAGAACACATTTCTTCCTCATCTCTAGTTTGTGACTTGCTTGACTTCCTTCAAACCCCAGCTAAAACTCTACATTCTATAGGAAGCCTTTTCCTTTATATAGATTACATCCAGTTTATCTAGCAAATAGCTTGTTTGTAGTTATTTGCATATTTTCTTTCTTTTGTAGCCCTAGAGTTTAGCATGCTGCCTAACACACAGTAGTACTTAATATAATGACTGACTGATTCCCCTGACTGATTAGGTTTCAGGTTTTCTACACTGCATCCTATAAGTATTCTAGAATAGTGGTATACAAATGTTTTTTGATAATAACTGTTCCCATATATAAATTACATACTGGTACTATTCTACTAATAATTACCTATATTATAAAAGTTACACAGAAACAAAAGTTTGAAAAGGTGAAATAAGGGTGGAATAATATTTACCATAGAATTAAAAAAAACAAGAACACTGGAATTTATTGAGTAGAGGAGTGACCTGGTCACACTTGTACTTTAGGAAAATAATTCACCAAGGCAGCTCTATGAAGTATGGATTGGAGAGAGGAGAGATATAAGGCATTGAGATAATTTAGGTTATTACTGTAGTCCAGGAAAGAGAAGATGCAGCTTGGATGGGGTGGCAGCTGTGTGAAAAGAGATAAGGAGATAGATGGAAGAGATAAAGAGGTACAAGCAACAAAATTTGACAATGGATTGAGTCTATAGGGTAAGGAAGAGTGAAGAGTCTAAGAGAAAAGTGATGCTGTGAACCTAGGGAACTGGAAGGATAATAGTAGCCTTAGTAGTAGGTAAATGGGGGAGAGTTATGGATTTGAAAGAATGTAATGAGATCTTTTCACTCATAACTTTATGCTTATACTATGTAACTCACTTTGTAACATCCAAAATGAAAAAAAGATTTTTGACTCTTATTAACATGTCACTGTCCTAGAACCCAAAGCTCATCTTCTAAAGGGTTTCTGCCCCAGCCACGGAAAGATCTGGGGCACAAAATATAGGTATGCTGTATGTAGGGGAATATCATGTCATTTCCCCAAATGGCTTCTGCACTGAAGGAAAGGAAGAAGGGAGGGAGTATTAAGAGATAGGGGAGGAGCAGCTAAGTGGTGCAGTGAGAGTCAGCCCTGGAGTCAGAAGGACTTGAGTGCCTCTGACATTTGACACTTACTAGCCCTGTGACCCTGGGAAAGTCACTTAACCCCAATTGCCTGAAACAAACAAACAAATAAATAAATAACTGAATGAATGAACAAACAAATTAAGTAATTAATTAAAATTTAAAATTATTTTTAAAAAAGAGGGGAGATAAGTTACTGGTTGGAGAAACACCCCAGAATTAGCTATCATAAAAAGAGAGAGGACCCATTTTCCTCTTTCCATTACCCTCCTGTTGGTTGATCACATATCTTGTAGGGTCATGCTATAGTCGCAACATTAGATACTATTGCTTTAGAGAAGACAATTCAGACATAAATTTGTTATTGTTGTGTGTTGACATCGGTATTCTTACAAAATGGCTTTGCTTTTTTCTACCCGTTCCATTTCATCTCCCAAATACTCCCTAGAGCTGGAAAGAAAAAATACTTTTTTATTGAGAGAGTAAAAAAAAAAGGGGGGGAAGGGAAGGAAAATAGAGAGTGGTGAAAGAAAGAAATAAAGGGAGTCATTCTGGGTGGCACAAGTTGTCTATTCTTGTTCTTGATTTTTTTGTCAATTGCTCTAAGAACGAAGATAATACAGGACACTCCTCTGATTTGCAAATTCAAGATTCATTAATTCAGATAGCTCCCAGTTCCTTATCCTTGGTGTTCTTCCAAGTTTACCTCCTCCTCTTCCTGGCTTCTATTGCTTCTATGCCACCATGGCTGTTGTTTGCAGAAAGCCCTTCTCCTGCTCCTCACCCTTCTTATTAAAAGGGAAATTAGCAGTTACTAAAAAGATATAAGACCATTCACTTCTAACTGGAGTTTTAGTCTATAAATAGCCAGATGGGAAAGAGAATCTAAAACTGGGGAGCTTTAGAGAAAAGTAAATACTCATGGATTCATCTATAAACAAGGATCTCACTTCCATTGAATAGAGAGGGGATTCTCTACTCTTAGAATAATGTAAAAACTATACATTGTCTTAGACACTTGAGGTCGTTCTAAGCTCTAAAACATTAGTCACTATAAAATCAAATGGGTTTGAACAGCATCTTCATTTTAAGAAGTTTGAGATTCAACTAAGTGACATGGCCAAAATCACCCAGCCACAGATTTTAGAGTTGGAAAAGTCCATATCTCACCTAATCTAACACCCGCATTTTACAGGTCATTCAACAAGCAATTAATAAGTTCCTACTATGGCTAGGAACCAGGAATACAAAAACAAAAAGAAATAGTCCCTGTTTTCAAAGTGTAAGGGAGACTACTATGTAAATATATATCATCATAGATTAAGAAGAGGTCATCATAGGGAATTTAGTTTGATTCTCTCATCTCACAGCTGTTGAAAGTGAGGCCTGGGGGCAGCTAGGTGGCACAGTGGATAAAGCACTGACCCTGCATTCAGGAGGACCTGAGTTCAAATCTAGCCTCAGACACTTGACACTTACTATCCATGTGACCCTGGGCAAGTCACTTTAACCCTTATTGCCCTACAAAGAAAGAAAGAAAGAAAGAAAGAAAGAAAGAAAGAAAGAAAGAAAGAAAGAAAGAAAGAAAGAAAGAAAGAAAGAAAAAGAGAGGCCTGGGGAGGTTAAATGACTTGTTGCCTTAATATGGACAGGGTCAAAATATAGATAGTCTAATACAAGGAAGCATGGAGCTCTGGAAAAAACAGTAAAACAAGCCAGCCAGATACTCAAGAAATAAAGAGTAGTCAGAGAGAATTAGGGAAACAGCTCTGCTGAGGGGCCCAGGTGGAGCTGGATACCCTTTTGGAACCCTGTTGGGAAATGGGCACTCCACTGAGGTCCCAGAGGAAATGGGTCACCTTCTCCCCAAATAATAAAGTTTGGTGGATTTTTATAGGCTTCCTATCTTTGTCTAGTAGGACCAAGTATTGGGGGCAAGGAGTGAGGAACCTGCACTTGAGGGCTAGTCTTCATTCATGCTAGTGAGGAGATGTAAGATGCCTAGGGAAATGGAAGCTCATTAATATTCAAGCTTTCCCAAAAACGGGGATTTTGGACTAGTGGTACTGGTCTTATTCTGACAGGGTGACTCAACCTCTCTCTCAGAATTACTGAGCTTCTCCTGGCCTTTTTTTTTTTTAATGGGTTGGGAAGATTACCATATTTCTTACATTAGTCCTAGGATACATGGGTATTAAGGGTCAGAGGTGGAATTTGGATCTAGGACCTCTCACCTCTGATTCAATACCCTTTCCATGGTACCATTTATGTGCAAAATATATACAAGGTAATTTGGAGACTATGGGAATCAAAAAAAGCTTCATTATAGAAGAATTACTTGAGCTGAGATTTAAAGGAACCTAGTGATACTAAGAGGAAATGGATTATAGGAATTCAGAACAGCCTGGCAAAAGCCCAGAAATGATCCTTTGATAGATATTGTTGTATAGGAGGAACAGTAAGCACTTAATTAGACTGGAGAGAAGAGTGCATAAAAACAAATGAATGGGGATAAACGTAGAAAGGTAGGTTGAGGCCAGGTTGTAAAAAGAGAAAGGGAGGAATTTGAATAGATGAAAAATTTGAGGCACTGCAAAATGTAGAATTTGCCCAAGGGTCATATAGGTAAATAGGAAGTGGAGTTGGTCTTCAGATTCAAAATTCAGTGTTCCTGCCATTATGACCTATAGATAAACAGAGACTCAAACCTGGTGTCCTGATTCCCAGGGCCAGTGCTACCTCTACTATGCCACAATGCTTCTCTTCACATTAGAAAGGAAGTGTTGGAAGAATCAGTAATTGGCCATGTCAGCTTGGATGTTCAGAAAGACAAAGAAGGAGGAGCCCCTTGTTCATTTGCATATCATACTGAGTGAATTCCGATTTTCTAGAAGGCAGGCTTTTGTTAGCTGTTGTAAGAATGGCAGAAGCAGCTGGCACTGTTTTGACGTTTTGGATAGCAAATGTAATCTTCTGAATTTAGCTTTCCATCAACTGAACCAATCATTCAGGGAAGGGGGAAAAAACAAAACTGTGTATGTAAAAGGATTCTTAAAACAAACTTGGGAAAGGTGGTCAAGGGTCTTGATCATTCAGCCTTGATTTGTCACAAAGGCAATAAAAATAACAGTATTTCTGAGGAATATCAGTGAGAAGAAAAATTATAACCAGGTCTCTCAAAAAGTGCTTTTAGATATCTGTATAATGAGTCCAACTAAATAATGTGACAAGATATTTCATTAGAAGTCATTATTTTAACTCATTGGTTCAGGAAGAATTAAAAAGAAGAATTGGTCTTTCTTCAATTGGCTACTCATCTGTCCATACCCTAGAAGTAAATGGTGGTAGCAATGGGGATAGTCTGCTACCAAAGCATATTTTCTCCCTTAATTCAAATAGTCTTCATTCCACAGCTGATGAGTAGGATGGAAGTGGCACTGAGTCATCATTCCCTCTTCTTCTTTAATCTCCAACTCATCCATGCTCACCACTAGAGTATTGATCAAGAACATACCTTTCCCTCCCCTTACTATGCTCAATGGATTTGATGGGTCCCAGATTTCTCTGAGAGAAGATCAAATAATAGAAATCTACATCTTTAACAATAGTTTTCTAAGGGGCAGCTACAAATCCCCCCAAATTTAAACAACTATATTGGGGTTTAAGTGCCCAAATGCTTGGTTTCAAAATTATTTAAACATATCAACAAATGGACAAAATGTATAAGACATTCAAATGTTAATTGAATGAATGAACAAATGAGTGAAAGTGTAAGCAATAATAATAATAATAGAATCTCATAGGTTTACAGTAATCCCGTTGCCATGATTACCAGATAAAAGAAATGTTTAGAACCAAAGATATTTGGAACATTTAAAACTTTTCCCTAAAATACAAAGTGCCCCTCATAGGGCACAGGAAGGGAGATAAACTCTTCCTGAAACTATTTACTCCACCAGCATCAATGGGGCACTAAAAGAGAGACTTTTATAGATTTATTTTCTTTAAATATTTTGGATAAGAAGCAGCCTTGGAGTTGGCAATGTCCAAGTTCAAGTCCCATCTCTGACACACACTGGAGATATGACTCTGGATTAGTCACTTAATTTCTCAGTAGCCCAGGTAACTTTCTAAGATTAAGTGGGCTGTGCAGGTACTTGATATTACCACTACTAACTGCTGCTACTGCTACTACTACTAGCTAACATTTCTGTAGCACTTTAAAGTTTACAAATATGATCTCATTTGATGTTTACAATAACTCTCTGAGGCAAAATTTATTTTTAATCTATTTTCCTGATGAGAAAACTGAGGCTAATAAAGAAGAAGTGATTTGCCCAGGGTCACAGAGTCAGTAAATGTCTGAGACAGTATTTTAACTCACCACTCTATCCACTATACCACCAAGCCAGCCACTTCTGAGCTACACTGGTAAAAAGGGAGAGCCTCACCAGATTTATACACTGATGTAATCAAAAGTGTAACCAAAATGTTAATGGGAGATGAAGGGACAACCTAGTTTATGACTGGTATAACAATAATTGTTTATACCAATCAATTATTATTAATAATAGTTTTATTCATATAAACACTTTATTAATAATAGAGAAATCTATTCTTATAATGTTCAAAATGAAATTCCATTAAATATCTGATAGACTACTAATTAGGCTGTGGATATCTATGAAAAGGTCTGAAACAAAGAAGCAAAGAACAAATTGAGACAGAGAGGAAAGGCTGGTCAATCAAGTTTCTATAATGGCTCCCTCTGTATCAGACACTGTGCTGGGGAAGGGGGTAGATACGAATACAAGTGTGTGTGGAGGGGGGAAGACAGTTGCTGACCACAAGAAGCTTACATTCCAACTTTCCAACTATTGTGCTGTAAGAAATAATGAGCAGGCAGATTTCATAAAAACCTGGAAATACTTACATGAACTGATGCTGAATGAAATGAGCAGAACCATGAGAACATCGTAGACAGTTTCAACAACATCGTGTGAGGATCAACTGTGATAGACTTAACTCTTATCAGCAATACAATGATCCAAGATCATTCCAAAGGACTCATGATGTAAAATGCTCTCCACATCCAGAAAAAAACACCGTGGAATCTGGATGCAAATTGAATTGTAATGTTTCTATTTTTTTTTCCTTTTTGAGGTTATTCCTTTTTGTGCTAATTCTTCTTTCACAATATGACTAATGCAGAAATATGCTTAATGTGATTGTACATATAATAGCCTATACTGGATTGCTTGCTGTCTTGGAGAGGGGGGAGGGAAGAGAGGGAGGGACAAAAATTTGTAACTAGAGATCTTATAAAAACAAATGTTGAAAATGAAAAAGAGCAAGGCAGCTATGTGGTAGAGTGGATAAAGCACCGGCCCTGCATTCAGAAGGACCTGAGTTCAAATCCAGCCTCAGACGCTTGACACTTACTAGCTGTGTGACCCTGAGCAAGTCACTTAAACATCATTGCCCCACAAAAGAAGACGAAGAAGGAGAAGAAGAAGAAGCTTATTTAAATTTCAATGGGGAAAATATAAAACCTAAAAGCAAGCTGAGCAGTAGAGATGGGGGAAGGAGAGGAGACAAATCTATCCAGAATTAAAGAGCATGATAGATGAAGTCAGGAGTACAGCCTGGCAAAGAATGAGACATGCCTGGGCACTATCCCTTAAATGGAGGATATGTGAGAGGGAGCCATTGAATCAGAGAAAGAGGTTTCAAGGGCACATCCCAGGGCTGGAGTGAAGTTTTAGGATAAAAATTTAGAGGTTGGTAGAGAAAGTCTGGATAACAACTAACTAAGAAAATACTGCAAGAGAAGGGAAGAAATCATATCAATGTCTGCATTGAAAAGAGACACAAAAGATGTATGAACTTCCAAGAAACTTGGCTGAAGGGTGACCAAAGAATTTAGAAATAGAAGCAAAATTTCCCACATGAACACACTGATACAGAATTTCCCTGCTATTCTAAAATAGGATGGAAGTTCTCTCAAATGTTAGTATTCCTTTTATTTTTTTTTCCTCAGGCTTTACTAGCCTCAGATTATAGTGCATACAACTCCCAGCTGGCTGCTAGGAGGGGAGAAAATGACTGCCTTTAGGATATATTATATTATTTTACAACCACCTCCTGCTCATACATTTGTTTGCATTAGGATTAGCCTGTCAGCTGCATGAAACAGTTGGGTATGATGCATAACTGTAAAAAGACTAAATGTTTGCAGTACTTGGGGCGTAAAGCATGATTGTTTCTAGAAGATCTAAACTAGTCACTAGAGTTTGTAAAGTAATGTCCCCTTGGAATGTTACACTTGGAGAAATGGCTTTGGTCTTACCCATTGAGATGATAGAAGGCCCCAAAATCAGAGACAAAGAGCTGAAAGGGAACCCTGAGTCCTTCTAGTAATAGCACTATAGATTCAGAGATAAAAGAGGTCTTGGAGGTCATTGAGTCTATCCCCTACATATTACATATGAGAAATATGAGGCTCATGAAAGTTAATTAACTTTCCCATAATCACATAGCTAATAAGTAATTAAAGCAGGAGTTGAATTCAGGTCTTCAGACACTGTATCGTGCTATTGCTCTCATTTTACAGGTGAAAAACTAAGGACTGTGGAGGTGATGTTTCTGGATCAAGGCCACCCAGAAAGTAAACTTCAGGGGTAGGATTTGGATCCATATTTTTTGGTTCCAGTTTCAATGTTCTTTCTACCACAATGACTCCCTATGCCCCCCTGATGTAGGGTCTTATTCTAGCACTTTAGCATTATGACACTGTGATTGACTATAGTCTTGGGATTGTAGATCTCAAGTTGCAAGTGGCCTAAGAGGCGATCTAGCCTGACATCCTGATTTTAAACATAAGAAAACTGGAAAGTTAAGAGATTTGCCAAAGATTACCCAGGAAATAAGCATCAATCATTCAACTGATCAATAAACATTTATTCACTAACTGCTATGTGTCACACACTATGCTAAACACTAGCAATACAAAAAGAGGCAAGACAGTTACTCACCTAAAGAAGCTTACAATCTGATGGGAGAAGCAGTATGCAAACAAATATATGCAAAGCAAGCAATATATAGGATAAATAAGAAATAATGAACAGAGGGAAGGCACTTGAAGTAAGAGGAATTGAGGAAGGTGTACTATTGAAAATGGCATTTTAGTTGGGATTTAAAGAAAGCCAGAGGCATCAGTAGTCAGACTGGAAAGAAAGAGCTTCCCAGGCATGGAATACAGCAGAGAATGCCCAGAGCCAAGAAAGATATGGAGTGTCTTGTTTGTGGAACAATCCAGGATAGAATAGTAAGTGTAGGGGGGCAGCTAGGTGGCACAGTGGATAAAGCACCAGCCCTGGATTCAGGAGTACCTGAATTCAAATCCGGCCTCAGACACTTGACACTTACTAGCTGCATGACCCTGGGCAAGTCACTTAATCCCCACTGCCCCACAAAAAAAAAATACTAAGTGTAGGGGAGGAAGGTGTAAAAAGACTGGAGACAATATTTGAACCCTCATCCTCTGATTCCACAGTCAGTATCCTTCCCACTATACCACACTACATTCCCACAATCCTGATGCAATGTTCGATCTTTCAATCTCCTACTCTGCCAGGTTAGCTCCCTGTAGGATAGACATCTGTGCATGCTGTGACAGAAAGAGTGCTGGATAGCAGTTTGGGATATGGTCAGGACATTGAGATTCTAGTTTGTTGTTGTTCTATCTTTTCAGTCATGTCCAACTCTTTGTGACCCCATTTGGTGTTTTCTTTTTCTTTTTTTTTTTTCAGGGCAATGAGGGTTAAGTGATTTGCCCAAGGTCATACAGCTAGTAAGTGACAAGTGTCTGAGGCTGGATTTGAACTCAGGTCCTCCTGAATATAGGGCCAGTGTTTTATCCACTACACCACCTAGCTACCCCCTATTTGGTGTTTTCTTGAAGATATTGGAGTGGTTTGTCATTTCCTCCTCCAGCTCATATAACAGATGAGGAAACTGAGACAAACAAGGTTAAGTGACTTGCCCATGGTCGAACAGCATAGTGAGTATGTGAGGCCAGATTTAAACTCATGAAGATGAGGCTTTACAACTCTTGGCCTGATGCTATATCCACTGCACCACACAGGTGCCTTGCTATTAGTCAGATAGTGCCACTTTGGGCAAGTTGCCTCATTTCTCTAGGCTTATTTGCCTCATTATTGAAAACGAGGCATTAGACTAGTCTGGTAAAATAGAAAAGGCTTTGGTTTTTGAGTCAGAGCATCTGTGTTCAGTGTTCTGGCTCAATTACTTATCATTTGTGTGACCTTGGACAAGTTAATTAATCTCCCTGGGCCTCAAATTTCTCATCTAAAATATGAGGCCTCAAAAAATAGATATTAGAAAATATCCTCACCCCACCTTTTTGCAAAGATAGACTGAACACATTGCATCTATTCTCAGCGTTTTTCATACATTAATCAATTTTTAAATTTAATTTTTTTGTTATTCAATTATTACTTGCTTTGTGGGATTGTGGGAAAGGGGGAAGGGGAGGGATATTGGGAACAATTTTGGTTATGTGAAAAAAGATAACAATAAAAAATTATTAGAGAGAAAAAATAAAATAAAAGAGGTTGAACTAAGTAACCTCTAAGATCTCTTTTAGGTCTAAATCTATGATCCTATGATATGAAAAGATGATCCCTACCAGTAACAAAATTCCCTGAGTCTCTTATTCAGTTTGTTGTTGTTATTATTATTGAGTTTATTTAGTCAGGTCTGACTCTTCGTGACCCCATTGACCTTTTCCTGGAAAATATACTGAAGTGGATTCTCATTTCCATCACCTGAGAATTAAGACGAACAGGTTAAGTGACTTGGCAGGGTCACATAACTAGTAAGTGTATAAAGTCAAATTTGAACTCAATTTTTTTTTACATTCTTCTTTTTTAATTTTATAAGGTATTTTTTTTTCCATTACATGTAAAGTTAGTTCTCAACTTTTGTTTATACAAGCTTTACAATTTCAGATTTTTCTCCCTCCCTCCCCTCCCTTGCCCCTCCCCTAGACAGCAGGTAATCTGATATAGGTTATATCTATATATCTATATACATATACATATATAGATATAGATATATACACACACGTATATATATACACATAATAACATTGATCCTATTTATGGCTTAGTCCTGTTATAAGAGAAAAAAATCAGAGCAATGATGAAAAACCTCAAAATAGAAAAAAACAACAGCACCAAAAACAAAAGAAATAGTATGGTTCATTAAGCATCTATACTCTGCATTTCTTTTTTTTTTTTTTGGATTTGGAGATCGTCTTCCATCACAAGTTCCCTGGAACTCTTCTGTACCATTGCATTGGTGAGAAGAATATAGTCGATCACAGTAAATCAACACTCAATGTTGATGATACTGTGTACAATGTTCTTCTGGTTCTGCTCATCTCACTCATCATCAGCTTAAGCAAGACCCTCCAGGTTTCTCTGAAATCCTCCTGCTCATCATTTCTTACAGCACAATAGTATTCCATTGTATTCATATACCATAACTTGTCCAGCCATTCCCCAATTGATGGGCACCCCCTCAACTTCCAATTCTTTGCCACCACGTAAAGAGCAGCTATAAATATTTTTGTACATATGGGTCCATTTTCCCCTTCCATGATTTCTTTGGGAAAAAGACCTAAAAGTGGTATCGCTGGGTCAAAGGGTATGCATAGCTTTATCGCCCTTTGGGCATAATTCCAAATTGCTCTCCAGAATGGTTGGATCAGTTCACAGCTCCACCAACAATGAATTAGTGTTCCAATTTTACCACAGCTTCTCCAACATTTATTATTTTCCTTTTTTGTCATATTAGCCAATCTGATAGGTGTCAGGTGGTACCTCAGAGTTGTTTTAATTTGCATCTCTCTAATCATTAGAGATTTAGAGCATTTTTTCATATGGGAATAGATAGCTTTGGTTCCTTCATCAGAAAACTGCTTGTTCATATCCTTTGACCATTTCTCAATTGGGGAATGACTTGGATTCTTATAAATTTGATTTAGTTCCCTATATATTTTAGAGATGAGGCCTTTATCAGAAGTACTGGCCACAAAAATTGTTTCCCAGCTTTCTGCCTCCCTTCTAATTTTGGATGCATTGCTTCTGTTTGTATGAAAATGTTTTAATTTAATATAATCAAAATCATCCATTTTGCATTTCATAATATACTCTATCTCTTGTTTGGTCAAAAACTGTTTTCCTTTCCAAAGATCTGATAGGTAGACTATTCCTTTCTCTCCTAATTTGCCTATGGTATCACCTCTTATGTCTAAATTTTGTATCCATTTTGACCTTATTTTAGTATAAGGTGTAAGATGTTGGTCTATGCCTAATTTCTGCCATACTATCTTCCAGTTTTCCCAGGAGTTTTTGTCAAATACTGAGTTCCTATCCCAGAAGCTGGAGTCTTTGGGTTATCAAACACTACATTACTAGTGTCATTTACTACTGCATTTCCTGAGCCTAGCCTATTCCATTGATCTACCACTCTATTTTTAGCCAGTACCAGATAGCTTTGATGACTGCCGCTTTATAGTAGAGCTCCAGGTTTGGTACCACTAACCCACCTTCCTGTGAATTTTTTTTTCATTATTTCCCTGGATATTCTTGATTTTTTGTTTTTCCAGATGAATTTTGTTATTATTTTTTCTAGCTCTATAAAATAATTTTTAGGTAGTCTGATTGGTATGGCACTGAATAAGTAAATTATTGTCATTTTTACTATATTAGCTCTGCCTATCCATGAGCAATTGATTTCTTTCCAATTATTTAGATCTGATTTGATTTGTGTGAAGAGTGTTTGGTAGTTGTGTTCATAGAGTTCCTGGGTTTGTCTTGGCAAGTAGACTCCCAAGTATTTTGTATTATCTCCTGTTACTTTAAATGGAATTTCTCTTTCTATCTCTTGCTGCTGGGCTTTGTTGGTCATGTATAGAAATGCTGATGATTTATGTGGATTTATTTTATATCCTGCTACTTTGCTAAAGTTGTTAATTGTTTCAAGTAATTTTTGAGTTGATTCTCTAGGATTCTTTAAGTATACCATCATATCGTCTGCAAAGAGTGATAGTTTTGTTTCCTCCTTGCCTATTCTAATTCCTTTAATTCCTTTCTCTTCTCTGATTGCTAAAGCTAACATTTCTAGGACAATATTAAATAATAGGGGTCATAATGGACATCCCTGTTTCACCCCTGATCTTATTGGGAAGGCCTCTAATTTATCTCCATTGCATATAATACTTGCTGATTGCTTTAGGTAGATACTGTTTTTATTATTTTAAGGAAAGCTCCACCTATTCCTAAACTCTCCAGTGTTTTTATTAGGAATGGGTGTTGCATTTTGTCAAAAGCTTTCTCTGCATCTATTGAGAAAATCATATGATTTTGGTTGGTTTTCTTATGGATGTGGTTGATTATGTTAATAGTTTTCCTAATGTTGTGCAGGTAGGTTTTTCCACTGTCCTTCTTGGCCACCAGATTTTTGAACCAGTTTCCGGGGGCCTCAGTTGTTCGGCTGTGGCCCGCAGCTCCTGCTGACTTTCCCTGACCCCCTCGGCACTGGGTTGCTGCCCTGCACTGGGCCTCCCTTTTGTCTGAGTCAGACCGACCTTTTCCTGAAGTCTTCTAAATTATCTCTGCTTGGAGGACTGTGTCTCTCTGTCTCTTTGCAGGTTCTGTAGTTTCAGAATCTGTCCAGAGGCTTGATTTAATATTCTTTTTGAGGGAACAGAAGGAGAGCTCAGGCAGCTTGCTGCTTCCTCTCTGCCATCTTGGCTCTGCCCCCTGAACTCACTTCTTGATGACTCTAGGCCAGCATTCTATCCACTGACCTATATAGTTGCCCCTCTTATTCAGTTACCATTTGGCAAACTAATGAGTCACAGAATTCTAGAGTTAGAAGATCATCTAGTGTAAGCCAAGTGTGAAAGTTATTTCCACTAAAACAATTTAAGCATTTGCCTCTACTCAAAGATTGCCAACGATGGGGACCACTGCCACCTTCCTACTTTTGGACAGCTCTCATTATTAAGAAGTATTTCCTGACGTCCAAACTAAATCTGGCTCTTTGTGAATTCTCTCAATCAACAAAAGCCTGTGCTAAGCACTGAAGACATAAAGTCTAAAGAGAAATAGTCACTGACCTCAAGGAGCTTAAAATCTTATAGTGGAGATGGTATTAAAATATAAAAGTAAATGTATAACATATAAAAACTGAATACATAGTAGTTTGAGGAGGGAAAATACTAGATCTGTATATGGAAGAGCAAGGTTAGATAAGAAAAAGCTTCATGTAGAAAATGGCATTTGTGCTGAGTTTTGAAGGAAACTGGGGATTCCAAGAGATAGAAGTGACAATGGAGAACATTCTAAGAATAAGGATGGATAGCCATTACAAAGTCCCAGAGATTAGAAATAAAATATTGCAAGTAATAAATAGCAAGTATGCTAGTATATAGAGACTATAGACTGTGTGGAGGGGAAGAAGACTGAAAAGGTAGGATGGGGCCAGGCTATGAAGAAAGAAGATTTTATATTTGATCCTAGAGATAACAAGAAGTCATTAGCTTTCACTGAGTAGGGGAGGGGATGGCATGGTCAAACCTGTGTTTTAGGAAAATAACCTTGGTAGGCATATGGAGGATGAATCAGAATGAAGGAAGACATGAGAAAGGGAAACCAAGTATGAAGCCATAGAATCAGAACAGGCGACTCCATCCCCTAAAACAAACACAAATCTATAAATAATTGTTGGAGTTGGGTTCAGAGGGGCTGGTAGAATTGTATGTCTCTAGGCAATTTTAATTTAATTAATGAATAAGTGCAAAATCATACCTCCTTACACAGCCATATGGTTGTTGTTTGTCCTTCATTCTCGAAGAGGACCATGAAATTGGGGTGATGTAGTGACACAGTGAATTGGATTTAAGTGATGGAGCCTGTGCAAAGTCACTATCCCCACTCTCTCTTCCAGAGCCATCTGGGTCCAGTGTCAAGATATAGATCAGGACTACTGGAGATAGACGTTTTAAAGCAATTAGTGTTAAGGGTCACACAGCTAGTAAGTGTCTGAGGTAAGATTTTAACTTAGGTCTTCCCAATTTCAGGGCTAGTGCTATTATCTACTGCACCATACAGCTACCCCAAAGTCAGAGATAGATAGAGAAGAAAGGGAGGAGAATGAGTAGGGGACAGAGAGTGAGTAGAAGAATGAGAAGAGTAGACTTGTTTTATTCCTTCTACTATTTAAGTCTTGGCCATCAAGTGTACAAAGGTACATGATTTTGTGGACTACTGAGAAAGACAATAATACAATAAATATTTATTAAGCACTTTCTGTATGCAAATCACTGTTCTAGACACTGGAATAGATACAAAGTTTAGATACCCTATGCATGATCCCTGGCCTCATAGAGCTTATGATATACTAGGAGGATAAGGCAAAAACACAGATAATTTTAAAACACCAAATAAAATAATAATGAGCATTTTTTTAACATTTTAAGATTTGCAAATCATTTTACAAATGAAATTCCATTTTATCCTTACAACAGTAGTAGTAGATGCTATCCTTATCCACATTTTATAGATTAGAAAACTGGGGCAGACACCAGTTAAGTGATTTGACCAAGGTCACACAGCTAGTAAGTATCTGAAGCCATATATGAACTCAGGTTGTCCTAAATTGAAGTCCAGCAGTCTATCCATTGCCACCTATAGGTGTGTTGTATATGCACTAGAAAGGTCCAGACTACAATGTTTTCTTGAGGTCTGAAGAGAAAAGTAATTCTGTACCAGAGAGAAGAGCAAGTCTTCATGGATATGTAAAAGATGAATAGGGATTCAGTGTCAAACAGAAGAATGTGTATTTTATACTAGATGCAATTCATAATGAGACACTAGGGGTTTTTGAGCAGGGAAGTGGTATGGCCAAACCTGAGCCTTTGTAATATTTATTTAGCAGCTTTGTGGAGTATGGATTGGAGAAAGAATGAGCTAGTTATAGGAAGGTTATTACAATAATCTATATAAGGTGTAGGAAGAAAAGATGCACATGGTAGCCTTTAGTGGAGCAATAATCTAGCTATGGAGTTGAGTTGACCAGCCAAGAGGAACTATAATTCTGGGGCTTTGAGCTGGGATCCTGCTTAGGAGATAGCAAGTGTCAGAGCCAAGACTCTTACTGGTCCTAGAGAATGAAGTATAGTCTTTATGACAGAATAAAGCAGTACCCTTTGCTAGGACATTAGCTGATCCTGAAGTTAGTGGCCATGGTGACTACAATAAAGTTCTGAAATGATATCCACTACCATAGAAACCCTTAGTGAAATAGCTTCTGGCAGACTCCAAGATCAAGGTCAGCAGGAGCAGTACAAAACCATCAGTGGTCTTACAGCCCTGAAATATCAGTAGCATGGATCATTTCTCTTTGTTCATGCCCTGGTCACTTACATTGTCTCCCATTGGCCATCTCCACTTGTGAACTCTATGTGACCCTTAGTCCCAGTAACACTATTCATTTGTGGGAGAATGAACTCTGGGATTATGAGGAAAATGTTACGTTTCTAATTAGACCATTCCACCAAAAACCTTGCTTTAAACTTATTGCATCAATTGGCTGATTATTAGAAGATAAATCTATTAGTATGGTCTGTGATATATAGATTTAGGAATTTTATAGACTTGGAAGCTAGGTAGCACAGTGGATAGAGTGCCAGGCCTGGAGTCTGGAAGACTCATCTTCCTGAGTTCAAATCTGACATCAGACACTTACTAGCTGTATGACCCTGGGCAGGTCACTTAACGCTGTTTGCTTCAAATTCCTCCTTATTTGTAAAATGAGCAGGAGAAGAAAGTGGCAAACCACTTCAGTTTCTTTTCCAAGAAAATCCAAAATACAATCATGAAGAGTCAGACATAACTGAGAAATGACAACAGAAGTTTTATAAACTCATAGAGTTCCTCAAATCTGGGGTAACTGAACTCTAGGGGATCCAACCTGAGATTGAAAGTTGGAGTATAGCTCAGAAGGGACACTTTATAAGGAAAAAAACTTTTTGCTAATTAAAATTATCCCAAAATAGAAGGGCATTTCTCAGGAGGCAGTGAGTTACTATCATTGGAGGTCTTCAAGCAGAACCTTAATGACTATTCATCTAGGATGTTGTAGAATGAATTCTTTGCTCAGGTATTTGAGATCAGAGGGTCAGTGAGATTCTAAGATTCTGAGATATTTTCATATCATCAGTTATAAAAGAATGAATAAATTATGTTTATTACCTTCCATTTGTTAAGGCAGGAAAGTACATTATTACAGTTTAGAAAGATTTTCAGTAGTTAGGATTGAAACAAACAAAACCATACTCCTTTGACCAGGAAACACAAGAAATCCAATGCTTATTCTCCAAGAACCTTACTTAAATCAAGATACAGCAAGATTAGTACAAGTAATGAATCTCCTAAAAAGTTTGCAAGTATTCAAAAGCATACTATTCGTAACTTGTAATTATGTAAAATATGGTAGTTGATTCCAATAGGAATAATGTGAATTTGAATAATGCAATCACTTCAGGAGATTCATTATTCACATTAATTGGGACTTGGTTGGACATGAATTAACAATAGAATCAGCAATGGAATCTTTATAAAATAAGTTTTGCATGTAACTATTGTTTTTGCCCAATGTGAATGTAATAACTATCTCCATCTACAGGACTTAGAATTAGGGCTTAAAATCATTTCTTTTGTTTGTTTGTTTGTTTTTGTTTTTTATTTTTGGTGGGGCAATGAGGGTTAAGTGACTTGCCCAGGGTCACACAGCTAGTGTCAAGTGTCTGATGCTGGATTCGAACTCAGGTCTTCCTGAATCCAAGGCCGGTGCTTTATCCACTGCGCCACCTAGCTGCCCCTAGAATCATTTCTTGCTTCATCAAAATACTCTCATATAAAGAAACATATCCATGAGGTCATCATGGTGGATGTTCCTTTGACAAAACCCACACATGTCAGCCAATCCTTTGGAACTCATTCATCTGTTCCCTTAAGTTCACCATGGAGGGCCTACCAATATGTTGATGACCTTCCTCATTTTCTCTTGAAATTGGAAAGATATCATAGGAGCAACCAGGCTTTCCATTATATCTATTCCTTGCCCTAACCACATGACCAGTCCATCTTATTTTTTCAGTTAGACATTTCTTTGATGGCAAACTTAACTCCAGTTCTTCATAGTCTCTTATTTTTATTCTTTAGAGCCTACTCATTCCCACTATGTTCCACTCCATTGCCAACTCTCTGATACTGATTTCAAATCCTTCAGAGACTGTATAATTCCATGACTCATAGTCATAAAAAGTTAGTTAAAAACAAGTATTAAAATGATTGACCTTATAGTAAGTAGAACATTGGGTCTGAAGTGAGAGGACCAGAGTTTATTTACCCATATTATAGACCTGATTCCTCATCTATAAAATGAGGGGGTTGGACTAGATGCTCTCTAAATTTCCTTCTAGGCCTAAGTGTATGATAATCCTCTCATGGTGATGATGTGGGGTTTTGTTTGTCCCCCCCCCATGGAGAAATTATGATCATTAAAAGAGCTTTGCAATTTCTTGAAGGCAGTTCAGCCAGCTGTACTGTGTTTCATTGGGTCCTCGACCTTTGTCTTGCTACTGGACTTTAATAACTCTGGAAGAGTCAGTGAGACTGAAGATTGCACAAGCCCACCTCACTTAAATCCAATTCATATCCAAATCAAGAAATCACCTTGTGATGTCATTGGTCTTCTTAGAAAATGAAGAATGAACAACACTAATTCTAGGCTGTGCTTCGTCCATATCTACACATATATCTATGTATGTATTATGTATGTGTATATGTGTGTTTTGTTGTTGTATTCAGTCATTTAGTAGTATCTGACTCTTTATGCTCATGAACCATCGCATTCCAGGTCTTTCTATCCTCCACTATCTAAAAGTTCATGTTCATTGTTTCTATGACAATATCTATCCATCTTATCCTCTTCCATTCCCTTTGACTTTTGCCTCCAATCTTCCCCAACATCAGGGTCTTTTCCAATGAGTCCTATCTGCCTCATATGGCCAAAGTATTTAAGCTTCATCTTCAGTATTTGACCTTCCAGTGAATATCCTGAATTAAGAATTAGTTGATTTGATCTTTTTCCTATCAAAGGCACTCTCAAAAGTCACAGTTTGAAACCATCAATTGGACAGGGCTCAGCAATTCTCAAAGTCATACACTGGTACTGGAAAAACCATAGCTTTGACTAGGTGGACCATTGTCAGCAAGGTGATATCTCTGCTACTTAGTATGCTATCCAAACTTGCCATAACTTTCCTTCCAAGGAGCAAATGTGGTTTTTGTTTGTTTTCTTGATTTTTTGTTTTCTTTTTAATTTCATGGCTGCAAGTCACCATATGCAGTGATCTTTGAGTCCAAGAATATAAAATCTGACATTGCTTCCATTTCTGCTCCATTTGCCAGGAATGATGGAACTAGTTCCCAAGGTATTAGTTGTATGTTTTTTTTAAGTTAGGCTTCAATCCATCTTTTATACTCTCCTCTTTTACCCTCATCAAGAGGCTTCTGACATTCCTCCATTCCATGTTCCTATATAATATTGATATTTACAGCATTGGACTTTCCTTTCATCACCAGATTAATCTTCAGCTAAGCTTCCTTTCAGCTTTGGACCAGTCACTTCATTAGTACTGGAGCTATATGTAGTTGTCCTCCACTCTTCCCCAGTAGCATACTGGATACCTTCTGACCTAAGGGACTAATCTTCCAATGTCATCTCTTTTTAATATTTTAGTGGTTCATGGGGTTTTCTTGGCAAAGATACTGGAGCTATTTGCTATTTCTTGCTCCAATGGATCACCATTTGTGAAAGCTCTCTTTTTTTACCTTTCCTTCTTGAATAACCTGTATGGCATAGCTCACAGTTTCTTTTTCTGTTGTTTGTTCGTTTGTTTGTTTGTTTTTTTTTTTGCGGGGCAATGGGGGTTAAGTGACTTGCCCAGGATCACACAGCTAGTAAGTGTCAAGTGTCTGAGGCCGGATTTGAACTCAGGTACTCCTGAATCCAGGGCCGGTGCTTTATCCACTGCGCCACCTAGCTGCCCCTATAGCTCATAGTTTCAATGAGCTACACAAGCCTTTCCACCATAATAAGGCAGTGATCTGGGAGTGGTAAGGTATTCGTGTGTGTATTCGTGCACATATACATGCACACATGTGTGTATTTGTTAACATATATATCCACATGTTTGCATGCATGTATGTGGTGTATATTTGTATACATGATAAATATACATTTACTGTTGGACAGGCTCTATAGATCTTCATCTTATTAGACAACAAGCATTTCTTATCCACTTGGATTTTACTGTGTGGATAGTCAAGGCAAAATTGTTTTTGTGTTTATAGACTTCACCTAGGAGGTTGTGAAATGTACTAGGGCCTGATACAACTAGCACGATGTTTTGCACAAGTACAAACATCTGGAGGATCTCACCAACTATAGGGAATCCTTCTTCAACTTGAACTCCTCTGATGACATTAATATTTTAGGACAACGAGAATCTGAGATGCCTTATTTTCACTATGGAAATTGATATTGTAGACCTAGAACTGTTCCACACATTACTCATAGTTTTTTTCAGGTTATTTTCTAATTTCACATTGTTTGAGCACATGGGAGAATCTGCAAAATTTTTATAACCAACAAAAGCTAAAAAATGATTCTGTTTTATTTTCACCTTGATATATATTAACTCTGAGGAGTAATACCTCTAAATAATATTACTTTGTGATTTTCAAAGTATTAACACAAAAGTTGTTTCATCATAGGCATTTGAAAAGCACATGTACATGTGTGCATATTTATATATGTTGATTCAAGCTTCTGATTTAATTGCTGTAGAGAAACTCGGTTCTGGAAACTAACTCCACTGATGCAGGTCAGCAGTTCATGTATAACCAATAATCTTAAAATGGTCACATAGCCAGTTAGGTGGCAGTCTCCAGAATCCAGGACAGACCTTCTATCCACTAATCTTGCACTTAACACAGTACTTGGCATACAGAAGATACACACATAATGAATCCTTGTTAATTTGAGTTTACTTAATTCAGTGACTCATATATATTTTAAATCCTCAGAGAATATAGTACCTGAATACGGGTATATTAATATTTTGGGCATGTTTAATAAAATATGATTTACTATTAGGTAGAAAAAGCACTTAGAAATTCATTTCTGGCTTATATGGTTATTTTTTTAATGTTTGGACTTATTTCTCTACTTATTTTGTTGATTTGTGTGACTTCCAATGTCAGAATACATTGGAACATTTGAGAAAAATTAAAAACATGAATCATTCACAATTGCTTTTGGAGTAGGAGAATTTGGTAAAAGCTAAGGTATAAAAGAGGGTAGGAGAATAGAAAGTTAGATATTACATTGTGATAGGCCAGCCTTGACACAGACTAGTCTCATAACTCAGGTTTGAGATTGGATTGAAATGAAATACTCATAATTCATTAACAATTAGCAAAAGGAGGTTATCTTAGCCAACATGATAAGCATACTCAGTAAGGATACAGCACTAGTTCAGATAGAATCAGCCCTCTTGTTTCCATATAGAATCATGTATGATCAGCAAGAAAAAGTGTGATGACTGGAATGGCAATGGGGTATCCCCAGGTCTGAAGGTCACTTGTTCCTCTTGGGCTGAGCTCTTTTATGCCCTTTTATGTAATCAGGAAGCTATGTCAGTAGCATGAGCCTTAGTTTCTTGAGGTAACCAGTTTCAGGGACAGAGAAGCAAGCCTAGCCTATTCATGTAGAGATAAAGAAGAGTTGGGGAGAGAAAGAGAAGACTGTTAGATATTGCTCCTATCAGACACATAATGTTCATAAACAATTGACAGGAAGACATTCATATGAGGTGATTTTAAAAGGGTACAATACTTGTAAAACACGAAATACAATTTGTTCTTATACCAATACAATATGCTATGGTTTTGAAGCACATAGTCACACGCAATTAGGTGCTTCTGCCCATACTATTCTCTAATTCTCCTCACTCAGCAAGAAACCCCTTAACAACTTGCTAAACCATTTAAAACATCTGTACCGAGTTCCATGTGAACAATCTGTGAAACACCTGTCCCATGTTGATTGCTAATGCCTAGGTGAAGTGATTTCCTCTTTCCTCAACCCTCAATT
This sequence comes from Dromiciops gliroides, assembly GCF_019393635.1. Taxonomy (NCBI): domain Eukaryota; kingdom Metazoa; phylum Chordata; class Mammalia; order Microbiotheria; family Microbiotheriidae; genus Dromiciops; species Dromiciops gliroides. The sequence continues at coordinate 291,973,532 of NC_057864.1, read as the reverse complement.
TGCTGTCTGAAATGGGCCCCTTTATCCTACAAATAACTCAACCCCTCCCCAGCACCACATTCAGACAGTTCTGCCAACACAGAATACAGCTATCAGCATTTGCAAACCACATTTAGCTACCAATATGGGACATCTATCCCCATTCCTTTAGGTGTATAAGAAAAAGTCCATGGGAAGAAAACAGTAGTTGGCTTGGTATTCATTTCCCTTTTCCCAATCCATCACAAAACAAGCCAACTGTCTTCTGACATCTGCTGCAGAGTCAAGAGAAGCAGAAAAAATAACCCCAAAAGATGGCAGTTAGAAACTACATCACGAATGAAACCTCTCCACCATTTCTTTTTTCCTTGCCATTTCCATAATCACCACATCTGTCCAAATTCCATTAACTTGTGCATATATTACATGATCAAGCTGCTACCTAGCTTAGCATATAAGCATACATACATGTATTATGTATGTGATATATAAATGACTTGTGTGTGTCGTGTATGTGTAAGTCTGTGTGTAAATGTTGTCTCCCTCAAGGTATTGGCTGGTTGAGGCAGCTAAGTGGGGAAGGTAAAACACTGGACCTGGAGTCAAGAAAATCTCAGTTCAAATCTAGCCTCAGATACTTATTAATTGTGTGACCTGGGGCAAGTCACAACTTCTGATGCTTCTGTTTTCTCATCTGTAGAATGGGAATAATAATAGTACATACCAGCATCCAAGTTCTTAAAGGAGAAGTTAAATGAGTTACAAGAGGAATTAGACAGTAATACTATACTAGTGGGGGATCTGAATCTCCCACTCTCAGAATTAGATAAAGTCTAGCCAAAAAAATAAAATAAGAAAGAAGTGAAAGAGGTGAATAGATTACTTGAAAAGTTAGACATGATAGATGTCTGTAGAAAATTGAATGGGGATAGAAAGGAATACAACTTTTTCTCAGCAGTACATGACACATTTTCAAAAATTGACCATGTATTAGGGCACAAAAACATCATAGTTAAATGTAGAAAGGCAGAAATAGTAAAATGCATCCTTTTCAGATCATGATGCAAATAAAAATTACATGTAAGAAAGAGCCAGGGAAAAGTAGAATGAACATCAATTGGAAACTAAATAATTTCATTCTAAAGAACGAATGGGCCAAACAACAAATCATAGAAACAATCAATAACTATATCCAAGACAATGACAATAATGAGACAATATACCAAAATCTATGGGATGCAGCCAAAGCAGTGCTTAGGGGAAAATTTATAGCTCTAAATGCTTACATGAATAAAAAAGAGAAAGAGGTGATTAATGAATTGGGCATGCAACTCAGAAAGCTAGAAAAAGAACAAATTAGAAATCCCCAATTAGATACTAAATTAGAGATCCTGAAAATCAAAGGAGAAATTAATAAGATTGAAAGCAAAAAAACTATAAAAATAATCAATAAAACTAAGAGCTGGTTTTATGAAAAAACCAATAAAATAGGTAAAATATTGGTTAATTTGATTAAAAAAAAAGAAAGAAGAAAACCAAATTACCAGTATCAAAAATGAAAAAGGTGATGTTACCACCAATGAAGTGGAAATTAAATCAAGAATTAGGAATTATTTTGCCCAACTGTATGCCAATAAATTTGACAATCTAAATGAAATGGATGAATATTTTACAAAAACACTAACTGCCAGGTTAACTGAAGAGGAAATAAAATCCTTAAATAAACCCATATTAGAAAAAGAAATTGAACAAGCCATTAATGGACTTCCCTAAGAAAAAATCCCAGGGGCCAGATGGGGGTTACAGGTGAATTTTATCAAAACATTTAAAAGAACAATTAATTCCAATATTATACAAATTTTTGGAAAAATAGGTGAAGAAGGAGTTCCACCAAATTCATTTTATGACACAAATATGGTGGTGATACCAAAACCAGGCAAAGCAAAAACAGAGAAAGAAAATGATAGACCAATTTCCCTAATGAATATTGATGCTAAAATCTTAAATAAGATATTAGCAAGGAGATTACAGCAAGTGATCACCAGGATAATACACTATGACCAGGTGGGATTTATACCAGGAATGCAGGAAAATTAGCAACATTAGGAAAACTAGTAACATAATCAACCACATCCATAAGAAAACCAACCAAAATCATATGATTTTCTCAATAGATGCAGAGAAAGCTTTTGACAAAATACAACACCCATTCCTAATATAAACACTGGAGAGTTTAGGAATAGGTGGAGCTTTCCTTAAAATAATAAAAACAGTATCTACCTAAAGCAATCAACAAGTATTATATAAAATGGAGATAAATTAGAGGCCTTCCCAATAAGAACAGGGGTGAAACAAGGATGTCCATTATGACCCCTATTATTTAATATTGTCCTAGAAATGTTAGCTTTAGCAATCAGAGAAGAGAAAGGAATTAAAGGAATTAGAATAGGCAAGGAGGAAACAAAACTATCACTCTTTGCAGACGATATGATGGTATACTTAAAGAATCCTAGAGAATCAACTCAAAAATTACTTGAAACAATTAACAACTTTAGCAAAGTAGCAGGATATAAAATAAATCCACATAAATCATCAGCATTTCTATACATGACCAACAAAGCCCAGCAGCAAGAGATAGAAAGAGAAATTCCATTTAAAGTAACAGGAGATAATATAAAATACTTGGGAGTCTACTTGCCAAGACAAACCCAGGAACTCTATGAACACAACTACCAAACACTCTTCACACAAATCAAATCAGATCTAAATAATTGGAAAGAAAATCAAATTGCTCATGGATAGGCAGAGCTAATATAGTAAAAATGACAATACTGCCTAAATTAATTTACTTATTCAGTGCCATACCAATCAGACTACCTAAAATTATTTTATAGAGCTAGAAAGAATATAACAAAAATTCATCTGGAAAAACAAAAAATCAAGAATATCCAGGGAAATAATGAAAAAAAATTCACAGGAAGGTGGGTTAGTGGTACCAAACCTGGAGCTCTACTATAAAGCGGCAGTCATCAAAGCTATCTGGTACTGGCTAAAAAATAGAGTGGTAGATCAATGGAATAGGCTAACCTCAGGAAATGCAGTAGTAAATGACACTAGTAATGTAGTGTTTGATAAACCCAAAGACTCCAGCTTCTGGGATAGGAACTCAGTATTTGACAAAAACTCCTGGGAAAACTGGAATATAGTATGGCAGAAATTAGGCATAGACCAACATCTTACACCTTATACTAAAATAAGGTCAAAATGGATACAAAATTTAGACATAAGAGGTGATACCATAGGCAAATTAGGAGAGAAAGGAATAGTCTACCTATCAGATCTTTGGAAAGGAAAACAGTTTATGACCAAACAAGAGAGAGAGTATATTATGAAATGCAAAGTGCATGATTTTGATTACATTAAATTAAAAAATTTTTGTACAAACAGAAGCAATGCATCCAAAATTAGAAGGGAGGCAGAAAGCTGGGAAATAATTTTTGAGGCCAGTACTTCTGATAAAGGCCTCATCTCTAAAATATATAGGGAACTAAATCAAATTTATAAGAACCCAAATCATTCCCCAATTGAGAAACAGTCAAAGGATATGAACAGGCAGTTTTCTGATGAAGAAACCAAAGCTATCTATTCCCATATGAAAAAAATGCTCTAAATCTCTAATGATTAGAGAGATGCAAATTAAAACAACTCTGAGGTACCACCTGACACCTATCAGATTGGCTAAAATGACAAAAAAGGAAAATAATAAATGTTGGAGAAGCTGTGGTAAAATTGGAACACTAATTCATTGTTGGTGGAGCTGTGAATTGATTATTAACCATTCTGGAGGAGCAATTTTGGAATTATGCCCAAAGGGCGATAAAACTGCGGCATTACCCTTTGACCCAGCAATACCACTTTGGGTCTTTTTTCCCAAAGAGATCATGGAAGGGCGAAAGGGACCAACATGTACAAAAATATTTATAGCTGCTCTTTACGTGGTGGCAAAGAATTGGAAGTTGAGGGGATGCCCATCAATTGGGGAATGGCTGGACAAGTTGTGGTATATAAATACAATGGAATACTATTGTGCTATAAGAAACGATGAGCAGGAGGAGTTCAGAGAAACCTGGAGGGTCTTGCTTAAGCTGATGATGAGTGAGATGAGCAGAACCAGAAGAAACATGTACACAGTAACATCAACATTGAGTGTTGATACTACTGTGATGGACTATATTCTTCTCACCAATGTAATGACACAGAAGAGTTCCAGGGAACTCGTGATTGAAGACGATCTCCAAATCCAAGAAAAAAAAAAAAGAACTGTGGAGTATAGATGGTGAATGAACCATACTATTTCTTTTGTTTTGGGTGCTGTTGTTTTTTTTTCTATTTTGAGGTTTTTCATCATTGCTCTGATTTTTTTCTCTTATAACATGACTAATGCAGAAATAGGATTAATGTTATTATGTGTGTGTGTGTGTATATATATATATAACCTATATCAGATTACCTGTTCTCTAGGGGAGGGGTAAGGGAGGGGAGGGAGGGAGAAAAATCTGAAATTGTAAAGCTTGTATAAACAAAGGTTGAGAACTATCTTTACATGTAATGGAAAAAAATAAAATACTTTATTAATTTAAAAAAAATAATAGTACATACCTCAAAGGATGTTGAGAAGATCGAATGAAAGATCTATGAAGTGCTTAGCACAGTGACTAGCACATAGTAGACATTTAATAAATGCTTCTACCCTTCTCTTCCTTGAGAGCAGAAACTGTATTTCTTTTTCCATTTGTATCCCTAGGTCTTAGCACAGGACTTGGTACATAGTTCCTAATGAATGCTTTTGTATCTATTCATTCATAATAGCTATATAGAATGAGAAGGCACAAGTGTATTGAGATTTGCATCACTGCAGAGCATATTCAAATAAATGAGATCACAGATCCATTAAAGTAGCAAGATAGCTGAAAAATGGATTTTATTACTGTTTCATTTCTTGACTACTGTCTTCCTGAATTACTGGTCTTCTCAGCTGCTATTCTTCCTAAGTTACAATAGTTGCTCCATTATATAATAATAAAAGCTAGCATTTATGTAAGCACTTTAAGGTTTACAAAGCACTTTAAAAATATTATCTCATTCCATATTTATAACAACTTTTGGAGGTAGGTACTTTTATGATCTCCATTTTACAAATGAAGTATCTCAGGCAGACCTCTAGAGGTTAAATAATTTGCCTGGGGTCACATGGCTGGTAAGTGAATGAGCCTGGATTTGAACCCAAGTCTTCCTGACACTATGCCTAGTGTCCTATCCTCTTCACTGTCATCATCTAGTACAGTACCTGACACATAGTAGATACTCTACAAATACCTATTAACCAATAGATTAAGTAATTATAAAACACAACAATAGAAAAAGAAATAAAATAACTATATCAATGAATATGGCAGATATCTGGGAACTGGATAGTTGCTCAAGCAAGAAAGGAACCAAATGGAATAAATTAAGGTGAAATTGCAGGGGTATGGGGTCAAGAGTAGGGAATTATGTTTATATATTCCATGTATAATATATCCTCTTGAGACACTGAAAACTGTATGCAAAACAAAACTAATGTAACCAAGATTATAAGAGAAGCAGAAAACTGGGAAAGAATTTTTGAAACAAATATCTCTGATAAAGGCCTCATTTCTTAATTATATAGAGAAACTGAGTCAAATTTATAAAAATACAAGTCATTTACCAATTGATAAAATGGTCAAAGGATATGAACAGGTAGTTTTTAGACAAAGAAATCAAAGCTATCTATTAATTATATGAAAAAATTCCCTACATCACTATTGAGCATAGAAATGCAAATTAAAACAACCCTGAGGTACCACCTCACACCTATCAGAATGGAAAATATAACACAAACAGAAAATATTGGATATTGGAAGGAATGTGGGAAAGCTAGGATGCTAATTCACTGTTGTTGGAGTTATGAAAAGATCCAATCATTCTGGAGACCAATTTGAAACTATGCCCAAAGGGCTATAAAACTCTGCATATCCTTTGATCCAGCAATACCACTGCTAGGTGTATATCGCAAAGACATCCCCCCAAAAAGAGAAAAGGACCTAATTATACAAAAATATTTAAAGCAACATTTCAACATTAGCCAGGTTGTGAAAGAAAACAGACAAAAACAAAACTTCAGATGAAGTAACTAACAAACAAAAAAATTATGCTTCAATTTGTATTCAGACACCATCAGTTCTCTCTCTGTAGATGGACTTCATTTTTCATAGGACCTTCAGAGTTGTCTTGGATCATTGCATTGCTGAAAATAGCAAGACATTCACAACAGATCATCTTACATTCTGTGCTGTATTTTTTGTATATAGTACATTTCACATTGTATCAGCTCATGTAGGTCTTCCTAGGTTTTTCTGATAGCATCTGCTCATCATTTTTTATAGTAAACTACATTTATATAGTACCTTAAAGACAAATTTCTTTACAATAAACCCATGAGGTTGATTCTTGCAACAACAGTAATAGATAACATTTACATAATATCTTTTTTTCCTGACAAAGAATTTTCTTCATAATAGCCCTGAAAAGTAAGTACCATACATTTCATCATCATCCTCAATTAATTTTCATTATCATCAATCTATCCTCATTCTCATCAACTAATCCCCATCTTCATCTAATCATCAATCAATCAATCAATCCATCATCATCTTACATTATTCTTGCCTCTGCTTCAAAATTTTTCAGTTATTATTGTTGTTACCCTCCATCATATTACCTTCCCCATGATATTTACTCTATTTTCTCTTCTTTTATCCTATCTCTCCTCAAGAGTGATTTGCTTCTGACTGCCCCCTCCCCCAATCTGCCCCCGCTTCTTTTACCCCTCCCTCCTTATCCCCTTTCCCTCCTACTTTCCTGTAGGGTTAGATAGATTATTCCTTCCAATTGAGTGTGTATGTTATTCCCTCCTTGAGCCAACTCTGAGATTAAGGTCTTTGAGCCTATTCTGATGAGTGTAAGGTTCATTTATTGCCCTGTTCCTCCCCCATCTCTCCCCACACTCCATAAGCACTTTCTCATTTCTTTTATGTAGGATTTCACCCCACTCTACCTCTCCCTTTCCCCCTCCCCAAGTGCATTTCTCAAACCTCTCATTTTTATCCTAAATATATCATCATGAGGCAGCTAGGTGACACAGTGGACAAAGTATCCACCCTGGACCCAGGAGGACCCAAGCCCAAATCTTGCCTCAGACAAAAAACAATCACCCATTGCATGATACCAGGCACATCGCCCAACAGCAACCACCCCACAAAGAAAAGAGATAAACAAAAAATAAATGATTTACAAATATCATGCCTTCATAATCAATTCCCATCTGTACCCTCTGTCTAAATTTATTTCTATCATCTGCCCTAATACTGAGAGTTGTTATGAGTTAGACATATCATCTTCCCATGTAGGAATGTAAACAGTTCAACCTTTTAACATACCTCCTAATTTCTTCATCCTGTTTATCTTTTTATACTTCTCTAGGGTCTTGTATTTGAAAGTCAAATTTTCTATTCATTTCAGGTCTTTCCATCATGAATACATGAAAGTCCTCTTTTTTCCTTGAAGTCCCATTTTTCCCTGAAAGATTATACCCAGTTTGGCTGGATAGGTGAATCATGGTTTGTATACCAATTCCTTTGCCCTCTGGCATATCACATTCCATGCCCTCCAGTCCATTAATGTAGAAGCTGCTAGATCTTGTGCTATCCTGACTGGGGCTCCACAGTATTTGAATTGTTTATTTTTGTCTTCTTGCAATATTTTCTCCTTGACCTGGGTGCTCTGGAATTTAGCTATAATATTCCTGGGAGTTTTCATTTTGGGATTTCTTTGAGGAGGTGATAGGTAAATTCTTTCAATTTATATTTTACCTTCTGATTCTCAAATATCAGGGCAATTTTCCCTGACAACTTCCTGGAAGATGCTGTCTAAGCTCTTTCCTTGATCATGGTTTTCAGGTAGTCCAATAATTTTCAAATTTTCTCTCCTGGATCTATTTTCCAGGTCAGGTGTTGTTCCAAGGAGATATTTCATATTTTCCTCTGTTTTTGCTATTCATTTGGATTTGTTTTATTGTGTCTTGATTTCTCATTAAGTCATTAGCTTCTATTTGATCATTCCTAATTTTTCAGCAATTTTTTTTGTTGTTGTTTAAAAGCTCTCTTTCTTCAGAGAGCTTTTGTACTTCCTTTTCCATTTGGCCAATTTGGCTTTTCAAAATATTGACTTTTTTTTTCATGACCCTCCTGCATCATTCTCAATTCTCTTTCTATTTTTTCTCTATTTGTCTTACTTTATCTTCAAAGTCCTTTTTGAGTACCTCTATGGCCTGAGACCAATTCATATTTTTCTTGGAAGCTTTGGATATAGGAACCCTGACACTGCTATCTTCTTCTGAGGGTGCACCTCAATCTTCCTTGTCACTAAAGAAACTTTCTATGATCTGCATCTTTCTCTGTCTGCTCAACTTTTATTTTTAACTTTTAACTCCTTCTTAAAGTGGGCACTCTTTCCTGCTGTTACTGTGCAAAGCTTCAGGGGGTCCCAGGTGTTATGATTTAAGGAGGGGCAGGTTCTTCACTCACCTGCCCTGTTCCCTAGTCCATAGATAACCCCAGGACAACTTTCTAATTAATCAGGCAGAATAACTTTTCTGTTGTGGTTGTTAGCTCTGGGGCACCCACCTGGGCCCCACCTGGGCCACCAGCACTCAAGCCTACTTGCTGGTTCCCAGCAGGGATAAAACACCCAATTTCTGCCTCATCACCAGGAGAGACCGCTGTAAACTCCCCCCAGCCAAATGTTCAACCCTTTCACCAGACAACTCTGGCACTGCACCTGATTCAGAGGTTCCAGGGTTCTCTTTCTCTGGCAATGCCTGCCTGGGACTGGATCTGTTTCAGCATGACTGCGGTCTTTGGATCCACTCTCACCCCAGCACAGTGGCCCCCTCCTACCAATCTTCTAAGCCATCTTTGGCTGGAAAATGATCTCACCCCATTCTTTTGTGGGTTCTGCTGCTCCAGGAATTGTCTTATGGCATTTTTTGGAGGCTTTTTGGAACAATCGTGTCATGAATTCTAAGAACTTACTACCTTTCCTCCTCCATACTGAACTCAGATTTTTTGAGTCATCAAAACTTGTCCTAATGATTTATTTTGGTTTTGTTTCTGTTCCTATGCTGGTAATTTTGGCGGCATCTTTATTTTTGATCCTTGTTTGTTGGCTTTTGGTTCCAAGCTGCAGAATTGCCTCCATCATGTTATAATGGGAAAAATGCTAGATTCGCAGTTGGAAGCCCTCTGTTGATGAACTTTATTTAACCTTTACTTTCCTCAGTTTCCACATTTGTAAAATGAGGGCAGTGTACTGGGTAATCTCTAAAGTCCCTGCCATCCATATAATCTATTTTCATATTACCCTGATCATCTTTTAGGACAAAGTTTTCAATCTTTTAGGCACTTCACTAGACTGATGCTAGACTCTCTGGGAACAGGTGAAGGCAGGAGGAGTTCAAAGCCATGACCAAAACAATTGAGTGTACAATTAGTATAAAATTCATATACTTTTTTCTATGGAAACAAAATATAAATCAAAGTTAATAAAGGTGAGAACAACATAGTAAATTTGTTCCAACTGAAAGTGAATGCATTTAAGCAATTAATATGGTATCAGCAAATGTGGTCAAATTTAATCAGTGCATGCGAAATCTTCACATGGATGTGTTTTAGTGTAGGCTCAGGAAACATATATATTGTGTTGTTATGTTCCTTGCTGCTTTTGAAAGTGAAATCTCTAAACTCAGTGAATCTATAATCTATAAAAATCAAGTAATATGGCAGGGGACTGAGACTGGAGTTATGAGAATATTGAGTAGTCTGGGAATTGCTAGAGCAAGAAAGGGATCAAGGAAAATAAACTCAACATTAATATTTGTGTGGCTGTTAAAAGCATCATAGTAACTTTATATGTGTCAATGTCTTTCATTTGGTAAATCTAACAAACTAGTTTCTAAGAAACTGTCAACCTTTTTAAAAATTAAATTAATTCAACATTTTCCAAAATATTCAACATATTTAAAGTTAATTCTGTTAAAATTTTTTTATTCTGTTTTTTTAAGTTGAAATATCCTTTCATGAATACACAACCAGGTGTAAAGAGAAATTCACTGGAATAGCTAAAAACTAATTCAAATATAGCCAATAAAATCTAAGTAGCAGAAATTCAGAAACAAAAAGTAAAAAATTCAAAAACCAGAAAACCTACACACTTTAATAACCTGGTAGGGTGTGGCATGGGATTTTTTCCTACTCTGTAACATCTAAAGCATTAGCTGATTTGTATGAGGCGTAACAAAACCTCATTCAACAGAAGGACCACTGGTGCTCCCTGCAGCTATTGATATGGTTGAAATGATGGTTTGTGAACTATATACTAAGCAACTTCAAATAGTTGCACTTGCAGATAATCCTAGTGGAAAGGAAATTGTTCATGTGTCTTAAGACCTTTTGAAATCAATCATTTAAGAAAATTAAATCTTCCTATTACATTCTAGCAAGGAGTCAGAGGCTCATTCGATTACATATGATATAATATCTTGTTGAAACTGCTGTTAGAAAAAGATTTGTTACTCCTCAAAACCTATTGATGGATAGTGTCACTTGAGGATAAATTTTCAATAAAACTGAAGGATTTTTATAGGAAAATGTTAGAATATGGAAGAATTCATATTGGATTCTTCATTGGGCAGGACTCAATTGAACAGAATTCATGTCTACAAATGCCATAAAACAGAGCTTTCTAGCAATTTGGGACACAATGAATGCTTCACAGACAACCACTTCTATTGAGAAATATGACTAAGTATCTACATACCATTTAGAAGATGTTTACAAGAGTAATTGGCCTTATTTTAAAAAAAACAGTTCATTAGAAGGAAAGCTTTTTTCAAAACCACATGACAAGATATAGGGTACTTCTATATTATTCTGAGAAATTCTGGCTTTCTTTTGCCAAAGTCCTTAGAAGAGTGTTTGAAGGCAAAGAAGAAATTACCATTTTTCTTAAAGATCATGAAGCTTTTAAAATTTTATATAAAAATTCCCTCTTCAAACTTGCATATTGGTTGGATAACTTTGAAAATCTTAGTGCTCTAAATAAAACTGAGTACTCTAAATACATCAGTGAAAGAGTTTCCTCTATTTTTTTGGAAAAGTGGGAGACTACAGATATGGAATATTGCATATACTGTGAGACTCATCAATTACTCCTACTGTTTTTCCCTCTTTTTTAATTCTTTGGTAGAAGACTTGGGTTTATGAGGAATGAATGGGAGAAGCATGCATATGGAAATGAAGGTGATGTCAAAATAAAATATAGCAATAAAATTTAAAATTTAAAAATGATGATAGATTCATATTCTGTTCTGGAAATATAAAAATGACTAAAAAATCTGGAGCTATAGGTAATATATATATATATATACATACATACATACATACATACATACATACATACATACATATATATAATTTTCCCAATTTTAAAAAAAGCTCTGCAAATGAAGCAGATTATAAAGACCTAGGTAGGAAATGGCAAACCACTCTTGTATCTTTGCCAAGAAAACCCCAAGTGGCATCACAAAGAGTCAGACATGTCTGAACAACAAAAAATTAATTATTTGACCAGTCTACAGAAGAAATGTGCATCAAACCCCTTACAGTTCTAAATTGATGAACTTGTATGTGCTGATCTACAGAAAAGTGCCACCTTCCCTCTTTTCAACACTCCCACTGGTTAAACGAGGCAGCTGTCTCCTTCACCTCTCTACCTCTACTCCAAGACCATTCCCTGTTAAATCAGCAGAGAAAAAGGCAAGGAGAAAGAGGGGTGTATCCAGTGGTCGCTGGAATTCCTATCTCCAACTGACTATGGTATCAATATTTATATACTCACTAACTGGCTTAATATTGATCACCAGCTCAACTAGCTAGTGACTGAGAATTCCTATCCTACTCCACTGAATCAACATTTAAAAATGTCAGGTGACAGTCTCAGGATGTCACGTATGCCCTGCTATGCCAAATCTCCATGGTTTAATTAACAGATGTGTTTGACGTCATCTCTGAGACCATTACTTAGTGGCTAACTTGGGGATGGGGTTACTTTTGGGTGGTACCTTAATGTTTCCAAATGTCCTATGAGACTATTGTCCTGTAATTTAGTCAGTACAGTTACCCTTCCACATCGCAAGTTTTGATATATTACAGGTCAGCACAAGAAATTAAATGGGAATTTTGGGGTATGGGGGTGGGGATTTTGTAGATAACACTCAAATGCCAGCAGATGACACAGAGTTTAGAAATGCATAGATGCATAAAATATTATTTATCTTCTTATAAAATATGAACATACTTTACCTTTTAATACCATAATAATTCAGGCTTCTCTGATATGAAGGGAGAGCCAAAATTTTTATGTGGATTTTGCAGATCATGGGGGTACTCTGTCCCTAATCCTCATGACATGTGTAAAGAATTAATTGTTATTTGAGGTTTTTATGCCTCAGTGTGCACTGGCCCAGGGCTCCGCAAACCCCATGGTGTTCCACTCACTGGTTGTAGCTGTTGCCATGGCACTGGCACCTCACATCATCACCACTCGCCGACGCCTACATGGGCCTGGCAAAATTATAATGATTGGAAGCCTAGTGAGGACAGTCATGTGACTGTCAGAGTGGCCAGACAATTGGTTTGGGGCTGTGTAGGGTTTCGAGGAAATGGGGAGAAGTCGCCATTCTAGCTGGAATCTGGAAGGCAACAGGAGTTCTGTGTATTCTCAGCTGATTCCTGAGTGGTGGTATTTCTTCAGGTTGTATAATTTCCCTTTCTCCATTTTATTTCCTTTCCATTGATCCTACTGATCCTGTTTGTGTTTGGTTTTTTTTTAAGTTCGTTCTTGTTAAAATAAATCCTTTTCTGTTTTGAGGGAGGCTGCTGGTCTCCTTCCTTGCCCCAATATTGTGGAGAGCCACTTAGCTAACACTCCCGAATTAAATATAGGTCCCCACACATGGAAGGAATAACCATACTTTGACCTCCCCATATACATTTATAAAATTCTAATTTGTATTATATTTATCTATGCACATGTTTAATCAAGTCTACTAGGTATGCCATAGAAAGAAATTGGCGTAATTGACATGATCGTAGGATTGGAGTCAGGAAGACGTGGGTTCATATCCTGTCTCTCACATATAGTGTGACCATAGGTGAATTATTTAAATCTCTATGTTCCTCAGGAACTACCTAGGATTAACCACTTATATCCCTTCATTCTTGTCTTCTCATCCTAGGAGACATTTGTCCATGTCCTTCTGTTAGACCCCACACGGAGTCTCCTTAATGTGCTAGGTGGTTGGCATCTTCATTGTCATCATCATTGTCATCTTCTCCTCCTCCTCCTTCTTCTGTTGTTGTTCTGCCTTCTAGATCTCTGGACATTATTAATGAATTCAGCTATATAACTGTTCTACCTTCATTAGCAGTTGCTTCTCTTTGACAATATTCTTTAATACTTCTAACAGGGACCAGTCCATGGTACATGAGTTCTGTCTATATAAAGAGAGATATGTGTACTAGATTAGTGCTGAAGGATTTGTACTCTATGATGATGAAGCAAGCCCTTAGACCCTGGTGATTTATATATTCAGAGGGTGAAGCAATCTCCTTATTGGTCCCTAGGTCCCTGTGACAGGTGCAGGAAGCAGAGCTAAGCCAAAAAGGATCAACCACTCAGGAGGAATGAATGAATAAGAAATGAATGAAAAAGTATCATTTATTAAATATTTACTCTGTGCCAAGCAAGGTCCTAAGTGCAGGGGACGCAAATAGAAACAGTAAGATAGTTCTTGCTCTCAAGGAGATCACACCCCTAATAGGGGTGATAACACACAAGAAATTCAGACATGGGGGAAGATGATAAGGTCTGGAGGTCCTATAGTTGCAGGGGAGAGTCAGCTACCAAGGCACTGGAGTCAAGATCATCAATAGGTCAGATGACAGTGGCAGAGGTCTTCAGGTTTTAAGGGCAGGGAAGATGATAATGCCTAACAGTCCTCCATCGGACTAATCCGTGAGTCAATACATATTTTTTATTCACCTACTACATGTCAGGCACTGTGCTAAGCCATTTGGTACAAGGTAAGGCAAAAAGAAATCAGCAGCTCCTAAAAGTTCTGGTCTTCCCAGGGTCTGAGGAGAAAGAGTTACCTACTCAAAAGGCTTTAAAGAAGAAATAATTTCCTCTATCACTTTCTCTTTTTCTGTCTGTCAAACATGACAGAACTTTTCAAGCTTCTTCCTCATATTTTTTTTGATTGGTGGCATAATTCCTTTCCCCCAACTATTCCTCCCCAAGCATCTCTAAAGGCTTCTCACACATGTAACTGGGAGAGTATGTTATAAAGGTGCATCTGAAAATAGACTTCAAGCATGTGGCTACTTTTTCTGCTCTGTGCATTTGTTCCCCACCCACCCACCCCAAGCACAGGTAACTAAACAGCAATCCTGAGACAGGTGTTTTCTAACCATGCCTGCAACCTCAAGAGTTCAAGAGGTTGGACAGTGAATGGGTCTGGATCTTGGTTACCTATAAGGAAATGATCTCTGAAACAATTTTGCAGAGTAGTTGACCAACAAAAGGATGATGACTTGCTAGAAGACATAAACATTGGATGAATTGCTCAAACTATACAGATTTGAGAAAAAAGTAAAAAGCAAGTTCAGCATGCCCCAAAAGTGCTGCACGTTTTAATATTTTAAGTAAGAGTCTCCTTGGAGAGCATAAGAGATGATATGGAATATTGTTTAGTATGTTAAGTATTTGATGATGCATACTTATGAGCCTTTTGTGTTTTGAGCATTTCTTTTGTGGTAGAAAAAATAAATAACTTTCCCATATCTGAAGCCAATGGACATTGATTACTTTTCTAAAAGTGACCCAGTTGGTACCTCTTGGAGAGAACTTTGAATAAGTTTTAAGAGATTTTTCCTGAGGCTCTCAGATAGGAGCAAAATTATCTAGAAAATGTGAGAAGGGCCCTTTCTTTAGGGGGAAGCTAGGTGGCACAGTGGATAGAGCACTGGCCCTGGAGGACCTGAGTTCAAATCCGGCCTCAGACACTTAACACTTACTAGATGGGTGACGCCGAGCAATTCACTTAACGCCAATGGCCTCACAAAAAAAGGAAAAAAAAAAATATATATATATATAAAGAAGGGCCCTCTCTTTAGAAGTCATGTTCCCAAGGACTGAAACTTGTGTGTATAGTGTGAGCCCAGAGCTGGGAGGGCCCTGACAGGGAGAGAATCTCCCAATACAAGACTTTTCACCTGCTTCTAATCTACAATTCTTAATTAATAATATGCTGCAACATCTCTATATCTACCATGCATCTTTCCATGACTCTTTCAGTTACCTGCAACTTTAATTCTTCAAAGACTGTGTAATTTATCTCATGCTGAACAGTCTTATAGTATGAGTACAAGAATTATGTTGTTTTAAAAATATGGCTATTGGGGCAGCTAGGTGGCGCAGCGGATAAAGCACTGGCCCTGGATTCAGGAGTACCTGAGTTCAAATCCGGCCTCAGACACTTGACACGTACTAGCTGTGTGACCCTGGGCAAGTCACTAACCCCATTGCCCCGCAAAAAAAAAAAAAAATGGGCTTTTATTTCAAGAAGAAGTTTAGAGATTATTTTTCATTAGTTTTATAAAAAAAAATTCTAAATCCTTTTCCTATTCTTGAATTCTGCATCTACTCCCTTGTATCACCTGACAAGAATATATATTTCTTGATGACCCAGCATCCAACTAGATATTATATAGACATTTTTCATCCACTTTCCTTCCCCTGTGGATAGTTGAAATATTTTGGAGTGATATTGGGTCTCATTTAGAAGGTATAAGGGGCAGCTAGGTGGTGTAGTGGATAAAGCACGAGCCCTGGAATCAGGAGAACCTGAGTTGAAATCCAGCCTTGAGATACTTGACACTTACTAGCTGTGTGACCCTAGGGCAAGTCACTTAACCCCCAAGGCCCTGCAAAAAACAAAAAAGAAACAAAACAAACAAAATAACCCTCTCTATATTTGGGCAGCTAGGTGGCGTAGTGGATAGAGCACTGGCCCTTGGAGTCAAGAGTACCCTGAGTTCCAATCTGGTCCTCAGACACTTAACAGTTACTAGCTGTGTGACCCTGGGTAAGTCACTTAACCCCAATTGCCTCACTAAAAAAAATAATAATAATTTAAAAAAAAGTTATATAGTATCCCAGCTTGATACTGACCCATATGCCTTCTTTCAAAATCATAGAATCATAGATTTAGTGTTAAAAGGACCCTATAGATAGATAAGTAGATAGAGTATTGGACCTGAAATCAGAAAAAACCTGAGTTTGAATCTGCCACAGATACTTACTAGCTGTTTGAACCCTGGCAAATCACTTAACCTCTGTCTGCCACAATTTCCTCAAGTACAAACTGAGGATAATAATACCTTCCAGAGGAAGACGAGAGTAAAATTCAGAAAGTGCTTAGCACAGAGTCTGGCATATAGTAGGTACTCAATAAATGCTTGTTTAAAAGATGCCCTCTTTTTATACATGAAAGAATTAGAAAGTAGAAAGGTTAAATGACTTGTACATAGTGAGTGATAGATTCAGAGTTTGAATCAAGTTTTACAGACTCCAAATTCTGTACCTTTTCTACTCATCTTGACAGTCATAATTGATTAGAAGGTATAGAGAATTCAAGACCTCACCATCTTAATTGTTTGTTAGCTATAAAAGAGCATTTGATTTGCTAGTCACCTTAAAGGCTCTCTTCTAAAAATATTTCTCAAATGTATATATTTAAAACATATAAGATTCTGAAAGATGTAACGCCAAATATATTTTATATAGTTTTCTTCTGATCATGAATATGAAACAAGGCATAAAATATGAAAATTGTTATTCATCCTTCATTTTCAAAGACCAATGACATCAAGGGATAATGTCTTGACTTATATCTGAATTGGATTTAAGTGAGGCAGAGTTGTACAAAGTCTTCAGCCTCACTCTCTTTTCTGGTCATCAAAGTCCAATGGCAAAACAAAGTCAAGATGATAGCCTAGGATGTGGTGAACAACCTTAGTGCCTTTGATATCTTACAAAGTTCTCAGTATTCCAAAGCCCCTGCTTCAGCTGCCTCTATGACCATTGGAACAAATTGTTTGCATCTGCCCATTCTGGAAGTCTTCACATGCTTAGGGTATATATATCCCCCTACCACACTGAAAGGTGTGAGGCCTAATCAGTTACATTCAAATTGGTTTAAACTATCTACCAAGACAATTTGACCAGGGTGTGGTCATTGTAGATGCTACAGCTTCTTGGAACTACAAGTGAGAGTTGGATGACAGGACACCAAAGGTGTATGAAAAGGACTCAGCAAGCCATCATAACAGAGGTATTCATTCCCCCTAAACACCTCAGAGCCCCAAAACATGGAAATTCATGTTCACCATAAACATTGACCACAGTTATAGAGGACATCTAGCACAGAGTCGATATAGAAGAGGGATTACTTATATATGATTAGATCCTCCATAAAATCCTATTTATGGATAACATCCTGCTAATTGCATCATGTCCCAGAACATTGCAGAACATCCTAAATGAGTGGGTGTTTAATAATGAATGAATGAACGGGCAGTTCTTTGTAAGGCACACTCTTGTTTAGGCCAACAAATGTTTCAAAACAGAATTTTAAAAAAAAGAACTGTAATGAATGAATTCATTAATAATTATTCTGCCTTCTTTGACATTAGCCAAAGTTTAGCTTTTAGCCAAAATATATACAAATGGATACCTAGCTAGAAAGATAAATAGATATAATCTTTATGTATAATGAAGCAATGCCTCCCTTTTTTATTTTTCTAACTTTCCTGAGCGGGCTTCTTTCTAGCTTTTCACTTGAGTTAAGCAAGCTATTGAATAATTTTACTCTAAGGAACTGAGGCTGCTTTACAAAACAATTACCTCAATAATCCTCCCCAAATCCAGTGAGGTAGGAAGGAATACATTTGTTTAGGGAAAAAAGGAAATATTATAAACTGGGTATTTAGCTGGAGTTTTATCTGTTAGGGTAGCCTTAGGTTATACATTTCATTCTGCCCTGAGGCTGGAAAAATGGTGCTCTTAGACAAGACATACAAAGAAAATAAAAGGATTTGAGAGATTTCCATGTAAAACACCCTGTTTCTATTTATCCAAGGTTCAAATACTGGGATGATTAACTGAAAAGCTGCAGCTGACCATAACTCTCATGGGTATATTTAGGCCAGCAGATGATTTTATGGAAATCAGAATTCAAACTATTTAGGTCCTTGTTTATTAATCTCAACATTTTAAATTACAGCTGGAGGAAGGCAGGCATATTTCAGCTAGCCAGCCCTGAAAACCTTTCTTGACAGGCATCCTTGCCAGCGGGAGGGGAAATCGTTGCCTAGCACTGAGATTATCCAAGAGCAGATCAGCACATAAAGGCAGGAAACACAGAAAGGCAAAGCTGCCAGGGTGCACTGAAAACCTCCTGCTGGAAGCAACGTTATCAATTAAATGACTGCTTTCTTAAGGGATCGATCCAGGTTTAAGGAAAGATGCTTTTTGCCACTGCTTATGTAATTGACCAGAAAGCATGCTAAAGAAATGTATGTAATTGGCCGAGAAGCATTCTAACAAGCAAAAGAGCAAGCAACATATTCTGTGACTATATAAGCCCTTATCTGCTCCACTGAAAAACAAAACAAATCTTCTTTTAAATAGCATATTACCCTCTGGACTCACTTGAATTCTGCATAGAAAAAGAAGTAACTACTTAAATTAGGGCATTTCACCTGTTTAATGAAAATTAATTCACACTGTAAGTCAATGGACAGGCATTTATTAAGTACCTACTATGAATTTTCAAGGCATTTATATTCCAAAAGTGAGATAGCAAGTTCATAAATAAGAATATATAAAATAAATACAAGATAATTTTTTGAAGGAGGAAGGAATATCAGGAAAGGTTTCAGATAGAATGTGACTGTTGAGCAGAGTTTTGAAGGAAAGGAGATATTCTTAGGAAAAACAAATGAAACAGTTCTTCTCCTGGAGAAACTTACATTCATCCAATTCAGAGAAACAGTACATATACATATAAGTATATCCCAAATACAGACTAAGTATATACAAAGCTGGTTGTTGGTTGTTGGTCTTCATGCTAGAAGAAGACTAAAATGACATCACTATTTCAGAGTTGAGGTACAGTGTGTCCAACTGGTTGATCAGATCAACATATCTCCATTCTAAATGTGCATACAGACTATTTGTGCCTGACTTGTGGTAGAGTTTCTGAGCTTGTACTGAAAATACAAGGTAGTTTAAAATGGGAGCACTACTGGCTGAATGATTAATGAAATATAATAAATTCCATTGGGGGTGGTTCTAAATGTTTTCTCCCTCCTCAAATATTTCAAGAATTCTATGTTGTTTTCTCCTTTCCTAAACTCAACATGAATTTTTATCTTTGGATATGTTACATTCTTATCAAATCACATTTCCCCAACATTAGATGCCAAGCTTGGTAAAGGCAGGAATTATGTCATTTTTTATCTTTCTATTCCCTGGATCTAGCACCATGCTTATACATGATCAGTCCTTCTAACAAATGTTTTCTGGATTGAATTAAATTCACTTTTTTTTTCAGAGATGAAGGAAACATAAATCCACCAATTTCATATCCACTCTATACAGTTTTCTTACCCTGTACTTTTAAGAGTAAGGAATGGGTATAATTTAAAGTAATACAATTTTTTGCTTGTGGTAGGACTATCTTCTAGATTCCCCTGCCATGTATGCTGAGCTACTTAATTTTCCTTAAAATATTTTGAAGCTGTTCTCAAAACTCAATTGGCACAGGGGACTAAAGGCTCAGGTGATAGGCAGTTGCTAGTTTTTTTTGTTTGTTTGTTTGTTTTTAGTGAGGCAATTGGGGTTAAGTGACTTGCCCAGGGTCACACAGCTAGTGTCAAGTGTCTGAGGCCGGATTTGAACTCAGGTACTCCTGACTCCAGGGCCGGTGCTCTATCCACTGCGCCATCTAGCTGCCCCAGTTGCTGTTTTTTTAAGTGAAAAAAATCAAGAGAAACTCTAGTTCCTCCCTGTTATTTGGCCACTGTACCACCATGAACAAATCAGAAGCAGGGGGAATGACTCAAATAAATCAACACATTTTTCTCTCTGAATGTCCTTCTTGAATTTATTTCCCAGGCTGTGGAGGAGCATATCTACTTTGGTTAAGTGTTAGATGGACTAAAAGTGTTTTCTTTTGTTCTGTAATGGAATTTATTAATTTGATCATTAACAATGCTATGCTAAGGTTTAGTAAAAATACAGCAATTCAAACAGTTAAAGAATAGAATCCAGGTTTCCAGACCAGAGTCCAGAATCCAGCTTTCTAGACCAGAGTCCAGAATCCAGTTTTCCAGACCAGAATCCAGTTTCCTCCTGATGACATGTTACCACTTCAAGAAGACAAGAGAACTCAGAGACTTTATATGAACTGTTTTGCTTTATTAGTTTTTACTATCTCCTTTCTGTTATAATATACACTATCTGTAACATGTACTCTCTGCAGAGGCTCTCCCTTTGCAAGACTAATGTCAAAGTGTCGGTTCATGAGGAAAAAAAAAAAATCGCCCCTCTGGACAGAACTTTCCTCTCTTCCTTTTCTATATTGTTGTTCACATATTATTAGTTAGCAATAGTTATTATATTATTTTTATTGTTCTGTCAAGGAAATATTTTGTTTCTTGAGGAACAAAAGGGGGGAATGTGGTAAAAAGTTTTAACAGTCAGTTAGATAATGGAGAGATGCCAGGTTTTTTTAGGACCACCCTTTTGGGGAGGAGACCAACAGCATGAGCTACGCACACCAGTCCGCCTGCAACGCACACCAGATTGCCTGCTGAGCACTCGACTTCTGGGGTGCGAGCTTAAAAGGCAAGGAGAGAATGGAAGTGGGGCCTGGCTGCACTGCACAGGCAGACGTTGACTGGGGTTTGACTCGGCCCAGCTCTCAGTTAATAGCACGCGCTTGACTCGGTCTCTCTCCCCAGAGGTGGCCTTCGGCTTTTGGTGAGTTTTATACGGAATATAGACTAAGCCTAGACTTAAGACGATTTGTATTGTATTTCTACTTTCCTATCCTTCTAATCAACATCACCTTGTGACTACCATCCAATAAAAGCTCTATCTAGAAAACCAGAAGCTTCTTCCATTTACTAGTCTGGGAGATAAATTAAGGGAAAGGTTAAGTAGGGGAGATTTATGATGTAACATCCAATTTTAATCTCACAGTTCTCATCTCAAACTTAAACTACTAGAGAACTGGCTTAGTAAATTCTGGCCTTTAGCACTAGTTTGATGAAAAATCAATTTGATTTTTAATTATATTTTTCCTAAATGATGAATAAATAACTATGGAACTCCATCAAAAATAGTTGAGTGATATTAATTATTTAGATGGTTTTTGAGGAGATGAAGAGCAGACAATGACACTTTCAATCCATATCCTCTCCTCAAATTTCTCAGCTTTATCACACATTCTCTCCTTCTTTCCTCCTAAAGTCAGAACGGATATGCCAGCTTCTTAATTAGGATAAAATATTTAATTTTCCTCTTTCCTCTCACCTCCTCTAGGAACTTATTCCAGCAATCAGTCCCTCTCCCTTTGACCATGCCCTCTCCACTGACTACTTACCATCTGCCTACAAACATTAGCTTATCTCCTTTATCCTTAAAAAATTAATTGGTCATCCTACACAAAGCTAACATTCATGAGTTAAAACAATTATTATGTACTAATTATATTAATTACTAATTATATGGCAGGTATTGGGAAAACATGTTGTTCTTTGTTCTTTTTTCTCCAGGAGGACCCTGACATTGAGGTAATGTCATGATTTGCAGTGAATTGGATTTAATGGAAGGCTGTGCAAAGTCACCAACCGCACTCTGTCCTCCGGAGCCATCTGGGTCCAGTGGCAAGGTATGTATCAGGAAGACTGGAGATGGCCCTGGATGTTTAAAACAATTGGGATTAAGTGACTTGCTCAAGGTCACACAACTAGTAAGTGTCTGAGGTGAGATTTGAATTCAGGCCCTACTTCAGGGCCAGTGCTCCATCCACTTCGCCACCTAGCTTCCAAAGGAAACATCAAAAAGCAAGAGAGCCCATAGAAGCTTATGTTCTAATACCAGAAAACATCACCTCTCAGGGAGTTATGGCCAGGAAAGTATTTTGGTCTGAGAAATTACATACATGATCAATTCAGTCATAGGTAAATTGGGCAATTGCTTGATTATTTTCTTTCTCAGAATGTTCAGGTTGATTTTATTATTGTTCCTGGTGCAAAAGGTGGAAAGTACAGCTGGTGTAATGATTGGAATGACACCACCTGCTGGAGACTTACTGTAGGAAAGCTCCAATATGAGGAGAGTGCCTCTGAGGGCAGGACCATGTGGCTTTCTTTGGTGTCAGGAAGTGACTTTGGCTTGTGGGAGGAAGAAGGGGGAGGCTGGCGCTCTGACTCGCTCTCTTTTTCCTGAGGTCTCTGGTGGAGAAGGGAACTAGAAATGCGCTCTCCCTTTAATAGATAGATGAATCTAGGCCTTTCTCTCTCTCTTTACCAAATACTTATTCTCCTTAATAAATGCTTAAAAGTCTAACTCTTGCTAAAGCTTATAATTTATTGACAACCACTCATTAGATATTTTAGAGAGTAAAGCTAGAATTTTAGCCCTTACACTGGGAAAGGAAGAAGAATATGGTACATATGTGATGGCATGGTAGTAAGGTGGTCATATCATATACTGGAGGATCTGGAAATGCCTAGGATCCCCTCCCTAGCCACCATTCCCTGCTTCTTCAGATCTATCAATATCAATACCATTCTTCTGTTTAACCTATCCCATAGTACCCCGCCCTTTCATAAGATTCATCGTTACTTAACAAATGGTTTTTCACAGTAGATATGTATACTACCTCTAGAAATTATTTTGTAGACAAATACATCCTGTTTTCAAGGTCTTAGTTTGCATAAACTTCAAGTTTTAAAGCTATTGAATTTTGCTACTACTAAATTGTCTTCTATTTTTTGCATTTTTAAATTCCAAATCTATCACTGTCTCTACATCTTTTTTTTTTTTTTTTTTTAGTGAGGTAATTGGGGTTAAGCGACTTGCCCAGGGTCACACAGCTAGTAAGTGTTAAGTGTCTGAGGCCGGATTTGAACTCAGGTACTCCTGACTCCAGGGCTGGTGCTCTATCCACTGTGCCACCTAGCTACCCCTGTCTCTACATCTTAATAGAAATTGTCCATCATGTATTAGGTATTCTATCTTGTCACTGGTTTTTAATTTGGTATTTAAAGCTCTGGTTTTTGGCCTCATTTCTGTTTTTGTTTTGTTTTTTGTTTTGTTTTGTATTCGTGGGGCAAGGGGTGTTAAGTGACTTGCCCAGGGTCACACAGCTAGTAAGTGTCAAGTGTCTGAGGCTGGATTTGAACTCAGGTACTCCTGAATCCAGGGCTGGTGTTTATCTACTGTGCCACCTAGCTGCCCCCTAGGCCTGATTTTTAACATAATATCTTCTAATAAATGGTACATTTATCTTTCCAATTCTGAGATTTCTTGATATTATTCCATGATCTCTGGGGATTCTACACAACTCATTTTTTTCAGGAGTGTTTTTTTAGTTTTCCTTTACGTTATTTGTTTGATGTTTTATCTCCTCTCTAAATTTGATGAGAATTCTGTCTTTATGAGTCTTTATTCATTTAACCTGCTTAGGACCTAGGCTTTAACTCCCCATAGTATTTAGCACAGTGGCTGGGACATAATAGGTGCTTAATAAATGTTTATTGACTGACTCTGCCTTTCAATCTCTCTCTGTCTCTTAATCTGTTTCTTTATCTCCAAATATATATGTATATGGATATAAATATGTAAGTATATAATAGCACATAATAATTAAATGGAGTTGCTTTAGCTTTCTCTGCTACCCACATTTATATAGTGTGAATATGTGCTAGAAACTGTGCTAAATGCTTTATAATTATTATCTCATTTGATCCTCACAACTACCCTGGGATGTAGGTGCTATTATTATTTCCATTTTAAAGATTAGGGAACTGAGGCAAACAGAGGCAAAACAATTTACCCACAGTCACAGGGCTAGTAAAGTCTCTGAGGTCAGATTTGAACTCAAGTCTTCTTGACTCTATCATTGTGCCATCTAGCTCCCTCATACAAACACGCAAATATATAAGATACATATATAATATATTACATACATATATGCAAATATACACATATTCCCTTAATTTTTTTCCTTACTTCCAAAATGTTTGACTAGGGCTCCATAGTTTCATTCTGTCCCTTTAGTAGACTTGCTCCACTGCTGAACAAACTCCCCAAGACCAATTATCCTCAGCATTCTCATATTGAGGGATTTCAGAACCCAGTGGTCTCCTTATCTAGACTAAACTCTTTGAGGAAAGAATTAATTACGGATGGATTTCCAGTACCCTTACCCATGGGCATGGAAGTCTCAAAGTTTTTTATTTTTTTTCCCCTCTAAATAACTTTACATTGTTTGCCTTCTGCTACCTCGCCCCAAGGTGTACTTCTATACTGGGATCAGTCAGAATCTTCTGAGTCTTGTGAGGTGAGGGTAGGGTTCAGAATGAATCACTGACATGAGAGGACTGGTCACTGACCCACACAGCTGGACTTTTATTTTAATGTTTTTGTTTTTGTAGGGCAATGAGGGTTAAGTGACTTGCCCAGGGTCACACAGCTAGTTAGGTGTCAAGTGTCTAAGGCTGGATTTGAACTCATGTCCTCCTGAATCCAAGGCCAACGCTTTATCCACTGTGCCACCTAGTTGCCCCCACTGGACTTTTCTATGAGGATGGCTATGCTGGCAGCATCTGGAATGTGGCATGCATGGGTTATTGAGCAGAAGTTCTAGTTTTAGTAATTTAAAATATTACTCTTTTTCTAGTACATATTTAACAAAAAACAACTACTTTATCATCTTTCAACCATATGATCACTCTGGTTTCATTTATAGCAATTTCTTAAATAGTAAATTCAAATACTGATCAGTGGACATGGATCTATTATATTTTGCATATATTTCGTGTCTGTACATTTCAACTTTTTTTCAGTGGAGTTTTGCATAATTAAATAATTTTCAAAATTCAAATTTCCTGTTAAATATTATCATT
This sequence comes from Dromiciops gliroides, assembly GCF_019393635.1. NCBI lineage: Eukaryota > Metazoa > Chordata > Mammalia > Microbiotheria > Microbiotheriidae > Dromiciops > Dromiciops gliroides. The sequence continues at coordinate 291,948,090 of NC_057864.1, read as the reverse complement.
CTCATTTTCTACATTGAAAAAACTGATAAAGAAAATGGATGAAATATTGCTGTTTTAAAATTGGGTTATCATCTTATGTGACTACTGTGACTCACATTACAGTATGAGATATTAATGATGTATGAATTCTCCCCATATACTTAAGTGATGGACTAAGCTCCTGAATGGGATTGGATCCAATTATTTATAATTTTCTGAAACTGCTGATATAAATCTCCATTTAGGAGTTTCCTTCCTTATTAGAACAATTAAGTGATGCTTTGTTGTAACCACATTTATTTATATTTTACGGGTTTTTTTTAAACATAATGATTTTGAACATTGTTTACATACTAAAAAATAAAATAAAACTTTTTTTCCTTCTGCTTTGTAACTTTTGCAAGAAGCCTTACTGGACTTTGCCCATCTCAACCCCCACCAACAATATAAAATAATGGTAGTTTCTTCCCAAATAATTATTTTAAAAAATATTTATTTTTTTTAAATTTTTCTCAATTGCATTTAAAGATATTTTTTGATTTTCAAATCTTTCTCCCACCCCCACTTCTTTCTTCCCTCCCCACTCCCAGAGCCAGTAAGTAATTTGATATAGGTTATACATTATAGTCATGTTAAACATATTTCCACATTAAGCAGAACAAAAGGAAAGAAAAAATGCAAGAAAAAACAAACAAGAACAATAACAAAAAAATAAACAACAAAAGTGAAAATAGTATGTTTCAGTCTGCATTCAAATTCCATAGTTCTTTTTTCTGAATGTGGAGAGCATTTTCCACCATAAGTCTTTTGGCACTGTCTTGGATCATTGCATTGTGAGGAAGAGCCAAGTCCATCACAGCTGATCATCACAAAATATTATTGATACTGTATACAATGTTCTCTTGGTTCTGGTCATTTCACTCAGCATCAATTCATATAAGCCTTTCCAGGTTTTTCTGAAATCCCTCTCCTTCTCATTTCTTTTGGCACAATAGTATTCCATTGCATTCATATAGCACAACTTGTTCAGCCATTCCCCAATTGATAGGCATCTCCTCAATTTCCAATTATTTGCTACCACAAAAAGAGCAGCTATAAATATTTTTGTACATGTGGGTCCTTTTCCCTTTTCCACAATCTCTTTGGGATACAGAACTAGTAGTGGTATTGCTGGGTCAAACAGTATTCAGTTTTAAAGACTTTTGGGCATGGTTCCAAAATTGCTCTCCAGAATGGTTGGATCAATTCACAGTGCCACCAACAGTGCATTAGTGTTCCAAACTAAAATCATTCTTAGGAAAATTACTGGGAATCAAACTGAGAAAACCACTTACCCTGAGATAATATTTGTCCTCCCAGTATATCTTCCTTAGGCCTATTATGAGAAACTACTCAATATAATTTGCCCATAAAGATAATAGCCTACAGTTTCTAAAGTGATCAAGGATTTAAAAAATATGCCAAGGTTGCCTAAAATGACCAAAACTGAGTTCCAAAAGAGGGGTCATAAACTCAACCACAGGAAACTACCCTCACGAACAATTCCTCACAATATTTCCCACCCCAATCAAAAAGGATTCTTTACTGATGAGAGACATCAGAAAATGGGCTTTTACTTTTTGCTGGGTAGGTGATTTTTGGTTGTAATCCCAGTTCCTTTGCCCTCTGGAATATCATATTCTATGCCCTCTGGTCCTTTAATGTAGAAGCTGCTAGATCTTGTGTTATCTTGACTATAGCTCCACAGTATTTGAATTACTTTTTTCTAGCTGCTTGCAATATTTTCTCCTTGACCTGGGATCTCTGGAATTTGGTTATAATATTCCTGGAAATTTTCCTTTTGGGATCTCTTACTGGAGGTGAATGGTGGATCCTTTTAATGTCTATTTTACCTTCTGCTTCTAGAATATCAGTGCAATTTTCCTTGACAATTTATGGAAGCTGCTCTCTAAGCCCTTATTTTTATCATGGTTTTCAGGTAGTCCAATGATTTTCAAATTATCTTCTGGATCTATTTTCCAGGTCAGCTTGTTTTCCAAGGAGATATTTCACATTGCCCTCTATTTTTTTTATTCATTTGGATTTGCTTTACTGTATTTTGATTTCATTAAAGTCATTAGCTTTATTTGCTCTATCCTAATTCTTAAGCAATGCTTTCTTCAGAGAGTTTATGTACCTCCTTTTCCATTTGGCCAATTGGCTTTTCATGCTCTTGACTTTTTTTTCATGATCCTCCTGCATCACTCTCATTTCTATTTCAATTTTTTCCTCTATCTCTCTTACTTTTTCCCTATACCTCTCTACTTTATCTTCAAAGTCCGTTTTGAGGTCTTCCATGGCTTGAGACTAATTAATATTTTTCGTGGAAGCTTGGATGTAGGAGCTTTGACTTTGTATTATCTACTTCGAGGGTGTAATTGATCTACCTTGTAACCAAAGAAACTTTGATGGTTTGCTGAATTTTTCTGCCTGTTAATCTGGCCACCTATTCTTGGCTTTTAACTCCTTCTTAATGTGAGCACTGCTTCCAAGATGCACTTTCCCAAGCTACAAGGGGTCAAAGGTGATAGAATTAGTCTTGTTCTCAACTGCCTGGCCTGTAAGTAACCATGGCCTGCTTCTCTTTAACCTGGAAGCAGAAATCTGATTGAAATCTGATTCTCTATGGTTGAAAGCTTGCATGCCTGTGCCCCTTCCCCTACTTGGCCTCTGTCACTTAATTCCACTTCCTGGGAAACATGCTCTGCCTCTGCTCCTACAGAGACCCCCATTATTTCCCCCCGGGCAACCACTGGACCCCCTCACCAGTCTGTGACCCAAAATTCAGAAGAAGTAGCTGATGCTGAAGATTCTGAGGGCTCTGGAGGCATAGCCGGCCTGGGGCTGGATCTGTGCTGCATGCTGAGCTCCTCTTTCTCCCTGAACAGCAAACGATCCCTGCCACCTATTTAAGCCATCTTTGGCTGGAAAATAGTTTCACTCTGTCTTTTTGTGGGTTTTACTTCTCCAGAGTTGTTTCATGGCATTTTTAGAGGTATGTGGATGAATTTATCAGGAGCACTAAGAGTCACAGCCTTTCCTCTACCATCTTGGTTCCACCTCTGGCTTTTACTTTTTATTTAAAAAAATAAATTTAAACTCAAATAAAAATCAGTTCCACCAAAGATTTCACTACTACCTGCTCTCCACAGATGTGGGAACCAATAAAGAATAAAGACATTCCACAACTTGGAGGAACACCAGAGGCAGATGCTTTCTAGAACTACTCTCTAACATTTCTATCTAGCTTTATTAGGATCCTCAATAAATGCTACTTGAAATGCAAGATACGTATTTGATTTGGTTTTTCACTTTTTAGTGCAACAGACTAATACTTTTCAAGGATAGTGAAGTACTTTGAGTCCATTCCATATGAGAACAAGTTGTAAAAAAACAACAGATGTTAGAACATAGATCAGAAGTTTAGAGAAAAAATACTATCTTTAAGCATTTAAAAATGATTTTAAAGTATTTTTCAAGACTGGACCTGAAAGGAGGAATTAGACTCATCCTTCTTAGCTCCAGAGGTCAATGGCGTAGAAGCTACAAACAATAGGCTCAATATCAGGGAAAATCTTCTTAACAGTACAATTGTCCAAAAGTTAATCAGTTGTCTACTGGATTAAAGAAAAGACTGGAACCATTTACCTAGAATGTTATAGTGGGAATTTCTTTGGGTTAATGATGCAAGAATTGTCTTTTTGTTAAGCTATCTAGGCTGTGACACAAGAAACTCCATCTTGACCAGTAATTGACCCACCTTACAAATTAGGAAGTTCCTATGTACCCCAATAACTGGCTTAGTCAGCTACATTTAGGCAAAGGATACAAGATTCTTCTCTTAATCAATTTAGCAAAAATTATGTAATCTTTTTTATTGAATGTTAGCAAACCTTCTTAATCCACAATGCCCTTATGCTTAATAAGGGATTGGAGGAAGAGGTCACAGTCCAGACCATTCACTAATTTCCCTAATTCCCCCCTCCCACTCCCATCCTTGTGAATTTGGTCAGCAACAACAATCAGATATGAGAAACAGAGACCCAGAGTTCTGGGCTCAGTTAATGTTAAACATCCCACAATATGCATAAGCCAACCACTTATGTGCTGTGGAAATGTAGGTTGAGGAGCTACATACTTTCTTGGCTGTGAGTGATAAACTACTTTACTTATTATTCTTTAAGCAATTACATTTCTTTTCAGTATCCACAATCTAAACGTACAAAGGGTTGGAATCGATGGTGTCTGGCAGTAACTACTCCAAATCTTACCAATTATAGTTCTGTGTTTCGGTGATAACTATCATTTCGGAAAACTTATGCTGTGGTTGTTCAGTCATGCCCAACTCTTCATGACCCTTTTTTTGTTTTTTCATGGCAAAGATACTAAGAAAAACCTTTCCATCCTCTGGAATTATTCCCTGAAACACAGGGAATAAAATGTCAGTGATTCAATGGTTTATTTGGAACCCAAACTAAGGTTACCAAAATCTTGGTCCAGTTCTCTGATCAACAGCAGAAAGTCATATCACTAGAATAATAAGGCAGGCTGTTTATTTTCTCTTATTTACTATTTTAACAAGGCCATATTTCATTCATTAATGTGCAAGTAGGAAGGAAAACATTAGAGAACTGAAAAACACATTTAAAATTCAAAGTAATGTATTTTGGTTGTACTTCTTGTATACTTTGGAATACATGAAGGATATGTGATTCTGTCAACATAGAGGATTTTCCAGAAGGAAATTACTTCCCCTGAAGTAGATTGCACCTGGAACTTAGTAGATAAGACCTAGAGGCACAAAGAGGAGCCCAGACTCCAGACTAGATCTCCATGCTCCCAGACAGTGGGAGCTCCTTCCATTACACCACACCGTGTCTAGATGTTATGGTATTTCAGATTAAACCTCTATTCCTTACCTGGAATTCAAGAACTTCTCTACATATTTGGAAATTTTAAATAGAAAGCCTGAACATTAGCTCTTTCTAACCCCAGATTTGGAGAGTAGAAACATAATTTGGAGGAATGTATTAATTATAGCCAAATTCAACTACAATTAGCATATCCCATGGAGTTCATTATACTGTACTATAATTACTAACACTTGCTAATAAAATTGCCTAATGAGGACTTAAGTCATCTCTCATATCTACTCTCTCTAGAAGAAGCCAATATGGCACAGTAGATAGAGGGCTAGCCTCAGAGGGAAGGAAGCCTGGGTTCAGTATCACGTTTGACAAAATAATGGCTATATGACCTTGAACAAATTGCTCTCGGCATTCCAGGCAATTCTCAAGATTATAAGCTCAGAGTTGTTGCTGATCTGGATTGGTAGAGAACTTCACTGGGAACTTACTTCATACTGAAATCACTGACCTGGGGTGGGGGGTGCTTATGGGAGGAATTATCTAAATCAATTATAAACTGTTTTGAAAGCATAGGCTATTGAATTTTTAAATGAACTAATTAAAAAGGTAAAATGAATATAGCTATATTGAACGATTTTATAGTGATGGCAAAAGATTAATCAAGAAACAAGGACCTAATGTTTCTGGATTTACAGTGAATGGACTAGTACTACCTTTTTATAAAGTATTTTATTTTTTTGCCAGATAAAGTGTAAGTACAGGAAAGATACTGATTTTTAGTCTTTTTTTAGGAATGAAGGTCAATGGAACTCTCTATTGTTTTCTGAGCTTTTTATATAAATGATCTTGTTTTGACCCCTCATGACAAGCTCATGTTATCAGGGTGTGAGGAGAGGCATTTATTATTCCCATTTAAAAGATAATATTAGCTAACATTTATATGCCCACTTTAAGATTTGTTACAATAATAACTAAGATTTATATAGCTCTTACTATGTGACAAGCACTGTGCTAAGCATTCTATAATTATTATCTCATTTGAGCCTCATAATGACCCTGGAGGGGTAGGTGCTATTATTGTCTCCATTTTAAAGGTGAAAAAACTGAGGCTAACAGAGGTTAAGTGATTGCTGGGTTACACAGCTAGTAAGTATCTGAGGCCAATTTGAACTCATGTCTTGGGCTTCTCAGGCCCTGTGCTCTATTAAGGTGCCACAAGATTTGAACTCAGGTCTTCAGAACTCCATGTCCATTACTGTATTACAGCACCTTGGAGGTTAAGTAGTATGCCCTATCACACAGATAGTTATGCCAGAGACTATGAGCCAGATCTATTGACATCAAGAATGGTGTCTATGACAGTCAGTCAAACAGGGCTTATTAAATGCCTACTCTGTGCCAGACTCTGTTACTTGCTAGGGATACAAAGAAAAGCAAAAAACCCCTTCTCTCAAAAAGCTCCTAGTCTACTATGGTGACAACAAATGATATAACATGGAGTATGGAATGGTTATAGGATGTCACACTCATAGGATCTAGAACTGGAAGGAACCTTAGAGAATATGGTACATTTTATAGATGAAGGAACTGAGGTGCATGGGAGAGGCAATGAGTGACCAAGACCATATTGGTTAGAATTGAGATCAGTTCATTTCAGTAAATATTAAATGTCTATCATTTGCCAGAATGAACTGTGGCAGGCATTAAGAATACAAAAAAAGGGAACAGCTAGGTGGTGCAGTGGATGAAGCACCAGCCCTAGATTCAGGAGGGACCTGAGTCAAATCTGGCCTTGGACACCTGACACTAGCTGTGTGACCCTGGGCAGGTCACTTAATCATCATTGCCTTGAAAAAAAATAATACAGAGAAAGATGCAGGGAGGAGAAAAGGAGGAAAAATGGAAGAAGGGCAAAACAGAGACAGAGACAGAGTCTACATTCTACTGCAGCTGATAGGTACATTAAAATAATACAACGTCATTTCAAAAGATTTAGAACGTATATTCAAATGCAAGATGGGAAAGCTACCTATCTTGTTATTTCATTTCAGGAAAAGTATATTATAGTTGCTCTGAAAAAAAAACCTACAATTTTTGTTATAGCATATATTTGTTTATTCCCCACTACAAATATTGCAGAAATAGGCATTCTCTTATTGTTAAGTTAAATGTGATATATGTAGAAAAATGTGGGAAAATTCTAACAGCAAGTGACTAAGGGCCAGAGTGGTGAATTTAGGGAGTATAAGTGACGTTGTTAGATGTAATTAATGTGTTTGACATTTGCAACAAGTGCAAAACAACCCTTTTATAGAGCCCATAAGATCATAAGAAGTTTTACTTCAACTAAACTCATTTGTGTTCTATTTAAGAATCACAAATAAAAAGATTTTTTTCTATATCATTGTATAACAAGTGATATGATTACCTTGCATTCAAGATGGAATAAGATCCCAAGATGCCTTTTGAATCATAAAGAAGATTAAATTGTGTCCCCTATGGCTTTAGTGTTTTATACTTTAGTCGTTTTCTATAGAGAACCATGTGAGGTATAAATAATAAATGTGATTGAGGTTTTTTATGACTCCATCTTTTTGGCTAAAATTAAAAGCCCAGGCACGCACACTGGCCAGGGCTCAGGTGCCTTGCCTCTGCACTGGCCCTGCACCCACTGGCTGTAGCCTATTGCCATGGTGCTGGCAGCTCATGTCATCACACACACCTATGCCTACATGGGCCTGGCAAAATTATAACGACTGGAAGCCCAGTGAGGGTTAGTCATGTGACTGTCAATCAGGCCTGCCAGCCAATTAGGTTGGGGCTGTGTGTGGATAGCCTTGGGTTTGCTGGGGAAGAAGAAGGGAGGAGATTCACCATTCAGGCTTGTGAGCTGGAGAGAGACAGGATACAGCTGTGTGCTCTCCTGAGGGCCCTGGTGATGGTGTGATCATAGTTGTATAATTTTCCTTTTCCCCATTTATTTTTTTCCTTTGTCCCTAGTTTTATTTTTTTAACTCCTCTTTTTTTGTTTTTTTTGGTGAGGCAATTGGGGTTAAGTGAATTGCCCAGGGTCACACAGCTAGTAAGTGTTAAGTGTCTGAGGCCTGATTTGAACCCAGGTCCTCCTGACTACCAGGGCCAGTGCTCTATCCACTGCGCCACCTAGCGGCCCCAGCTGTCCCTAGTTCTATTAAATCTATTTTGTTATGAATTCGTTTTCCTGTTAATAAACCCTGTCTGTTTTGTGAAAGAGGCTGTTGATCTCCTTCCTTGCCACAATATTGTGGCAAGCCACCTAATTGGCACTTCCCAATTAAAATTTAGCGCCTAAAGAGGCACTATTGCATGGTAAATAGAGGGAGAGCTATGGAATATAGAAGACCTGAGTTGGAGGCTTTCCTCTGAAAATTATACTAGCTGTGTGACTCTAGGCAAGAACTTACATTTTCATTGTCCCCAGGAAGTTCTCTAAGAATATAAATTGCAGATGTCACATCTGTGGAGAGACTTTCCAATCAAGTTATTCTTCATGTGGATAAAATCACAGGTTCAGACTAAAAACACCTCTCCCCAAAAAAATTTATAATAGATTTCCTTAAATCTATTAGGCAAGTACAATATTTATATAGTACTTTTACATTTTACATACATCCCATAATGCTTAGGACAATCCTTACAACAAATGGTTACTCAAAAGATATTTCGAGGACAGTTGAAAGAATTCAATCCTCTACAATCCAAGGATTATTAAATATTTATTGTATGCTGTACTATACTATATTCTCTTTCATTTAGCTTTCCCATAGATAGATTATTTCATTCCAGTTTTTTTTAATTAATTCTTGAGGAGATCTTTTTACATCTATTTTCTATAGCTTTGTGGCATTAAAATGAGCATATTGTTTCTTTTCACTGTTTTGTTCAGCCCTGTGATTTCATTATATGGAAGCTGCCTCTACTGATTCACCTCATACCCTATTGGGTAATTTACAGACAGGGAGCTTCCTGGGTCATTGAGAGATGAATGGTGAAATGACTAGTCCAGGATCATTTGTCCAGTATGTGTCAGTTGTTGGGATTTGAACCCAGGTCCTTATGATTTGAAGTCCCCATCTTCTATCCACTTTACCATGTTAGTAGATAAATATATAAAGCATCTGGGTGGCTAGTGTGCACAGTGGATAAAGCACCGGCCCTGGATTCAGGAGTACCTGAGTTCAAATCCGGACCTCAGGACACTTGACACTTACTAGGCTATGACCCGGAGCAAGTCACTTAACCCACCATTGTGCTGCAAAAAAAAAAAAAAAAACATATATATATATATATATATATATATATATATATATATATATATATATATATATAATATATACATATACAAGCAAACAGCAGAGCCTCCATCCTGGAAAATGGTTCTGGGCAGATGCAAAGAGTCTGATGAAGATGTGGAGAAGTACCAAGAGCAGCAATATTAGCAAAGCATAAAGTGAAGTGAGCATAGCTGAGGTAGTTGATAAAATGGTGGTGCTGGGTAGGGACTCATTGAGGTTACTTCTCAATTTCACTTAATGTTATTATGAAAACTACTTGGTTTAAAATCAAATTGGTTAGAATCAAAGAAAAAACAATTTTCCCACATACTCAGCTTATTTAGGTTCAGTGTTTTTCATTTTGGGTTTCTTTTTTTCTTTCTTTTCTTTTTTCTTTTCTTTTTTTGCTTTGTTTTCTACAAGCATATGTCTATCCAGTCATGAATTGTCTATATATTTATATATCTATAAAATATATAGATATAGATTTTTCCTGCTTATAATGATGCCTGCCCAAAAGGTAAAATGTATAATCAATTCATGGAAGATTGAGGGTTTATAAGAAGCAAAGTCACAACTTTTGTTCCCCACCCCAAAGGTGTTTATTAGTTTTAGAAATCAAATCAAAGTATGTAAACCCCCAGTTATCAGAATAATTCAGATTCTGGCCTGAATAATTCCAATGATTTCAGGCCATGTACACATCTAGTTTTCTCTCCCCCACCACTTTTTGCATAGAAATTAATGCAGTTTTTTAAATTTGAATTCCTCTTTTCAGCAACTCTTATTTAGCAGAAACATTTCACAGCTAACTACATATAGATTGTATTTCTTCTGAATAAGCTTTTACTCATGACCACTAGTAAATCCATTTTCAAGCTTAAAATTGATATGTGTTTATGCTATGGCAGATTGTTCAATCACCCAGCTAAAAAACTTGACAATCTGTTTACATTTTATAAGGCAAATTTGCATATTATATGGGCATTCCAGTTTTGTCAGATATGTCCAAATTTGAGATTCTTGGGGGAATTATGCCCATTTCCACTGTTCCCCACTCCCCGAAAAAGCTAATGTTTTAGTGCCTGCAGCATGCTAGAATGCCTGTTGTCAGACTCACTTACTGCCAAAATCTATGCTGTTTTCCCCAGGCGGCATTGGCCAATATCACCAATAATCTAACACTATAATATGTTAGAGGAAAAATCTGCTTTCCTTCCTCAGGGATGCCTTAATTTTAGTAAGATAAACGAAAACTTGAACTAAGAACTTGGCAGCTAGGAAGTGACATCCAAATGTTTTCAAAATATATTTGTAAATTTGAAGTTTCAACACCCACCCACCCACCTCACCCTTGGAGAAAGTCACTTAAATTCAAATTTTAAAAGCTGGTTCAGGGGTTCCATTCATTTACTAAGCATAACAGCAAAAAAAAAAAATGCCTCTCGAGGAGGGTGGCAAAATGTTTCTCTTAAAGATAACAGAGTGAGATATTGAATAAGAAGGACCTATTACATCATGTAAAGGACAAATTATGTTTTTTAGTTTATTTTTTATTATTTGGGTCAGATCTGTGATTTCAGAAGTAGACTGATGGTTTAAGAATCAATCTCCTTCTACAGGGGACAGCACGTAGCCTTGCGATTCAGGAGGACCTGAGTCAAATCTGGCCTCAGACATTTGACACTTACTAGCTATATGACCCTGGGCAAATCACTTAACCGTCCATTGCCCTGCTCCCTCCCCCCCCAAAAAAGTAATTTCCTCTTCACATGGAGAAGGAAGATGTTCAACAATTTCGAGTCTCAGAGAGGTTGCCTAAGGATATTTTGAGGTAGATATGACTTGTCCAGGGACACAGAACCAGTATGGGCTGTAGTGAAATTGAACACAATTCATTCCGATGTCTGAGGCCAAGTCTCTCTATCCACTTTCCTTAATTAATACAGTATGTATTAGCTAAAAAATCCCTAGGCAGAGAAATAACTAGCTTGAGATAAAGGAGACTTGGTGAGAATGCCAACATCTAAGGAAGCAGTGTACAATTCCAGCTTAAGTATAGCTTAGAGTATGTAATAACTTAGATCCCTCCCACTCTGAGACTCTTGTGACATAACTGTGATTTCTTCCCCATGGAAACCACCATGTCCTATACCTTGTGCTCCTCCACCAAACGTACTAATCACCTTAAATACAATTAGCCCTGGGACAATAGCACCCAAGCCATCCTCTGTATTACCAAAGCCTTTCCCCCTAAATGCTCTATTTAATTTGTCCAAGCCATAAATAGTTCTAATTATGTCACTGACCTTGAGAGACCCGAGTTCAGATATAATTTTACCATGTACTATCTATGTAACCGGGGAGTAAATAATGTAATCTAAATGATTCTCCGTTTTTCATCTATATGATGGGTATGAGAATGCTCATATTATATACTTGACATTTAAGATGCTTTGTACAATACCCTCTATCAATGGTGATGTGTTGATAAGAAAACAGTGAGGAAATTAACTGATGCCCCTTGGGTCCACAGGAATTAGATCCAAAAGGGATCTTAGGGACTTCCAGGGCAGAGCCAAGATGGCAGAGGAAAGGCAGTGAGCTCCTGAACTCATGACATGTTCGCTCCAAAAAACATCCAAATAAGGCCATAGGAAAATGCCCGGAGCAGCAAAACTCATAGAAGAATGTGCTGAAATCATCTTCTAACCAAGAACGGCTTGGAAGGTCGAAAGGAGGGAGCTGCTGTGCTAATACAGGAGTCGAGCACAACCCCAGTCACCCTGACACAGATCCAGTCTCAGGAAGTCCTCACCAGAGAAGGAGACCCCCAGAGCCTCTGAATCAGCTGAAGCACCAGTGTCATCTGGAACTAAACTCACAGTCTGGTAAGTGGGCTGAGCCCTGGGCAGGGGAGAGACTACAGGGGTCTATGCTGGTGCTAAGGCAGAACTTGGATTTTACACCCCTGCTGAGAACCAGGAGGTAGGCTCAAGTAGCAGTGGCCCAGGAGGGGGAGGGGCACAGGCTTGTCAGAGCTGACAACCACAACACACAAAACTGGTTGATCGGCAATTTGATCTGGGGTCATCTAGGACCAGGAAACAGGCCGGGCAAGGGAAGAACCTGATTCTCCTTAAATCATACCCCCTGGGAATTCTTAAGCTTGGGATACTGCAGCCTGGAAACAGTGCCTCACTTTAAGGAGCTAAAAGTCTAGTAAAAGAATGGCAAGATGAGCAGACAGAGAAAGGTGAGGACCATAGAAAGTTTCTTCAGTAACAAGGAAGACCAAGGGGCACCCTCAGAGGAAGATGTCAACATTGGGGGCCCCTATATCTAAAGCTTCCAAGAAAAATATGAATTGGTCTCAGGCCATAGAGGTGCTCAAAAAGGACTTTGAAGATAAAGTTAGAGAAGTAGAGGAAAAATTGGAAAGAGAAATGAGGGTGATGCAGGAAAGACATGAGAAAAAAGTCAACAGCTTGAAAAGTCAAATGGAAAAGGAGGTACAAAAGCTCTCTGATGAAAATAATTGCCTAATAATTAGGATTGAACAAATGGAAACCATTGACTTTATGAGAAACCAAGACACAATAAAGCAAATCCAAATGAATAAAAAATAGAGGGCAATGTAAAATATCTCTGGAAAAACTGCTGACCTGGAAAATAGGTCCAGGAGAGATAATTTTAAAATTATTTGTCTACTTGAAAACCATGATCAAGGAAAGGGCTTAGACACCATCTTCCAAGATATTCTCAGGGAAACTTGCCCTGAAATTCTAGAATAAGAAGCTAAAATAGAAATTGAAAGAATCTACCGATCACCTCCAGAAAGAGATCCCAAAAAGTAAACTCCTAGGAATATTATAGCCAAATTCCAGAGCTCTCAGGTCAAGGAGAAAATATTGCAAGCTGCCAAAACGAAAGAATTCAAGTACTGTGGAGCCCCAGTCAGGATAGCACAAGATCTAGCAGCTTCTACATTAAAGGACCGGAGGGCATGGAATATGAAATTCCAAAGGGCAAAGGAAATGGGATTACAACCAAGAATCACCTACCCAGCAAAACTCAGCATTATCTTTCAGCGGAAAAAATGGGACTTTAATGAAAAAGAAGAGTTTCAGATATTTGTGAAGAAAAGACCTGAATGGCAAATTTGACTTTCAAATACAAGACCCTAGAGAACCATTAAAAAAAAAAAATGGAGCTGGGGGACATACCTGGGGTCGTACAGTGGGCGATTGTCTTGTGTCTGAGGCCGATTTTTGGCTGGGATCCCCCTGGATCCAGGGGTGATGATTTGTCCACTGTGTCACTTAGCTAGATGATAACATCTTTAGGGTTAAATTGGGGGTGAAGGGAATTCACTGGGGGAGGGGGAAGGGCAGAAGTGAAATCCTGCATGAAAGTAACAGGAAAAGGCTTATGGAGTGGGGGAAGTGATGGGAGAGGAACAGGGCAGTAAATGAATTTTACACTCATCAGAAAAGGCTCAAAGATCTTAAACTCATCAGAGCTTCCTCAAGGAGGGACTAACAGATACACCCAACTGGGTGGAGTAATCTATTTCATCTGGGCAGTAAATGAGCCTAACACTCATCAAAATTGGCTCAAAGACCTCAATCTCATTAGAATTGGCTCAAGGAGGGAATAATGAACACACTCAATTGGATAGAGTAATCTCTCTAATCCTGCAGGAAAATAGGAGGGGAAGGGGATAAAGAGAGAGGGGAAAAAGAAGAAAGGGCAGAGTGGGGGAGGGGACAGACAGAAGCAAATCCCTTTTGAAGAGTGATAGGATGAAAGAAGATGGATAATAGAATAAATATCATGGGTGAAGGGAATAGGATGGAAAGGAAACAGTTAACAATAGTAATCATGGAAAATGAGAAAAGTGGGAAAAATTGTACAAAAAATATTATAGCAACTCTTGGTGGAGGCTAAGAATTGAGAATCAAGGGAATGTCCATCAATTGAGGAATGATGGAAAAAGCTGTGTTATATGATTATAGTGGAATGGACTTGTGCTACAGGAAATGACAAACAGGATGATCCCCGAAAAACCTTGAAAGACTAATGAACATCAATGTATAGTGAAGTGAGCAGAGCTGAGAGGACATTGTGCCTAGTGACAGCAGTATTGTTCAGTGAGTAATTGTGAATGACTTAACTACTCTAAGCAGTACAATGATCCAAGACAATCCCAAGGAACTAATGAGGAAGCTTACTATGCACCCCTATAGAAAGAACTGATAAAAAGAACACTTGATTGTGATCTTGTGGAGGGGGGAGGAAAGGGAGGGAGGGAGGGAGAAAAATTTGGAACTCTAAATCTTATGAAAATTAATGTTGAAAACTACCCTTACATGTAAATGGAAAATAAAATAAATGTTTGTTGCAAGAAAAAAAAAAGGGGATCTTAGAAATCTTATAGTCCCTCATTTTATAGATGAGGAAACTGAGGCTCTAAAAGGTTAAATATCTTGTCTAAGTTCAAACAACCAGGGAGCATTTGAGCTGGAATTCAAATTCAGGTCAATGTCTTTCTTTAAGCATACAAGATTAAGCAAAACATTTTCAAGTAGATGAATATTATCTGGTCCCAACCTCTTTATTCTGTACCAGATTTCCACCAAGGTAGTATTGCTTCCCCTATTTTTTAGGTCTGTACTCTCTCCCTGCCAGCCCTAAAAATCTCTTATCATTAAAAAATAAACTATAGGTAAATGATTGATAGCTTAGAGAATTACCTCTCTCAAGAATACATGTATTTTAATAGGTTATCAAAGCTTTGAGATAAATAGATAAAGTTCTGAGGGTAGAATTTTAGACAGCTTCTGCGTTAGTGGAGATTGGTAGATATTAAAGACTTCTTGAAGCCCATGAAATGATAATACATTGGCAGTCACCCTTGAGACCAGTCTTGCTGCTTAGCACTTGTTAACAGACCAGGCCTTTGATTTTTCTTTCAGTTTTCTTCTAAAATAGCCCAACCATGTTCAGAGGTTGGATGAACTATTAGCCCTTCAATCTTCCTCATGAGAAAGAACTGTACCTACTTGATAGAGAGCAAACCCATCATCAACAGACAGGGGAGCAAATTAGCTGAACTTCTTGGACCAGAGAGATGGAGAGAAGTCAGGGACACAAGGAGAACTATACCTTGGCTCTCTATTGCCTAGTGCTGTATTAGTATGTCCTGGACATGGTCCCTTTTTAGGCAACACAAGCTCTGGTGCAGAAATGACAGTATATATAGAGTAGTGGATGATGTTTTTGACTCTGAGTCCAGAGTCCTGGGTTCAATTTCAGCTTCCGATATTTACTAGCTGTGTGACCCTGGCCACAATAACATCTTGTAGCCTCTTTCCTTATCTTTAAAATGAAAGGGTTCAATTAGATAGTTGAAAGTAAGATCTCTTTTCAGTATTAAGTGTTAGTCTATGATTTTCCTAACTAGCAACATGGACTGGTGGAGGCTTAGCTGACCTCAGAAGTCAGGAAGACCTCATTTCAGGTTCCATTTTTGATATATGTTATTGTTCAGTTATTTTCTGTCATGTCCAACTCTCCATGACCCCATTTCAGGTTTTCTTGGCAAAGATAGTGGAGTGGTTTGCTATCTCATTCTCCAGCTCATTTTACAGACAAGGGACTTGAGGGAGAAGAGGTAAAGTGACTTGCCAGGGTCACAGACTAGTGCCTGAGGTCAGATTTGAACTCATGGTGATGAGTCTTCCTGACTCCAGGCCCAGCACTCTATCTGCTGAACCACCAAGCCACCCTCTTCTAACATACTGTGTGTGAACCCCTGGCAAATCACTTAGCATGCCAATAAGCAATTCTCTCTGCTATAGAGTCATGTAGGGAGCCACCTGGCAAGGAAACTCCTTCTACATGATAAAATCAAAGATCAGGACTCCCCCCCTTCACTCCATCCCATAGAAAACCAATTTAGAAGCTTTGTTAGAGGATTATTGTGAAGAAAGCCTTTTGCAGTTCAGTTCTTTATAAATATGAGCCCATCATGTTTCTTATTCTAAGCAAGGGGTCTTTACCTCTTGTGTTTTATATTAGGAAATTCTTGATCAGAAATCCCAAAGCAAGTTGGGATGGTCATAGATTTGGAAGTAAGCTTAAACCTCCTAAAATGGAAGGCTGTCTAAATTAAAACCTTTTTTCTTACCTTCAGGAGTTCGTGATAGAATTGTGATTCACACCAGTGATGGCAAATTATGTGAATTAATAGGGTTATGATTTCCCAGGGATTCTTTTAGTGGGATATATGTCATATGCTGCTAACACAGAGTAGAGTTGGGGAGGGGTGGTTAAATCATAAATAATATTTAATAGTTGTATAATTATTAGTTTTTCTAAAATGTGGAAGAGGGTTATAGGATCTATTTGGGCTCCTGATTCTCTCAACCTATAATTCTAAATAAGATACATTAAGTGGGGGAGGAAGATAGGGAGAGAGGAGTAAAAGGGAAAGGAGGCCATCTTTCACAGTTTTCACATTTTAAAAAGTGCCAAAATTCTTTGTGGCACTTTTTTTTAAGTTCCCAATAAGGCAATGAGATAACACAAAAGTGAAGGGTAGATATGGAGAAAAAGTCTAAAAACTGGGTCACAGTGTCAGAATGAGATGAATGGATTGAAAAGCAGTTCTGCTGGGGGAACAGTAGGTAGGATAGTATAGAAAAAGCGATGGGGGGAGGGGTTCTTTGGTAAGGTGACACGGTATGTTATAGCACCTAAGACAATTAGGGTCCTAGGCTTACAGCTGGATAAGGTCTCATTTTTCCCTGAGAGCTTAAGGAATTTGCAAAGCTGATGTAGTAAATGACAGTGTTGGGATTTTAACCGAAGTATTCTGTCTCCAAGGCTTGAATTCTCTCCCCTCCAACACATGTCTTCACTGTATGGTGATGGACAAAACCTCTGAATGTCATTTTCCTCATCTTCATTAGGATCAATTGATAATAATAAAGGTAAAGCCTATCTCAGATTACTGATTTATAACATATCCTTTTACTGCTGACATCACCTAGTCTCAGATTTACAGCTGGAGTGACCTCAGACTTCATCTAATCTAAGTCTTTCTCCATTTTACAGATGAGAAAACTAAGTCCCAGAGAAGGGAGGCAACTTGCCCCAGGTCAAACAGGTAAGTTACTGCTAGAGGCAGGATTTGAAATTTGGTCTTTTGACTCCAAATTCAGTACTTCCTGACCTGAAAGTAATGGCTATCTTTTGGGGAAAAGAAGACATTGCTAATAACATTTAGAGAACAATACAAGATAATATAGTGATTTTAATGTTGTATTTCAAATCATAAGTACTTTGTTTGACACAAGATTTATCTCCTTGATAGAATGAAAGATCTCTGAGTTTGCAGTCAGAAGGCCAGGAGTCAGGTCATGAGTGTTAAGATGATGGATCTGGAGTTAGAAGGAACACCTATTCCAATTGTCCAATAAGTCCATCTATTCCAATTGCTTTCATTGTATAGATGATGATACTTAGTTGTTGTTGTTCAGTCATGTTAGTCATATCTGATTCTTTGTGACCTGATTTAGGGTTTCCTTGGCAAGGATACTGGAGTGGCTTGCCATTTCCTTCTCCAACTCATTTTGCCAAGGAGGAAACTGAAATAAAAGTGTTAAATGAATTCTAAATTTGTGATAAAAATGAAGCATATATGGAAGGGGTAGAATTGATCTAGGCCTTGAAGAATGGGTGAGATATAGATGGATAAAGGTGAGAGAAACAGTAGACATAGAATATAGACAGGTGAGAGCACAGTATTTGGAGAGGAAATGCAGTAAACAGCTGAGTTTGACCATAATGCACATTTGTTCATGTTAATAGCTAGTGCGATAGGGTTTTGACCATAATCCATAAGAGTGAGATTCAATTAGCCTGACCCGAGGGAGGTAAGGTTGAGGACCTTTTAAATTATTTTTAATAGTTCAACTTGAACATCCCACTAAGCCAGTACAATATTTTTCAGGAGCATTCTGGCTGCTTCCAGAATTCTAGATAGGAAAGTAGGCTATCTCACTTCTCTTTCTGTCCCTCCTACTATCCACTTTCTTTCCCTACCAAATACCAACTCTCATGCAACCTTCTGTATATTCTCTTTCCAACTGAGTGCCCTTTGATCCAAAGTTTCCCTACCCCTCTGTAGCAATAGAAACTCCTATTTCTTAGTGTTGTTCTTTTTTTGAAGTTAGAGATAAATTTGATTATCTGATTAATTAACACTAAACTGTGAATGAGGTTGAAGTCTCCCAGGAGATAACTGCTGTTTTAACTCAGATGAATCTCTAATTGAGAGAATGTGAGAAAGATCTTTTGAGTAAAGAATAGTTCACACTTCTTGACTGTATACTAGACCATCCTCAATCCCCTTTATCTCATTTGCCAGCGAGTAAATATATAAGACATTACAATAATTTAGTATATGTAATATCCCTCAAATATACCACCACCATAAACTATCACAGTTTGCAATTACTCCGTGAGTCTATATCCACTCAAAAAGACATAACTATTATAAATATCCAAAGTAACTACAAAGGACATATGAAAGAAGATGCTATCTGCATCCAGCCGTCCTTAATAGGTGGATTCTTCACCAGGAAGATGGCCATCTACGTGAGAGCCAGTGTGGTTTCAGAGAGGGCCAAGGAATGGCCAATAAGGTATTTGCTGCTAGACAACTTTAAGAGAAATGCCCGGAGCAGAACGGAGGTCTGCATACAACACTTGTCAACCTACCAAAGGCCTTTGACACTGTCTGTCATGAGAGATTGCGGAAAAGTATGTCAAAATTTGCTTGCCTAAAGAAGTTCGTTAGTATTGTATATCAGTTTCATGACAGTGTGCTTGCCTAGGTTCTGGACAATGAACAATGCTCTTGTATTTTCCCAGTCACCAATAGAGTGAAGCAAGGTGTGCACTTGTTCCCATGCTTTTTAGCTTGATGTTTTTAACAATATTGTCAGATCCTTTGACAAGGATAAAAATGGCATCCGGTAAACTATCACACTAATGGCAAATCATTTAATTTAAAAAGGCTACAAGCCAAGACTAAAGTAGAGGTAGAGTTGGTGGTCTGATAAGCCACACTCAGACATGGTACCTTGACCCCAACATATTGATATCATTTTGGTCTTCTTCAAGAATGAAGGACAACAACTTTACCATATACATACATACACACACATATACATGCATACATACATACACACATACATGCACACACACACATACACACACACATGCACACACACACACACACACACACACACACACACACTGGTCAGCCAGTAGATCAAATTAATTAAAATAAAACAAAGATACTTAATAAAATAGCTTATTAAGGTAAACAATATACATTTCTCCTTATAAGCCTGGGGTATATGTACCCACAAATACATGCAGTTTATCTTCATGTTGAGACACATACATAGAGGATACCTGTGACTAGGGTGCAAAAGTCGAGGTACAACTCATGACTCCATGTTACTGGGCTTCCATTGATGTCTAGTAATGCCACTGTACAATTGTGTTGGATGCAAGTATGGCATATAATTTCTTTGGGTTTTTTTTGTTTTTGTTTTTGTTTTTTGTGAGGCAATTGGGGTTAAGTGACTTGCCTAGGGTCACACAGCCAGTAAGTGTTAAGTGTCTGAGGTCGGATTTGAACTCAGGTACTCCTGACTCCAGGGCCGGTGCTCTATCCACTGCGCCATCTAGCTACCCCTTGGCATATAATTTCTACAGGGTATTTTGGTCTTCTGAAGTTACTGCTGGGCAGTGATCAAGTAGTCTCATTGTTGCTTGTAAGTGTTTCACCACTGATCTCATGGTGGTGGGACTTTTCTCTAGTACCAGCTGGCTTCCTCTGGATTACTTAGCTAAGCTAACATACTTCCCCATCTCCATAAGTGGAAGAGTGTACTCTGTCACCTCTCTTTTAAATTAGAGCCCAGAGGCCTAAAGTTTATCCCTTTCAGTGATGGGGGGCAGACCCTTCACACACCTCTAGAAAGAAATGCTTAGATTCTTCTTCTCCTTCAGCAGAAGCATCTGTCAGTTCCAACGGGCTTAGCTGTATGTGGCTTTGCTTTCCAGAAAGGAAGTCCTAGGCTCCAGGTGACAAGATCTCTTAGAACACAGAACAGCTAACTGCAGGAGTAAAGCCCATAGACATTTTAATCTGTTTTTCATCCTCCTCTCTCAGTTGCTAGTCCCAAACTTCTATTAGATTTGGAATAATGATGTCCCCTTTAATTTCCATCAATAATTGATTGCCAACCTATACCCCTTTAAAATTATTTTTAGGATCCGCCTTTCAAGAAAGCACCAAAGACTGTCTGGATCTGAAGCCCTGTGGTTTTCCTCAAATCCCCAATCTCTCATCTGAAATAAAAAGAGGGCAAAGGAAAAACAGCAACAAAAAACAAAAATGAGGTCAGTCACTGAGACCTCACTTTCTACCTCACAGGATCATAGATTTAGAATTGGAAGGGACATTGGAGGTCATCAAATCTGATAACCTGCTTTTTTACACATAAGGAGACTTAAGTGAGAGGTTAAGTGACTTGTCCAAGGTCATACATTCAGTTAGTGTCAGGGGCAAGATTTTAATTCAAGTCTTACTGGACTCCAAGTCTGGTAGTCTTTTCCTACAGTGGATAGAGTAGTGCTAGTCCTGGAGTCAGGGAAATCTGAGTTTAGGTCCAGCCTCAGACATTTAATACTGTGTGACCCAGGCAAGCCATTCAACCTGTTTGCTTTAGTATCTTTAGCTTTAAAATGGGGATAATAACAGTACCTCCCTCCTGGGGTTGTTGTGAGGAATGTCCAGTATATGTATGACATAGTAAGCACTTAATAAATGTTGCTTCCCTCTTTCCTGTGACAACTAGCTAGCTTAATAATTCTCCCCCTCAACACCTAAATCTTTGGGGATATATTAAAAAGGCAGGCCTAGATAATTTTAGATAATTTGCATGACTAACACCAGCTGTGGCAAATAGGGATATTCAAGACAAATGAAAGAATACTAGGAGTCCCCTCAGAACATTCATTGGAGGGGCTGAGGTGAATGGTAAGCACATTGTTCCAGTACCTTGGGAGGGAAGAGAAAAAAATGGCTATGGGTTCCCCATGAGGTGACCCAGAGACCTTTCCAGGCCAAGAAAGAGGCATTTCTACAGCCATATGGAAAGATTGTTTATGAGGATTTTGGGGCTGTGGGACCCAGGTGTAAGATAGCAAAAGGTTTAAATAGAACAATATCCCTTGATTCACTAAAGGCAGGAAATACTGGTTACACTGTCAGCTGAGGTTTCAGGGTAAGCCCTTCCTGATTCTGCTGCTCCAGGAGAGGTATCTGGAAAGCAGATACATATTAGCATCTCCTGGAGAGAAGCCAAACATCTGGGAGCAGTAAAGTAAGGCTAAAGTGACAGTGGGACTCCAGTCCTATATTGAGACTGCCTACTGTGTTTTTGTTATTGTTATCATTTAATCATTTCAGTGGTGTCCAACTCTTCTTAACCCCATTTGGGGGTTTTCTGGGCAAAGATCCTGGAATAATTTGCTGTTTCCTTCTCCAGCTCATTTTACAGATGAGGAAACTGATGCAAACAGGGTTAAGTGATTTGCCCAAGATCATGCAGCTAGTGTTTGATCCCAGATTTGAACCCAGGTCCTCCTGATTCAATTCTGGTGCTCTATCCCCTGCAATTACTGAATACCTATACATAAATCCAAAATGGAACTCATTATGGGATGTCTTTTATGCAATTTTGCATCTACTTGTATGTGTACATACTATAAGGAGTACTAATATACTAATATAAGGAGCAGCAGCAGAAGTGCATGTTGTGCATGTAGGTAAGGGAGGTTTAAGTCTCCACTGGAAAGAGTATAAATGTGAGTATTTATAAATATGAACCCTTATTTGTATATGGTGCAGTAGAAACAGTGCTAGATTTGGTCTGAAGACCTCTGGCTTCAAATACTGTCTGTGGCACTTTTTTGCTCTTTTGGGGATGTCTAAGAATATGATAAAGTATTTAGATCTTGAAAAATGAAGAAATAGGGGCAACTAGGTGGTTAAGTGGATAGATCACCAGCCCTGGAGTCAGGAGGACCTGAGTTCAAATCTGATCTCAGACACCTGACACATACTAGGAGTGTGACCCTGGGCAAATCCTTAACCCCAATTGACTCAGCAGACAAAAACAAAAAACAAAAAAATGAAGAAATAAATTAATTTGGTCTTTGCTATTTTTCAGAGCCCTCTCCCCATCCTGGTTAGTTGTATGTGTGTGTGTTTTTTTTAAAATAAATCTATACACATAAATCAAGGTATCAACCAGGAAAATGAGAAAATGTGAGATTTTGAAAAAAAAATCTAAAACCAAAATCAGTCTTTGGATTGGCATATGATCCCTTGTGTTTTAAAAGAAATGACCTCACTAACAATGATATTTCCCACTTATTGGACTCTTTTCCTTTTAAAATTTCTTCCAAGTCCTTCATTCAAAGAGTTCCAATCCCTTTAGCCCTGGGAGTTTCCTCCAGAAGAGTTCAGAATTGCCTTAAGTACCTCTGACCAAGAAAAAAAAAACCTTCCTAATTGTGAGGTGAAGGGTAAGGAAAAGCAAGAAGAAATAGAGTATGCCTACAAAACAAGCAGGTGGCAGCTCCCTGGCTCCAATTCCAGGTATGGCTCCTTGCCCATGCCCCACAATATGGATGCTCCCTATGCATGAGAAGCTGCCCAGCTTGCCCAGCTTCCTCAGGCATCCGTTCTGTGGAGTACTACTAGGGGAGTTGATATTTTATTTTAACTTTTTTTTTCACTGAAACGAATTTGATTTATTTTCCTTCAGGCCAGTTAATAAATTCCTAGGTTGGGTAGACTTTTATCAAATTATAGGACCATAGGTTTAGATCAGGAAGGGACCTTACAGGCCATGTAGTCCAACACCTTCATTTTACTGATGAGGAAATTGAGGCCAGAGAAATTAAGCAACTTGCCCGAGGTTACATAGTGTCTAAGGTGGGATTTGAACCTAGGACTTTCTGACTCCGCTGTAATGATACTGTGTATGTTCCTATGGAATTATTATTCTCTGTTCTTAGGAGAATAGTCTCATATATCTGCAGAAGATCTTTGAAAGTCTGGTGTGTCCTGCAAGTAGAAGGTGAGGAGCATGGAAAATAGTAGGAGACATTCTTCATTTGATCGCAGGTAATATTTAAAAGTTTAATTAGAGACTGAGTTAGAAATAAGTAATAAAAGCATTCCAACAGACTCCTGAAAAATTGTCCTTCTGAACAAATGCCTACTTCTTAGTCTTAAATAGGAGATTATACATCCTGAGCAAAAAGTGATTTATAGTATTCTTGGTAACCATCCATCTTCCCTATTGATCCCCACTCTAAAAATATACAGGCATGTCCTTTATTAAAATTCCAATCTAGATTGGAAGTTTTCTTTATTTAAAATGCTATAACAGTCTTTAGTGCTTTGGGTAGATGCTAGCGATCTATTGCAGGCTGGTGCAGAAATCCAAACAGACAATCTGAAGGGCTCACAGTACATTTTCCATTCTCATGGCCATGGCTACTTCCTGAAAACTTGCTAAACAAAGCATTGCATTACACTGCTAGGAGTAGATAACTTAGCAACTAGTTAAAAACTACCACTTTAAAGACTGTCCTTTAAGTTATGAATGCTTCATCTATATAGAAAGCATGTTGGCCCATATCTTTATATTGGGGGTTCTTAGCCCAAAATCTGCAAATTGTTTTGTTTTTAATTTTTTTCATAATAGTGTTTTGATAAAATTGTTCTTGTAATATCATGTATTTTATTTTATAAATTTTAAATGATTATTCTAAGAAGAGACCCACAGGGTTTACCAGACTTCCAAAAGTGTCCATGATGCAAAAAGGCTTAAGAATCCTTGCTTTGCATGCTCTTACAGAGAGGCAGTGTGGTTCAATGTAAAGAACACTGTCTCTGGGGTAAAAGGACCTGGGTTCAAGTCTTAGCTCTGGTGGTTACTTTCTGTGAAATTAAGGATGTTACCTAACCTTTCTGGCTCTCAGTTTCTCATCTGGAAAATTGGGGATGGGGTAGATTAGACAACCTCTGAGGTCCCTTCCAGCTCTGGATCTATAATCCTATATTCCTAGGAGGAGTTCTCAATCTCAATCTCAATTCTCTCTCTCTCTCTCTCTCTCTCTCTCTCTCTCTCTCTCTCTCTCTCTCTCTCTCTCTCCAGGTATACTTGTATGAATGTATGTATGGCTCAGTATATACAATATGTATAGATACACATGTGTATGTGTATCTATGCATATACATATATAGATACACATACATACATATAGACACACATATAGAAGGAGCTGATGTCCTTTCCATTATACAATACTACCTCATTCTGAAGTTGGGAGGACCTGAGTCCAAATCTCACCATAGACACTTACCAGCTATGTTACCTTGGGCAAGTCACTTAACCTCAATTGCCTTAAACATTCACGACCATCTCCAATTGTCCTTATGTATATATTGCCACTGGACCAAGATAGCTCTGGAAGAGAGAATGAGGTTGGTGACCTTGCATACCCATCCCTCACTTAAATCTAATTCAGTGAAAGTCATGATATCACCCCAACGTCATGGTCCTCTTCAGGAACAAAGGACAAATAACAAATTCCTCCTTCTATATAACAGGTAACTGGTGCAGTGGATAGAGGCCTCCAGGCCTAGAGTCAAGGAAGACTCATCTTCCTGAGTTCAAATATGGCCTTAGACACTTACTTACTGTGTGACCCTGGACAAGGCTATCCCTTTTTGCCTCAATTCCTCACCTGTAAAATAAGGTGGAGAAGGCAACGGCAAACCACTCCATCTTTGCCAAGAAAACCCCAAATTGGGCCATAAAGAGTTGGGCACAACTGGAAATAACTGAATGACAACAATATGTGTATATGTGTGTGAATATGGATATGAGTGTATATATGTATGCACGTATATGTGTATTTATAATTTATGTGCATGTCACATATTTATACACACATATACTCATACATACACCCATATATTTTTCTATTATTAGACATGTGTCATATATGTATACACGTAGGTGTATATGTGTATACATATACATACACATATATACATATACATATATATATATATAAAGTGTCCCAGACCCTTTCGCTCTTATAACACCAACTATACCTCAGAACTTTCTAGTTCCTGCTAAATTTTCCTCAAATAATTTTCATGATATGGAGTTAATATGGCATAGGGAAGAGTGTGTTGAGCTTGGAATCAGGAATGCTTGGGTTCAAATTGCTGTCCCTAATTAGCTTTTGGACCTTAGGCAAATCACTTAACTAAAATATGCCTCAGGCAATTCCCTAGGATTTATTCACCAAGTCACAGTTGATTTGGGATCTGTCTTGGTAAGGATAGTTTCCACACACAGATAAAATCAGTTCCTTCATTAATTCTTATGAAAATAATAAATGATAGATCATCAACAGGTTCCACACTTCTGCTTTCACTATGGTGTTTCTTGGAATTTCTAGTACTGTTACCCTAATTAGCATGTTTTCTTTTTATATGAGCTTACCATATCACAGGCCTAACATTTTAAACATAATAGAGTAGGGAGGGAATGAATGAATAAATGAAAAAAGCATTTAACAAAAACTTAATATGTACAAACATTATACTAAGAGCTAGGGATACAAATGGGGAGAAAACAAATAGTCTGTACTCTCAAGGAGCTCACATTTTAATGGGGGAGATAACACTTAAAGTTTCAGCTTCAAGTCAGATGAAAAGGACTCATAGTCCTTAGCATGTAGCAGAAAAGCAAATAGTAATGTATCTTCTTTTATATATCTACCGATAAAACCGTGGCCATTTCTTTTCTAAAATAATAAACATTTTTATTTATAGTTTTGAGTTCCAAATTTTAACTCTCCTTCCATCCCTCCCCTCCCCCTTCCCTGAGGTGCTTAGCAATGAGATATGGGTTATACATGTGCAATTATGTAAAACATTACCATATTAGTCATTTTGTACAAGAAAACTTCAATAAAAGAAAAAATGAAAGAAAGTGAAAATAGCATGCTTCAGTCTGTGTTCAATCAATATCAGTTCTTTCTTTGAAAGTGGATAGCATGTTTCATCATTAGTCCTTTGGGATTATCTTGGATCATTGTATTGCTGAGAATAGTTGTCCTTCACGATTCTTCATCAAACAATATTGTTGTCACTGGGCACACTGTTATCCTGGTTCTACTCACTTCACTATATATCAGTTCATACAAGTCTTTCCAGGACTTTCTGAAATCAGTCTGCTTGTCATTTCTTATAGCACAATTATATTCCATCACCACCATAAACCACAGCTTGTTTAGCCATTCCTCAGTTGATGGGCATTCCTTTGCATATTGATTTCTGATGTTGAACCATTTAATGCTGCCCAGGACTTTGATATCAAGGATTTTCTAGATCTTTAGTAGTTGTGTATGAAGGACTCACAGAAGCAGTTGTCAGGCTGCATCTCTAATGGGATTGCTTCCTTAGAAAATGCCTTGGGGGTGGGGTAGGGTGGGGGGCTAGGATAGAAACAGTACATATATATGGGGCGGCCAGGTGGCACAGTGGATAAAGTACCAGCCCTGGATTCAGGAGGAACTGAGTTCAAATTTGACCTCAAACACTTGACACTTACTAGCTGTGTGACCCTGAGCAAGTCACTTAACCCTCATTGCCCTGCAAAAAGCAAACAAAACACAAACAGTACATATAGAATTGTCTGGGTCTTACATTCCCATTGATGGAAATCAGTCATCTATTGGTGTTAGTGGTATAGGCCACTTCTTCACATTGTTTCATGAAATGAATACAATTAAACCTGGAGTATTGATCTCTGTGACTGAATTCAGATGTTTACCAACCAATCTGATAAAACCTTTGGGCCTCAGTTTCCTTATCTATAAAATGGGGATTATAAGGCTTACACTTTCTACCTCAAAGTATTTTTCTGAGGAAATATTTTTAAAACCTTAATGTGCTTTATAAATGAGTTTTTATTATTATGCTCACTTCAACTAAAGTATTTTTTCTGATGACTCCTGGTGACATGGAGGTGACTTTGTTTATTTGACAGTGAAGTTCAAAGCCTTTTAGTTCTTATGAAACTGTGAAGTCTTCAAATATTGGCTAAAGATAAGCCTAATTTTGTTCAGACAGCCTCATCATCAGATCATTTTCAGGATGGTAAGAGAACCTCTTGAAGAATCTAATGGATAAAGAAGAAATGTGATCTTCATGGCTCAAGGAGGGAAGGAAATTATTGGAAAAATGAAAGAACCATGAATAAATGAATTATTGTACCCATGGTCTTTAAGACTAACTTCAATTTCTCCCCATGTGAAAAAATTATATGAATATATTGTACCAATACTCATCAAAAAAGTTATCCTATAGATAGACTTCAAAGGTATCTTAGAGATCAACTAGTTTAGGAATTCTTAACATATTTGCTGTCTTGGCCCACTTTGGCAGTTAAAACCTATGGATGCCTTCTCAGAATAATGTTTGTTTTTTTTAAAAGCATACAATAAAATAAATAGGATTACAAAGGAAACTAACTCTATTGAAATACAATTATCATTGTATACAGTAATGGTAACTGTTTTAAGGATAACTGAGCAAATAAGTCATTTTGAACATTATAAATAAATAAACTGAATAAAAAGGACATATGAAGGAGGATACTATTTGCATTCAGAGAAAACAAAATAGAAGTATATATAGAATAATTTTACATGCACACACATACATATGTGTGTGTATACACACACACACACACACACATATATATATATATATATATATATATATATATATATATATATATATATATATATATATATACACACACCTATTTGTGACTAATGGTAGCCATCTCTAGGGTGGGAAAAGGGAGGGGAAAGAAGGGAAGGGAAAAAAAGAAAAAAAAAGAAAATTATATGATAACTTTATTGTATAATTAAAAGGAATTGCAAGTTGTACATATTGGATTTGTAATAGTTTCATGTGCAATCATCTTTTTATTATGCTATGTTATGGAAATGCTTGTTTTATTACATAAATTAAAAAGAAAATAAAAAAAAATAATATTATCAAAATAATTTTTAAACTATAGGTTCATAGACTCCAAGATAAAAACCCCCAAATTATGTCAATCTAATCCCCTATGATTCCAGTCCTATCTCTTTGACTTCCCAAACCAAATTATGCCCCTTAACTACCATTCTCATAACTATTTTGTTCCCTCCTATTACAATATAAGCTTCTTGAGGGCAGGACCTATTTTTTTTTTCAGTTTTTTTCAGTTTTTATCTCTAACCCTTAGCATAACATTTGGTACATACAAGGGCTGAATAAATGCTTTTTTATTTATTCATTTTAGGGATATAGTGAGGAAAGCCCTTCATCAACCCATAGCTATATGTAAATATGAGATAATATTTGAAGATGGGATCACTGTGACCTAAAGAGGTGACATAACTTTCCCAGAGTCCAGCAACTATTTAGAAACAGAGCTGAATCTAGAACCTAAGTGTCTTGACTCCTGGGCAACAGCTCAGTCCACTTACTGATTCTGTTGCCTTGTAACATACTCTTTAAGTTTCCCTTTGCTGAAAGTAAGCCTTGAAAATACAAACATTTCTGCATAACATATTTATGCTTTTTCCATGAATGACATGGGATCGCAAATGTAGAATATGCAATGGTTGCATTATAGATGTGATACTTCAATGGATCTAGTATTCATCAATGTTGGGTATTCCCTATGACTTAAAAAGGCCAGTATGTAGCACAGTGGAGAGAGCACTGGGCTGGGAGTCAGGAGAACCTGAGTTCAAATCCAGCCTCAGACACTAACTAGCTGTGTGACCCTGGTCAAGTCACTTAACCTTCTTTGCCTCAGTTTCCTCATCTCTAAAATGAATTAGAGAAGGAATTGGCAAACCATCCCAGTATCTTTTCCAAGAAAATTCCAAATGGGGTCGCAGAGAATTGGAGACAGCTGAAAATGACCAAACAACAACAATATGACTATATAGATTGTAATCCCTCCATAGCTACTCATCTTGTGTGACTTCTGTTCCTGTCATCACATAAACCCTCCACTGGGGTTTACCCACAAGGCTGTAGATTTTCTTCTGGTCCTCTTGCTATTGTATGACTATCAAGTGAATGTGTGGATTGTTAACCTGTGTCTAGTTATATGACTTCTCTGGTCATACAGTTTTCTGATGACATACTCTATGCTAATTCCCTTGTGGTATTCTTGACTATTTGATTAACTTTTGTTTAAAATTAACAAACATCTACCCTTTCCCACCAACATCTCACACTCCTTACCCTGAGGGGGGCGGGGAAAAAAAGAATAAAAACAAAACTCCTCAACAAAAATGCATTAGCAAGCAAAACAAATTCCCACTTGACAATGCCCAGAAACATCTCTCATTCTGTACGTCTAGTCCATCATCTCTCTGTCAGAAGAGGATCGGGAGATGATTCATCATTAGTGCTCTGAAATCATGGCTGATCACTGGCTTAATCAGAGTGCTTACAGTTTTCAAAATTGTTTATTTTTACACTGTGATGGTAGTTTCTTTATTGTATTATTATTATAATATGTAAATTATTCCCTTTGTTCTACTCCCTCTTATATCAGTTCAAAGTGACCTTCAACAAGTCATAAATGAGCACCCTAAGGGAAAAAAAATCCCCAGTACCAGAAGAATTTACAAATAAATTCTACCAAACATTTAAGGACAATTAATCCCAATATTATATAAACTATTTTTTAAAATAGGTAAAGCAGGTGTGGGATCCAAGACATAAAGAATGGAATATTCATATAAGGAAGAGCCATAGGTGTTGCACTTAAGGTACAAGTAGTGAGCACTTAAATCAATCAGTAGTTTCTTCATGATCACTATAATCAATGAACAAAGCTAGTTAGGAAAAAGAAGGCTCTTTGCCAAGCATCCCATATAACCTACATGTATAAATATCAGACGGGAACGGAAAAGAATTTATGGAAATTCACAACATTGACTTGCCATCACAGACAAACTGATCCCCCCCATAAGTCTCCTTTAAATAAATTCTCTTTCACCCTGGAGCTGCCAGAATCTTTCTTTAGTATCAAATTACCTTTGATATACAGCAGCCAGTATACTCCCGAGCCTGCCATTGTATCAAACAACAAGAATTCTACCAAATTCCTTTCATGATAAAAATATGGTCTTGATACCTAAACCAAGAAGAACAAAAACAGAAAGAAAAAACTACAGAAAATTTCCTTAATGAATATCAATGCAAAAATTGAAAATAAAATACTAATGAGGAGATTACAGCAATATAGCACAAAGATCAGACTCTATGACCAGTTAGGATTAGTAGCAAGAATGCAGGGCCAGGGGCAGCTAGGTGGCGCAGTGGATAGAGCACTGGCCCTGGAGTCAGGAGGACCTGAGTTCAAAGCCAGCCTCAGACACTAAACACTTACTAGCTGTATGACCTTGGGCAAGTCACTTCACCCCAATTGCCTCACCAAAAAACAAAACAAAACAAAAAAAAAAAGAATGCAGGGCCAGTTCAATATTAGAAAAACTATAAGCATAATTGACAATATCAATAAGAAAAACAACAGAATCATATGATTATATCAATAGATGCATAAAAATATTTTGATAAAAAACAAAGTACATTTTTATTAAAACACTAGAAAGCATAGGAATATATTAAAACTTTCTTAAGATAAGTGTTATGTATTTAAAACTAAAGGCAACCGCATCTCTAAAAGGGATAAGATTGGGGTGAAGCAAGAATGTCCAATATAACTTATTATTCTAAAAATTGAAATATAGCAATAAGACAAGAAAAAGATATTGAAAGAATAAAAATCAGCCATGGGGAAGCAAAACAATCACTCTTTGCAGATGATATGATGGTATATTTAGAGAACCCTAGAGAATAAACTAAAAGGTATTTGAAACAATTAACAACTTCCACAAGGTTGCAAGATATAAAATAAACCCATATAAATTATCAGCATTTAATTGTTCATAAGTAGGCTGAGTCAACATAATAAAAATGATAATTCTACCTAAGTTAATTTACTTATTCAGTGACATACCAATCAAAATACCAAGGAATTATTTTATAGCACTAGAAAATATATTAACAAAATTCATCTGGAAGAACAAAAGGTCAAGAACATCAAGGAAATCAAATAAAATGAAGGAAGGAGACATAACAGTTCCAGATTTCAGACTATATGGTTGCTGTTTAGTTGTTTTCAGTTGTATGTTACTCTTCATGACCTGTTTTGGGATTTTCTTGGCAGATATACTGGGGCTGTTTTCCATTTCCTTTTCTAGATAATTTTACAGATTAGGAAACTAAGGCAAATAGGGTTACATGATTTGCCCAGGGTCACACAGTAAATAAGTGACTGAAGCTAGACCTCTGGTCTTCCTGACTTCAGGCCTGGCATTCTACCCACTATGCCACCTAGCTGCCCCTCAAAAGCTGCTAATCAATAAAATAATCTGGTACTAACTAAGACATAGAGTAGTGGATCAGTGGAATAGATTAGGTACACACAAAAATGACCATAGTAATTTGGTGTTTGATAAACACAAAAATCTAAGATTTGGGGACAAAAATTACTGGGAAAGCTAGAAAGCAGTTTGACAAAAACTAGGCACAAACCAATATCTCATCCTATATACCAAGATAAGGTTAAAGTGGATAAGTGATTTAGGCATGAAAGGTGATATTATCAGTAAATTAGGGGAGCATGGAAAAAATATCTGTCAAATATTTGGGTAAGGAAATAGTTTGAGCCCAAATAAGAAATAGAGAGGATCACAAAAATAAAATAACTAAATTTAATTATATAAAATTTAAAAATGGTTTGGCACAAACAAAATTAATGCAGCCAAAATTAAAAGGAAAACAGGCATTCTCTCTTCTTATGTGGAGTAGTAGCTACTAAATCTTGTGTGATCCTGACTGTAGTTCTTCAGTACTTGAATTCTTCTTTTCTGGCTGCTTACAGTAATTTTTTTTTTATTTGGACCTGGAAGCTCTGAAACTTGGCTATGGCATTTTTGAAGCTTTTCATTTGGGGATTTCTTTATATTTTCACTTTTTCCTCTATTTCTGAGATTTCTAATTTTTTAAACATTTTGTTTGTTTGTTTGTTTTGTTTTGTTCATTTTGCAGGGCAATGAGGGTTAAGTGACTTGCCCAGGGTCATACATCTAGTAAGTGTCAAGTGTCTGAGGTCGGATTTGAACTCAGGTCCTCCTGAATCAAGGGCCAGTGCTTTATCCATTGCACCACCTAGCTGCCCCCAACATTTTTTATTTAAAGATTTTGGGTTTTTTTGCAGGGCAATGAGGGTTAAGTGACTTGCCCAGGGTCACACATCTAGTAAGTATCAAATGTCTGAGGCCACATTTGAACTCAGGTCCTCCTGCATCCAGGGCCAGTGCTTTATCCACTTTATATCATTTCTTTCCCATTTTGTCCTCTACAATATAATTTCATTGATAATGTTATTTTAAACTTGTATCATTTCTTCTACAAATTATAATTAATCTTGTGGACAAGTGTTCTTTTTCCTTGAGATTTTATAGGTGTTGTTCTGAGAGATATCCACTGTTTTTTCCATCTTCTATAGTATCTCGAGGCATTTGGTATAGTGGAAGTTTGGAACTGACTTTAAAAACAACAGCCTCATCATCGGATCCTCATATAGTTTGGTTATATTATTTCTTAAAGATAATCTCTTTGATAAAGCTGTGCTATAAGCCATAAAGGAACGAAAAGAAGGATTTCTTATATATGGAAAGGTCTTCTAGATATTTGTTTTGTAATGACATTGTACTGATTGCATTTAGACGCTGAAAATTATTGATCTTTCAAAATGAAATTAGTAATTTTGCCAAAAAGTGTATCCTATCCACAAAGGAAAGAATAAGTTGAAGAATGTTGCCTATTGTTTGGATTATACTACTCATTTGGTTGGAGAACCCATAGAGTTGATTTATTGCAACAAATAACTTGAACATAGACTGCACATGGACAGTGGACTGAACATCATCAATCAAATATTTATTAAATAACTATAATGTGTTAGAAACTGTGATAATAATAAGCTCTCAGGGAGCTTACTTTCTAGTGGGAGAGAAATCAAGTACTGATAAAAATATAAAGAACATTAATATAAAGTGATTAAATGCAAATTTATGTAAAGTCCTTAAACATATGTTAGTTTGGTAAAATCAGAAATACTACATGGAGAAAGCACTGTTTGAACTGTGTCTTAAAGGAAGAGAAAGACTCTAAGAGGGAGAAGTTTGAATAGAATACATTCCGGGCATAGGAGATAGTCAAAGGAAAGGTACTGATATGGGAAATTGTGTTTTGTGTGAGAAATAGAACAAATCTGACCAGATCACAAAGTAGGAAAGGGTGATTAATGCCCAGCAAGACTAGAAATATAGGTTTGGGACAGGTAGCTTAGAACTGTTAAAACTACGCATATGTTTATATTTTGCCCTTCTATCCCACATTATCTCTATTTTTATAGAGAAGTTCATTTTTTGTCCTAGATGCAGGAAGAAATCATTGAAGTTAATTAAATAAAGGAGTTACCTGATCAGATCTGTATTTAAGGAAAATAACTTTGACAGCCATGTATAGAATGGACTACTGTGGGTTAATACTTGAAGCAAAGAGACTAATTAGCAAACTGTTGTAATAATCTAGGTTAAAGGAGAGGAGAATTTCAACTAAGGTCGTAGCTATAAAGCAAAGAGACAGGTTCAGATCTGAGAGATGTTGTAAAAGTAGAACCATCAAATTTGATAACTAATTGGATATGTGAGGCAAAGGAGAGTAAAGAAAGGAGGATAGTGCCAAGATTAGAAATCTGGAAGACTGGAAGGATTGAAGTGCCTTCAATCAAAACAGGGAAGTTTGGAAGAGAATAAGGTTAGGGAAAAAAGATAATGAGTTCAGTTTTGGCCCATGTTTAGTTTCAGATGTCTTTGGAACATCCAATGTATGTCTCTGATGGGCATTAGCATGCCTCACGAGAAATTAGTTGCGGCAAGAAGCATCCACAGGATCATATCTTGATTCAGACCCCAAAGTAAATAGCCTTTATGCAACTATGTCTGTTTTCTTCAGGTCCCATATCAACCATCCAAAACTGTTGCTATTGCTCAAATCAGAATAAACAAAAATTTCAATAATTCCATCCCTCTTTCTCAGTCATGCACATACCTCACAGTTCAGTCCATTGGGAAGACTCATCAGGCCACATCTCCCTTAGGGCATCTCCAGACACTGGGTTAATAGATGCTGAAGTCTAATTCTTTTTCTTGGAAGCCCTTTGACTAAGAAGATATCCAATATGGAATATACTTTATTGAACCTGCTGAAAAATACAAAGGACTAATAACTAACCATGTAAAAAGTCAAGACAAGTATTGTGCTCTATTAGTTACACCTTTCCCAGGGGCTATATATTCCACATGACTCAGAGTATCAAAAATGACTAGATTCAGCTTATTCCTTCTTGATTCCCTGGTTTTACTGGAAGTGGGGAGCTTGGGGTAGAAGAGAATGGGACATAAATGTGCAGGCCCCACCCCAGAGAACCTAGTCTGTCCAAATTGTCTCTACCCCTGGTTTGTGGATCTATATTTCTTTCCTACTATATCATCTCCATATTGTTTATGTCAGCTACTTTCTCTGTATGGGATATATGTATCTGAAGTGGGGGGAGGGGTTGCTTTTCCACAGAAGTGACTCTCATTTTAGGTATGGCCCTAAGTATTCACCTGAATTCCAACTACAGTACAGATTCCACTTTTGCAGCCACTAATGATGGTCTATGTGTATCTTATTGACCTACTTGGTTGAAAGCTCATTAAGTGAAATTACTGTAGATAAGCAGGAGAAATTCTTATTGCAATGACTGTGGAAAACATATTAACGTAAAAGGACCAGCAGCTTTCCTAGTATGATTTCAGGAGGAAGGCAAAACTAAGGGACAAAGTAAGGGTAAGAAGACTTCCATAATTCAGAATTTTCTGTGTTAGTCCTTTTAGCAAAACTGCTCAGGAGTATAGCCAAATAATGATAGTATGCATTCTGAGCTAGTACCAAGAAACTGAAAGAAATGTTAAAGATTCTATGGTCACTTGAACTTGTAGTGAATTTTTAAATAATGAGAAAGCAGAGATTTTCATGTTTGTTTTTATAGAATCTAGAGATGAGACTAAACTATTCTTGAATTCTCATTTTCATATGATAAAATGAATCAATTAACAACAGCTAATAACAGTTATTTTAAAAAACTGTGTGACAGTGAGTAGGGAAACAAAAACAAAAAAGACAGAGTTCTTATGTTCATGGAAATCACTTTAATATATACAATGCATACACACACAATAATAACAACCACAGATACAAGATCACCTTGGAGAAGGTTGATGGCTTGGCAATTTCTTCAGCTCCCATAGATACATTTAGCATAAAGATGATTCTCCAATCCATTTGTCTAGCCTTGACCTCTCTTCTGACCTCTAATCTCTCATCTCCAACTGGCTACTGTGGACATCTTACATTTTAAATTCAACATATCCAAAATGGAACTCATTATCTTTCTAACTGTCAGGGTTACCATCATGCTCTCAGTCACAAAAATCACAACCTACGTTCATCCTTGACTCATCACTCTCAGCCCCATTACCACTCAGTTTCTAAGTTATATCATTTGTACTTTTGTAATATCTTTTCTAGACATCCTTTTCTTTCCTTTGACACTGCCACTACAATTGTCTATCACCTCACATCTGGATCATTCCAATAATCTGATGGTTGGTTACTTTCCCTCAACTCTCTACTCACTCCAGACTGTCCTGCACCCACCTGTTAAATTGATCTCCAACACACAACACTCCAGCCCTCCAACTCTGGATATTTTGTTTTTTACATATAAATATTTTATTATTTTCCAGTTACATTTAGAGATAGTTTCCAACATTTTTATAAGATTTCTAGTTTCAAATTTTTCTCCCTCCCTCCCCCCTTCCCAAGACAGCAAGTAATCTGATATAAGTTATATATGTACAATAACATTAAACATATTTCTGCATTAGTCACATTATGAGAGAAGAGCAAAAAGAACAAAAAGGAAAAAAATTCAAAAAAGAAAAACAACAACAAAAACAAAAACAATAGAAATAGTATGGTTAGATCTGCATCTAGATTCCACAGTTCTTTTTTTTTCTGGATTTGGAGAACATTTTCCATCATGAGTCCTTTCGAACTATCTTAGACCATTATATTGCTGAGAAGAATCAGGTCTGTCATAGTTGATCCACACATAATGTTGCTGATACTGTGTACAATGTTCTACTGGTTCTGCTCATCTTGCTCATCATCGTTTCATGCAAATCCTTCCAGGTTTCTCTGAAATCCACCTGCTCATCATTTCTTAAAGCACAATAGTATTCCATTATGTTCATATGCCACAACTTGTTCAGCCATTCCCCAATTGATGGGCAACCCTTCAATTTCCAATTCCTTGCCACCACAAAAAGAGCAGCTATAAATATTTTTGTACATGTGGGTCCTTTTCCCTTTTCCATAATTTCCCTGGGAAAAAGACCTAATAGTGGTATGCTGGGTCAAAGGGTATGCACAGCTTTATCGCCCTTTGGGCATAGTTTCAAAATGCTCTCCAGAATGGTTGGATCAGTTCACAGCTCTACCAATAATGCATTAGTGTGGGACATCTAGGGCAGAGCCAAGATGGCAGAGGATAGGCCCTCGAACTCATGACACAATCACTCCAAAAAACATCCAAATAATGCCATAGGACAATGCCTGGAGCAGTAAAACCCATAGAAGGATGTGCTAAAATCATCTTCTAACCAAGAACGGCATGAAAGGTCAGAGAGAGGGAGCTGCTGTGCTGATACAGGAATGGAGCCCAACCCCACAGTCACCCTGACAGAGATCCAGTCCCAGGAAGGCCTCACCAGAGAAGGAGACCCCCAGAGCCTCTGAACCAGGTGAAGTGTCAGTG
The DNA here is from genome assembly GCF_019393635.1 of Dromiciops gliroides. NCBI lineage: Eukaryota > Metazoa > Chordata > Mammalia > Microbiotheria > Microbiotheriidae > Dromiciops > Dromiciops gliroides. The sequence continues at coordinate 291,910,623 of NC_057864.1, read as the reverse complement.
TCAACTGGAACTAAGTTCACAGTTTGGTGAGAGGGCTGAGCTCTTGGCAGGGGGGAGACTACAGGGTTCTATGTTGGTGCTGAAACAGAACATGGGTTTTTCACTCCTGCTGGGAACAAGGAGGTACACTTGAGTAGCAGTGACCCAGGTGGGGGAGGGGCACAGGCTCATTGGAGCTGACAACAACAACACGCAAAGCTGGTTGATTCGCAAGTTGGTCTGGGGTCATCTACAGATGAGGGAACAGATCAGGTGAGTGAAGAACCTGATCGTCCTTATATCATATGTAATGATTGGAATGATGTCACCTGCTGGAGACTTACTATAGGAAAGCTCCACCATGAGGAGAATGCCTCTGAGGGCAAGGCCATGTGGCTTATCCTTGATGTCAAGAAGTGATGTAACCCTTAAAAACCTAAGCTCATTTTATCAATGATTTTAGTCAGTTTCCCCCAAAACTGGTCGAACAAATTAGAACCTACATTTAGAAATTTAAATTACAAACATACCACCTGGGACTTCTGAAGCCTGGAAATGGTACCCCACTTTAAAGAGCTAAAACTTGAGTAAAAGAAAGGCAAGATGAGCAGAAAGAAAAAGGTGAGGACCATAGAAAGTTTCTTCAGTGACAACAAAGATCAAGGTACACCCTCAGAGGAAGATGTCAATGCCAGGACCCCTATATCTAAAGCTTCCAAGAAAAATATGAATTCATCTCAGGACATAGAGGCCCTCAAAAAGGACTTTGAAGATAAAGTTAGGGAGGAAGAGGAAAAAATGGAAAGATAAGTGAGGGTGATAGAGGAAAGACATGAGAAAAAAGTCAACAGCTTGAAAAGCCAAATGAAAAAGCTCTCTCATGAAAATAATTGCCTAAGAATTAGGATTGAACAAATGGAAGCTAGTGACATTATGAGAAGCCAAGATACAATAAAGCAAATCCAAATGAATAAGAAAATAGAGGGTAATGTGAAATATCTTCTGGGAAAAACTGCCGACCTGGAAAATAGGTCCAGGAAAGATAATTTTAAAATTATTGGTCTACCTGAAAACCATGATCAAGGAAAGAACTTAGACATCATCTTCCAAGATATTGTCAGGGAAAATTGCCCTGATATTCTAGAAGCAGAAGGTAAAATATAAATTGAAAGAATTCACCAAGGGGCAGCTAGATGGCGCAGTGGTTAAAGCACCGGCCCTGGATTCAGGAGTACCTGAGTTCAAATCCGGCCTCAGACACTTACTAGCTGTGTGACCCTGGGCAAGTCACTTAACCCCAATTGCCTCACTTAAAAAAAAAAAAAAGAATTCACCAAGCACCTCCAGAAAGTGATCCCAAAAAGAAAACTCCTAGGAATATAGCCAAATTCCAGAACTCTCATGTCAAGGAGAAAATATTGGAAACTGCCAAAATGAAAGAATTCAAGTACTGTGGAGCCCCAGTAAGGATAGCACAAGATCTAGCAGCTTCTACATTAAAGGACCAAAGGCCATGGAATATGATATTCCAGAGGGCAAAGGAATTGGGATTACAACCAAGAATCACCTACCCAGAAAAACTGATCTTATCTTTCAGAGGAAAAAAATGGGATTTTAATGAAAAGGAAGACTTTCAGGTTTTTGTGATGAAAATACCAAAACTGAATGGCAAATTTGACTTTCAAATACAAGACCCTAGAGAACCATAAAAAAATTGGAGTTGGGGGACACACCTGGGGTTGTGCAGTGGGTGACTATCATGTGTTTGAGGCTGGGTTTTGGCTGGGATCCCCCAGGATCCACGGGGGATGCTTTGTCCACTGTGTCACTTAGGTGGACCAGGATGACATCCTTTTTAGTATTTTCCTTATAAATTTGATTTAGTTCCTGATATATTTTAGAAATGAGGCCTTTATCAGAAGTACTGGATATAAAAACTTTTTCCCAGCTTTCTTCTTCCCTTCTAATTTTGGATGCATTGCTTCTGTTTGTGCAAAACCTTATTTAATTTAATGTAGTCAAAATCATCCATTTTTCATTTCATTCTCTATCTCTTGTTTGGTCATAAACTGTTCTACTTTCCAAAGATCTGAGACATAAATTATTCATTCCTCTCATAATTTACCTATGGTATCACCTTTTATGCCTAAATCATGTATCCATTTTGACCTTATTTTAGTATAAGGTGTAAGATGTTGGTCTATGCCTAGTTTATGCCATACTATGTTCCACTTTTTCCCAGCAGTTTTTGACAAATATTGAGTTCCTATCCCAGAAGCTGTAGTCTTTGGGCTTATCAAATAGTACATTAATAAAGTCATTTACTACTGTGGCTCCTATGCCTAGCATATTCCATTGATCCTCCACTCTATTTCTTAGCCAGTACCAGATAGTTTTGATGACTGCTGCTTTAGAGTAAAGCTCCAGGTTTGGTACCGCTAACCCACCTTCCTGTGAATTTTTTTTCATTATTTCCCTGGATGTTCTTGATTTTTTGTTTTTCCAGATGAATTTTGTTATTATTTTTTCTAGCTCTATAAAATAATTTTTAGGTAGTCTGAATGGTATGGCACTGAATAAGTAAATTAATTTAGGTAGAATTGTCATTTTTATTATATTAGCTTGGCCTATCCATGAGCAATTGATATTTTTCCAATTATTTAGATCAGATTTGATTTGTGTGGAAAGTGTTTTGTAATTGTGTTCATAGAGTTCCTGGGTTTGTCTTCACAACTAGACTCCCAAGTATTTTATATTGTCTACCATTACTTTAAATTAAATTTCTCTTTCTATTCCTTGCTGCTGGACTTTGTTGGTCATGTATAGAAATGCTAATGATTTATGTAGATTTATTTTATAGCCTGCTACTTTGCTAAAGTTATTAATTTTTTCAAGTAATTTTTTAGTTCATTCTCTAGGATATTCTCTAGGATAGCTGATTCTCTAAGTATATCATCATATCATCTGCAAAGAATGATAGTTTTGTTTCCTCCTTGCCCATTCTAATTCCCTTAATTCCTTTTCCTTCTCTGATTGCTAAAGCTAACATTTCTAGTACAATATTAAAGAATAAAGGTGATAATGGACATCCCTGTTTCATCCCTGATCTTATTGGGTGGGCCTCTAACTTATCTCCATTACGTGTAATGCTTGCTGATGATTTTAGGTAGATACTGCTTATTATTAAATAATAAGCACCTATTCCTAAGCTCTCTAGTGTTTTTATTAGGAATGGGTGCTGTATTTTGTCAAAAGCTTTCTCTGCATCTATTGAGATAATCACATGATTTTGGTTAGTTTTCTTATTGGTGTGGTTGATTATGTTAATAGTTTTCCTAATATTGAACCAGCCCTGCATTCCTGGTATAAATTCCACCTGGTCATAGTGTATTATCCTGGTAATCACTTGCTGTAATCTCCTTGCTAATATCTTATTTAAGATTTTAGCATCAACATTCATTAGGGAAATTGGTCTATAATTTTCTTTCTCTGTTTTGGTTCTGCCTACTTTTTGTATCACCACCATATTTGTGTCATAAAAGCACTTTGGTAGAACTCCTTCACCTATTTTTCCAAATAATTTGTATAATATTGGAATTAATTGTTCTTTAAATGTTTGGTAGAATTCACTTGTAAACCCATCAGGCCTTGGTGATTTTTTTTAGGGAGTTCATTAACAGCTTGTTGAATTTCTTTTTCTAATATTGGCTTATTTAAAGATTTTATTTCCTCTTCAGTTAAGCTGGGCAGTTCAAATTTTCTATTCAGTTCTGATCTTTTCATCAGGAAGCATTGAAAGTTCCCAATGTCATTGAATCTCCATCTTTTCCCTTGAAAGAGAATGATCAGTTTTGTTGGCTAATAGAGTCTTGGCTGCAATTCAAGCTCCTTTGCCTTCTGGAATGTCATATTATTCCAAACCTTGTGATCCTTTAATGTTGAAGCTGCCAGGTCCTCTGCAATCCTGACTGTGGCTCCATGATATTTAAATTGCTTCTTTCTGGGCACTTGGAATATTTTCTCCTTCACCTGATAATTCTGAAATTTGGCTACAGTATTCCTTGGCGTTTTTTTGGGGGGGGTCTCTTTCAGAAGGATTCTTTTGATGATGGTTTTATCCTCTGATTCTATAATATCAGAACAATTCTCCTTGATAATTGCCTAGAATATGGTGTCTGGACTCTTTTTCTGATCATGGCTTTCAGCCAGTCCAATAATTCTCAAATTGTTTCTCCTGGATCTATTGTCCAGGTCAACTGTCTTTCCAGTGAGGTATTTCACATTTTCTTCTATTTTTTCATTCTTTTGATTCTTTTTCACTGATTCCTGGTATCTCATAGACTCATTAGCTTCCAACTGTCCAATTTGAATTATGAAGGTATTGTTTTCTTCAGTTAGATTATGCATCTCCTTTTCCATTTGGCCAAATGAATTTTTAAGGAATTGTTTTCATCAGTCAATCTTCGTGCTTCCTTTTCTAAGCTTCTGATTCTTTGTGCTTCTTTTTCCAAGCTGTTGGTTCTTTTTTCATAATCTTCTTGTGTTGCTTTCATTTCTCTCCCTATTTTTTCTTCTACCTCTCTCAATTGATTTTTAAAATCTTTTTTGAGCTCTTCCAAGAAGGCTTTTTGGTCTTGAGACCAATTCACCTTCCCTCTTGAGGCTTCACAAGTAGGCAATTTGAGAGTATTGTCTTCATCTGAGTTTGTGTTTAACTCTTCCCTGTAAACACAGAAGCTCTCAATGGTAAGAGCTCTTTTTTTGTTTCTTACTCATATTGCAGCTTTTTTTAAAAAAAAAATTGACATCTGCTCCAGGGGCACCAGGGTCCCTGTTTCAAGCTTCTTGTGATGGGGTATAGGGGCTGTGTCATTGGCTTTCCACTCAGAGGACTCTATGGCTTTTGGATTTCTCACTGCCCTGTGTTTGCTTCCTGTGCTTGCTCCCAGCATGCTGGGATGGCCAGGCCTGATCGCTCCTGTCCTATGGGTAGTCCTCTAGCTGGCAGCCTGACCTCTCAGCAGGTGCTGGTGGATCTCACCACTGGCCTGCTGTGCCACCAGCTTGCTGAGACAGGATCAAGGGGCCTCAGTTGCTCAGCTGTGGCATAGACCTTCCTGCTGACTTGCCCTGACCCCCTCCACACTGCACTGTGGTGTGTTGTGCCTCCCTTTTGCCTGAGTGAAACCAACCTTTCCTGAAGTCTTCTAAATTATCTCAAATTGGGAGATTATCTCAAGTTGGGAGATTATCTCAAGTTGTGTCTCAGTCTTTTTGTAAGTTCTGTAGTTTCAGAATCCATTTAGAGCCTTGATTTAATGTTCTTTTTGAGGGAACTGAAGGAGAGCTCAGGCAAGTTATTGGCTTCTCTACACCATCTTGGCTCTGCCCCCTTCCAAGTCTGGATATTTTCACTGGCTATTCTCCTTACCTGGAAATATCAACCTCCTCATTTCTACCTCCTGTCTGCCTTTGAGTCTCAGCTAAAGCTCCATCTTCTTCAAGAAGGCTTTTTTTTCTTCTGACATGATAAATGTTGGAGAGGATGTGGGAAAATTGAGACACTAATGCACTATTGGTGAACTTGTGAACTGTTTCAACCATTCTGCAGAGCAATCTGGAATTATGCCTGGAGGGCTATAAAACTGTGTACCCTTTGTCCCAGCAATACCACTAATAGGTTTATATCCCAAAGAGATCCAACAAAGGGGGAAAGGACCTCTTTGTACAAAAATATTTCTAGCAGCTCTTTTTGAGCTGGCAAAGAATTTGAATTTGAGAAGATGCCTATCAATTGGGGAATAGCTGAACAAGTTGTGGTATATGAATGTGATAGAATTCTATTGTGATATAAGAAATAAGGATCAAGATGCTGTCAGAAAAACCTGGAAAGACTTACATGAACTGATGCAAAGTGAAGTGAGCAGAACATTGTACAGTATAAGCAATATTATAAGGATGATCAATTGTGAATAACAGCTATTCCTAGCAATAAAATGATATGACAATGCCAAAGGACTCACGATGAAAAACACTATACACTTCCAGAGAAAGAAATGATAGAATCTGAATGCAGATCTAAGAATACTACTTTTTTACTTCATTTTTTCTTGGATTTTTTTTTGGTCTGTGTTTTCTTTCACAAAATGACTACTATGGAAATATGTTTTGCATGATTGCACGCATATAACCTATATGAAATTGCTTACTGTCTCAGAAAAGTGTGAGGGGAGGGAATGAGGGAGAATACTTGAAACTCAACATTTTCAAAAATGAATGTTTAAAATTGTTTTAGATGTAATTGGAAAGTTGTCTTACATGTAATTGGAAAACATAAAATATTACTTGAATCGAACAAAAAAAAGGAAAAAAATGTTTGTCAATCCTTCTTAATTGTATATTACCTTCCCTTTCAAATTATCTCCAATTTATTCTGTCTCTGTCTTCTTGCTATATACTTGTTGGCATGTTTTCCTCCTCCATTAGACTGTGAACTCCTTTACAGCAGGGACTGTTTCATGCCTTACTTTGTATCCCCATAATTTTGCACAGTGCATGGTATATAGTAGGTGCTTAATAAATACTTGTTGACTTGATTCTTGATTTTTAAAAATCTAAAAAAGTAAAGCAACTTGTTCAAAATTACTCAGCTAATTAGGAATTTCTTTTGTCCTATTTTAAACTCAGGAGGGAGACAACTTTCTTTACTTTTGTAGCTGTATGTCCACACTTAGGCTCTTAGCACAGTGTTTCACATCAAGTCAAAGCTGAATAAATGCTTTTTCATTCATCCAGTCATTAGGATTCCCTGAAGATTTGTTATAATTCCTTTGCTCCTTAGTAATTCCCTCAGAGACTACTCAGTCATTCTCTCCATTTCTGTCTCTACTCTATCCCATTTTACTTTGGAGTTGGAAGGGACCTTCAGGTTGGCATACTCCACCCCCAGTCCCTCTAACTTTTTCCAGTTGAGGAACCTGAAGCCCATGATGACTTGTCCAAGGTCACAAAGGTGATATGGAAGAGGCAGGATTTGAACCCAGGACATCTGATTCCAAATCCTTCACTCTTTCCACTGCACCACCTATGGGCTCGGTTAATCAAGAATATCTTGTCCCAAGTATATGGGATTTCATCAGACTAAAATGGTGGTGTCAAATTCAAAAAGAAATGGTCATCCAATGATACATAAGGATCCCTATGGATCCCTGCTGGCTATATATTGACTTAGAAAAAACATATTAACATTACCTATGTTATATTGTACTTTTTTGGTTAAATATTTCCCAATTACATATGGTTCAGGCCCCACTCAGGATATTGTGGGCAACACTCTGGCCTGCAGGCCGTATGTTTGATGCCTCTGCTAGGAAGCTCCCAGAGAGGAATTTCTTCTGCCAATGCAGGTGGGAACCTTCTCTACAACCTATAGATTTTGAAAGTTGCCTAGAGAACTCTGAGGGTAGGCTGACTTATTCAAGGCCATACAAAAGGACAGACTTTAACCCAAGTCTCCTTGACTCTGAGTTTAGCTCCCTATCTACTATGCCAGGCTATCTGCCTATACAGTCCAGCTATCTATCCATTCACTATACCATGAAAACATAATGGTAAACATAGCTAGCATTTATATATTACTTTAAGGTTTCCTAAGCATTTTGCAAATATCATTTCACTTTATCCTCATAATAGTCCTGGAAGGTTGGCATTATTATCATCCCCACTTCACCAAAGAGAAAACTGAGGTAGGGAGAGGTTAAATGACTTGTTCAAAGTCATACAACTATTAACTGCACCATCTCACTGCCTCCAAATATAGATAATCATTATTTAGACCCAAAGAAACCCAAAAATTCTATCTAGAGATGCTCTAATTTCAACACATGGCAATTCTGCACTTAGCCCCTAACCCACCAAGCCCTCTTTTCTCTCCAGTGTGAATGTTTGAAAGTTATTTGATATAATAAGATTACAAAGTACCTCACTTTCCTCTCAACTTAATTAGACTGTAGCTCCAATCACACCTCCCCATGTGCAGGGTAATGTATAGTGCCTCTCTCTCCCTATAGGAATGGAAGGCCTAGAACAGGCACTATCATTGTCTTCTGGCACGAATTCTAATGGGGCTACTTCACAATCGTTAATTCAGTGACAAAGAAAATCAAACTGCAGCCCTAAGCCTGCATGCAGTCTGGGGCCCAGCTGCACTGTACTTAACCAGCCTTAAATAGTAAACCATTGAGCCTCAGGGCCTCAGTGACAGTTTTCATCCAGCTGTAATACTGGTTTAACAATCAGGAAAAAAATAAGCTTCCACACTGTAAGCAAATCTAAAGTGACAATCATTAAACAATGTAATTTACTGAGGGCATTAACTTAGATGGAAAATGCAAGTGGAGATGGGCATTTTCCCACCTGTTTGTAAGTCTCAAATTTGCATCCAGTTAAATAACAACCACAAGAGAGCTTATCTAGAAATAATTATGCAGGGTCCTGGAAAACCTGGAAAAGCTCTGCCACCCACTACTTGATTCATGAAAGGCACCCTGCAGAGATGTGTGATGGGGTACTATGCATTAGTTCAGATACCACTAATTGGCATTTGTGCTAATTGCTAATACATAGTATACATAAGCAAAGGCTCTCATGTCTGTGATCTTGGGCTGATGTTTATGTGAGATAAGGGATTCTGATGCGAAGAGAGAAGCAAGAAACCAAGATATGTGTCTTAGAAAACCATATTCAGGGAGTTATTAGATTAAACCATACTTTATAATTAGTGCATTAATTTGTTTGTGGGCTGAGCTGGATTTACTCTTTACACTGTTCAGGAGAAAGGAACGATTTTTTAAGCAAGGTTAAGAGTATGGACAAGATTTGAAGGGGAAATTTAAAAAAAAAACAGCCTCCTTTCTTACTTTCTCCCCCAAAATAATATTTTCTAACACTTTAAACACATCTTCAGCAGCCATCAGTAGGGAAACAAGGAGAAAGAGAAAAATCATAGTTAGAATTATGGGAGGGGGGTCCAAAGGACCTCAGAAATCACCTAGTTCAATGCCTTCATTTTATAGATTAGGAAATTGACCAAGATGACTTGCCTTAAGGTCTCACAGATACTTATTATCAGAATTTGAATAAGAATCTGGATCTCCTCCCTCTTAGCCCAACATCACTGTGCTGAAAATTCATAAGATTATAGATTTAGATCTAGAAGAGGCTCTTGGTGACATCAAGTAAGAGATCATCATTTTATAATACCATCATGAGAAAGGACAGGCACAGAGAAATACAATAAATTCTCCAGGGCCACACAGCTAGTATATGAGATAGGATTTGAACACAGGCTTTCCTAACTCCAAGCCAATGCCTTATCTATAATACAATCCTACCTTTCAGCTCTTTCTTTCAGGCAGAAGGAAACAAAACAAAAATTGAATATATATGTACAGATTTCCAAAATAATAAGTGTCTTTTTTTTTAAAGTATTGGTAATTGATGTCTTCAATAAAAAGTTATTGGCGTTGGGTCAGCTAGGTGGTACAGTGGATAAAACACTGCCCCTGAATTCAGGAGTACCTGAGTCCAAATCCGGCCTCAGACACTTTACACTTACTAGCTGTGTGACCCTGGGCAAGTCACTTAACCCCCATGGCTCCACAAAAAAAATAAAAATGAAAAATAAATAAAAATAAAAAGTTACTGGAGTCAATGATATGCCATTTTCCAAACACACCTCATAATTTTATTCTCCCGTGTCTTTGCTCAGTTGGCCATTTTTCTTGATTTTTTCCTCCAGGTTCCTCCAACTCTACTACATGAAATCCTACCCTTTCCTTCAGGGTCCTTCACAAATGCTATCTCTTTCATAAAACCTTTCCTGATCACCCAGACCACAGGGAGACTACTGAAATTAGCAATCAAAAGAAAACTACATTCTTAATTTCCTTTCTGTTCTGTATCTCCCTTTCTCATTTTATGTTTTGGTAATTTGGTTTTCTTCTCTTTGAGCAGGTAGAGTTCTAATTAGCTAATTGGTCTATTTTACTGGTATTATAAAAACAGTTCTTAATTTTATTTGCTATCTCAATAATCTAAATATTTTCATTTTGACTTTTCTTCTTAATGTTCAAGATTTCTATCTTTATGTTTATTTGGAGATTGGGTTGATTTCCTATTTTTAATTATATATTCAAATAATTGGTCTTTTCTTTATCTCCTTTGTTGATTGTGTTTAGATATATTTCTTTTTCATAGAGACTGTTTCAGCAGTATTCCACAGACTCATATGTTGTCTATACTTGCCATTTCTTTAATTTAATTATTTGTTGTTTCTATGATATACTCTGTTCATCATTTGGTATTCCATTATTTATGTGCCATTTAAATTCAAGACCTTCATTCTTATTTCCTTCAATCATTACAATTTTATTGCATTATGGACTATAAAGATTGTGCTTAATATCTGGACCTTTCTGTATCTTCCCATGAGACTTAGCACAGTCAGCTGTAGTAAGTATTGCATGCAATGCTGAAAAATACCATAGATATATTACTTGAGATTCTTATTAAATAATTTTCAAAGGTCCATTATATCTATTTTTCTAATATTCTCTTCAGATTCTTAAACTTCACATTTGTTTATCTTTCTATTAGATTTGTCTAAGACTGAAAGAGGCACACTGAATTCCTCAACAATTATTGTCTTTTGTTAAAGGTCTTGCTGTAATTCAATTAGTTTTACATCATTTCCTAATTCAATATGAAACAGAGCCTTTGAAGATATTTGAGCAGCATAAATGCATGATTGGAAGAATATATTAGGAGGATTAATCTTGTATTGGTGTAGAGGAAGAACTGAAAAAGAAACTGGATGTAGAAAGACTAATTGAGAAGATTATTACAATGTGGAATTCTGGGGAGAAACACTAGCGATCAGGAATTCTGCGTGAAATTTTACTAAAATGCTACCCAGAAAGAGGTATGCATACAGAATTGGGGTGAGGAATAGAAAGAGGGAACAACTATGAAATGAAAGCAGGAATTTTTAAAATAGATCATTGAATAAAGAAAACTAGGTGAACGTAAATAATATAGTTAATTAGCATTTTATAAGACACAAATGTTTCAAATAGATGACTGTTGTATCAATCTTCTACAAAAGCAATGGGAATTACATTAAATTGCAACTGTTAGAGCATCTCTGTAGGAAACTGAGATATATAGTTCTTTCTAATGCTCTAACAATCCAAGACTATAAATTGGAGGATCTGGATGAGCAGATAATTAGCATGTCTATTAGAATGTCATCTCAACTATCATGTCTTCAGCAAGTTTTTGGCGAGGGCAAGAGTGAAGGCAATGGATGATTGGATTCTCCAAGAAGTATTAGTAGTGCAGATATCATGTGTTGTTGATTAAAATGAGAATCACAGGCTTTAGAAACAAATTAGGTACAAATATTGTCTTGTGAAAGTTTAGGAGCAAGATTTTTATTGCAACAGAAACAGAAAGCCACTTGAGCACCGGTGTGGCATCAGATACACTTCCACATAAAACTAATATTGTTGTCACAAAAGGGCTTTGAATCTCCTTCTTTTGTTGAGTGCCCAGTGTTCTCCATTATGTACTGTGGAACAGATGCCTTTAGGTAACTATTATTATCTGGCTCCAGCTTATCTTTCTTGATTTTCACATTAATTTCTCTGACACCTTCTACATCCCAGACAAACTGATCTATGTTCTGTTTCTACACATTCCATGCCATCTCTTGACACCATGCTTTCACAAAGATTGTATCCCTGTGCTTTGAATGCTTTCCCTCCTCACCTGTGCTTATGGGAATCTCTAGCTTCTTTTCTAACTTCATGGTTTATCTCAAGTACCACAATAAAAGGAGGCTTCTCCTGATACCTACAGTTCTTGGTGCTCTCTCATATTAATTTATATTTAATTCTCGATATACATGTGGTAACATTGTTTTGTCTTGAATCAGATATATTGTCTTTTAGTTGGATATAAAATTGTTTTTAATAGGATATAATGCCTTTAATATGATATAAGCTCTTTGAGGGCAAGAATTATTTTATTGTAATATTCCCAGAACTGACTATGGTGCCTTAATTATAGAGGAGGCCCAATATTGAATTAAATTGATGGTTCCTGGGGGCAGCTAGGTGGCACAGTGGATAAAGCACCGGCCCGAGATTCAGGAGGACCTGAGTTCAAATCTGGACTGAGACATTTGACACTAGCTGTGTGAGCTCAGGCGAGTCATTTAACCCCCATTGCCCCACAAAAAATCAATCAATCAATCAATCAATAGATAGATAGATAAATGATTAAATAAATGAATAGATTGATTGATTGATTGATGGTTCCTGCCATCAAGGAACTTATACTTTATTTGTGGGGAACAAATAGGGGAATGTAGGACAAAGAGGCAGCTAGGAGGCTCAGTGGATAGAATGCTGGGCCTGGACTCAGGAAGATCTGAAGATAGGCCCAAAATATTTATGAGCTGTGTGACTCTATGAAAGTCACTTAACCTGTGTATGCCTTAATTCACTGGAGAAGGAAATAGAAAATCACTCTATTATCTTTGACAAGAAAACCCAATGGACAGTATGTTCCATGCAGTAATGAATGGTTGGATAGAACTAAACAACAACAAGACAAGGAAGAGATTTTAATTAGGGAAATCACAGCGTTGGTGAGTTGAGCCATGGGTTAGTGGGTGGGATATCCTTCCCAGTAGAAATGGCAGTACTAACTGGAGTATGGTTCTATCTGGAAAGAAAGGAGTAGGGAAGAATGCATTGTGTTTTCATAGAGGAGATAGGTCTAGTGGTCTGGAAGATATAACACTAATCAGGGTAGATGGCAAGAAAATGACCTGGGTGAAATTTGAATCATAACTTGGATTGACTACATATAGGGAACCATGTAATATCCTCACCACTAAGGACAGAATGGGCCCCAAAAGTGGGAATTCTTGAGCTGAGCAGCAGAAATCTCTCAAGAGGATGCTATTGCAGGTCATGTGGTAAGAAGATCCAAAGGGTGCAGTGGCAGTCACGGCAGATAACAAGATAATGACTGAGGTAGAATTGTTAAGGGCTAACAATTGTAACGATTGGAATAACGCCACCTGCTGGATACTTACTGTAGAAGAGTTCTGCCCATGAAGCGAAGGTCTTTGAGGGCAAGACCAGGCATCAGGAAGTGACGCAGACTAGTGGGAGGAGGAAGGAAGAGACTGGCGCTCAGTCTCGGGCTCTTTCCTCTGGACTCTGGTGGAGAAGGGAGCTAGAAATGTGCTCTCCCTTTAATAGATAGGAATCTAGGCCTTTCTCTCTCTCTTTACCAAATTCTTATTCTCCTTAATAAATGCTTAAAAGTCTAACTCTTGCTAAAGCTTATAATTTATTGGCGACCACTCATTAGATATTTTAGACAGTTTAGCTAGAATTTTAACCCTTAACACAATTATGGGCTAAAATTCTAGCTAAACTGTCTAAAATATCTAATGAGTGGTCGCCAATAAATTATAAGCTTTAGCAAGAGTTAGACTTTTAAGCATTTATTAAGGAGAATAAGAGTTTGGTAAAGAGAGAAGAAAAGGCCTAGATTCCTATCTATTAAAGGGAGAGCACATTTCTAGCTCTGCTCTCCACCAGAGTCCAAAGGAAAGAGCCTCAGTTTCTTCCTTCCTCCTCCCACTAGCCCACGTCACTTCCTTTTCCAAAGAAAAGACTCCTGGTCTTGCCCTCAAAGACCTTCACTTCATGGGCGGAACTCTTCTACAGTAAGTCTCCAGCAGGTGGCGTCATTCCAATCATTACAGAATCCTATTCACCTAATATCCATACCAAGTTGTTCAGATATAAATGAGAAATGAATTTCAGGGCATGAGCCTATTTGGTAATTTTTAAGATTGATCTTCATCTTTCATGTAACCATCCCTGCTGTAATTTTCAGCTGAAGTATTTTAGTATAGGAAGAAACATTCATGTCCTATTATCTATATCAAGGTTGTATAGTTTGGCTCATAAATAGTTCCTGTCCGTTGAATCAAAGGTTGTTGACAAATCGATTGCATCCTGCAAATAGCTTGAATTTGCTCATCACTATTTTCCTAAGGAAATGGTTCAGGGCAGAGGTTCTTAACCTAGGATCCAGAAATCTTTTTCAAAAAACATTGTGACAGCTATATTGCAATACAATTAACCTTCTTTGAAATCTCATGTGCTTTATTATATGTATTTAAAAACATTATTCTGAGGAATCCATAGGATTCAACGAATGACCAAAGAGTGCTATGACTCAAAAAAAGTAAAGGACCCTTGGCACTGGGTATAACAAAGATTAGTAGTGGCATAACTGTGCCTGAATTCTGATTTCTTTTCTTCATACAAGGCATTATTTTGGGAACTCTTGCCCTGCAGTTTGTAGAATGTATACTATACTGTAAACTCCTTGAGGGTGTGGACTGTATTATCTTATCTTTCATTTTCATTTTCATCATGCCTTGTATCCTACAGTTTGTTATTCATATTAGCTGTGTAATAAATGTTTATTGAGGAGAAAACTTGTCTTTGTATCTTTAAGGAATATTCAACAAGTTAATGAGTCTATATTTTAAGGGCAATAACCAAAGACATGACTAGGGCAAGGTAATCAGGGATATGCCTCACAGTGATGAAGACACTTGCAATCCTTACACAGATTATATAGAATTTAGCACCTAATTAACAAGGAGGATTACTTAAAAGAAAAATCCCAGAACTTCCAAACACAAAGGACCCCTATATCAGCTTAAGAGAGTGCTTTTTGCCACTTGTCTAAATATGTTTTCAGAGAATGTTGTGGTCCCTAAGGCAAAAATTGCTAGTTATGGCCCTGATAATAATGTATTTTCTTTTTAATGAAGACTATTATTTAATGAACACTATTTGTTCTAATTGTGAGGGAAGTGTGTCTGCACCATTAATTAGGGCATACTTCTTGGTATGCACCTGGACCCACTACTCAAGATAAACTCTGAACAATTTTAAGCGATCATATTCTGGGGCCTTTTACACTTTTATGACATTAATTAGATAACTTTAAAGAATCATCTTTGCCTTATCTGAGAAACATGAGTGACGCAACTATAGAAACCAAGAAAGGCAGGGAGTATCACAAGGCATGGTAAAAAGTTGGAGAGAGAAAAAGCTATCCTGCTATACCTTTGATTGACAAAGATCAATGAGTCAAGACTAGGCTTATGGGGGCACATCTACAATAGGATCCCATATATTTTGTTTTTGACACGACTGGAGATTTATATACATTTTTTGAATCAAAAGTTGTTCATTCAATGGTCTCTGTTTTTATTTATAGAATCCCAAAACCTTATACAAGGAAGGGGCCTCATTGGCCATTTATTCCACACATCCTCATACCTAACTGAAGACCCCCTCCACAATACCCCTAATGCATGGTCATCCAAACTTTGCTCAAATATTTCTATGGAAGAAGAACCTCCAGGGTAGCCCGCTCTATCTCTGGATGACTTTAATTAATATGAAGCTGTTCCTAACACCAAGCTGAAATATACTTTTCTACAACATTCACAGATTACTCCTACTTGTGCCCTCTGGGGCTAGTGGGGGAGGGGAGAGGCAGGAAGGAAAGAATAAATACTTAATAATTGAAAAAAATATTTTAAAAGTCTTTTCTTTTCTAGTCTAATCATATTGAGTGACTTCAATTGATCTTCAAACAGCATGATCTCAAGGCATTTCACTCCCTTCCTGGATGCTCTCCAACTTGTCAAAAGCCCTTCCTAAATTTGGTGCCTAGAACTGAGCATAATATTCTATATATAGTCTGGTCAAGGCAGAGTACTATAACCTCCTCAGGCCTGGACGCTGCCCCTAATAAGACAGACTAAGAATGAATTAACTTTTCTATCTGCTTAATCATACAATTGCTTCCCACAGAGCAGACATCCACTGAAAACCCCAAATCTTTTCAGATAATTTGCTGTCTAGTCAAGCCTCCTCCAGTTTGTATTGTCATATTGTTTTTTTAAACCCATATGTAAGATTTACATTTTTTCCTATCGAATTTGACCTTCTTAAATTCAACCCAATGTTCTTTGACCTAATGGAATCCTTTGTGATCATACTTCTGTCCTCCTCCTCCTCTCTCTCTCTCTCGCTCTCTCTCGCTCTCTCTCGCTCTATCTATCTATCTATATGTATGTATGTATATTAATCATACCTCCTGGTTGTATACCATCTGCATACTTAACAAGCATTACTTTTTAACATTATCCAAGTCACTGATTAAAATGTTGAACAGTAAAAAAATAAGAGGGGTACTCCACTAGTGACATCCTTCTAAATTGATATCAACTCCATGATGACTATTTTTCTCTCCTGTCCATTTTATAAAACTTTCTTCTGTGATATTGAAGCCAAATTGGGAGATGGTCTTAGAATACAATAAACATTTCCTCAGATGGCCTAGATGACAGTACAATCCATGAGTGTGAGATCATCCTGCAGAAGTCATGATTCTCTGACACAAGAGTTACCTGGTGATCTGTATTTATGTTATACCCCCCTGCCCCACAAGACTGGGACAAAGTATAAAAAGACCTGTACTTGAAACAAAGACAACCCATTCAAATCTTCAATTTGTTGCTATGTGAATTTGGGCAAGTTATCTCACACCTTTGGGCTAGTTTTTTTCATCAATGCAATATGGGGATTAAACTAGAGGATCTCTGAGATTGTTTCCAATTCTAAATCTATGATTCTATGATCAATTAATTAACAAACAAGCATTTACTAAGAACCTTCTCTGTAGGGCAGTCATAATCCTAGATCAAGGAATACAAAGACAAGAATAAAATAGTCCTTGCCTCCAAGGAACTCACATTCTATAAGAGCCATAAAAATCTATTATTTCTTTAAACATTGTACATCCCTAGGTACTCTCTATATAGTAAATGCTTAATAATTTCCTTCTGAATTAAATTAGATTATAAGGAAAAAGAAACATTCACTTCCCCATCATGTAACATTTTTTTAAAAATCTGTTTTGGGCTTGGAATTTCAGTTATGGGTAGGAATTAATATGGGAGTTTTAACATGAGCATATTACCATCTAAAAAATGGTGAGGGGAAGTAAACACCATTAAAAGAAAGCTTTCCTAAGAAAAGGCAAAAAAAATCATACCACAGTTGCATCCTTATCTTCCTTCCTTACCCCCTTCCTCCTCACACACTTTTGGTTTTAGGCTCTGGATATTTTTTTTTTAAATGAAAAGAGTAAAACACAAATGGATGCCATTATCTTGGTTGGAAAAGATCTAGCCTCAGGAGCAATATCTGCCATCAAATGTATAGCTAACCCAATAAAATTTGGCTCCTTCTGTTATGGAAAAGGTATGCTGGATGTGCCTATGAATAAAGAACACTCATTCCCTGAGGACTTCATTGCTTATGTTGATACACCTCACTGACTTTGTTGTTTGAATGGTACTTTAAAAGCAGAGAATAATAAGAAATCATTTATACTAGTATACAGAATGTACAAACAAATGTAGATATGTTGACTTTAAATTTTTCATTTTTAAGTTTTAGACTAGATGCCTAATTTTGTATCATGCATCTTGAACACTAGAACTAATGTGGGCATGAAAGAAAGAAATACAGTTTTGTTTTACTTTGTTCTATTTGTTAGCCTAGTAATCATTTTCTTTCACTTTTCTCTTTTGCAGATACTGTTCCTGAGTTGGGATAAAAATATCTTTCTATATAGCCTTCTATCCTGCATCTATACACAGTAAATAAAACAACTTGAAATAAGTTTTCAGGAACAATGTGCTACTGAATAGGGAATAAAGCCTCAGTTGACTATCATGTTTAGGGAATTGAGGATTCTTGTTAAGTGATTTTTATGCAAATGATCCCATTAATTGCACTCTTTATCCCCGAAAATCTTTCTAAAATGTAAAAGAATGTTAAATGACTTCCTGACTTAGCTGATATAGTAAAACAGAAAATTATTTCAAGTACTTAAGATTTTTCAAGTGCTTCATGATTATCATTCTGAATTACAATGCATAACCTATAGAAGTGTGATATAATGAAAAATATATTGCTCTTGTGCTCACAAGACATGGGGTTCAAGTCCCAGTTCTGCTATCTACTCCCTCAATATTCTATGATCTATGAAGCAGTATAAATTTTATTTCATAACTATAATAGCTGACATTTATAGTATACTTTGGGCCATGTAAAGCACTTCACATTTATTATCTCATTTGATCTTCAGAATAATCCTGTAAAGTAGTTACTACTTCACAGATATCATTTCCCTTATTTTTTATTGACTCCCTCTATTTTTATACAGGGAAACCAAGCCTCAGAGATGGCAAATGACTTGGCCATGGTCACAGGGTTGGTAAGTGGCAAAAGAGAAATATGAACCCATACCTCTCATGACTCAAGTACAACACTGCAGTATGATACACTAAATTTCTATAAACGTGAGGCATTTTTTCTAGCATAAAGGCAACAAGTTTCAAGTCAATAAATATTTACTATGTGCAAGAACTGTGCGAAGCACTGGAGATAAACATACAAGTAAAAAAGAAAGTAGTCCCTGTTCTCAGTGAGCATGCAGAAAGACAGCATATAAAAGAAGAAATGAAAAGAGTTGGGGCAAAAGGTGGGGGTGGAGGAAGGTGAACATAGAGGCAAACTTCAGAGAATTAGAAGCAGAGCCAAGTGAGGAATGAATGATGGCTAGCTTGGTACCTTCTTCAAAATGGAGGTTACAAGAGAAACTCACAAATGAAAGAAAGGTGTTCCAGGGTAAGAAGGCCTCAGAGGAATAGGACACTCCAAACTGAGAAAGTGACTGAGGTGTGTTGGTGCAGGCTAACAAATCAGAAGTAGAGGCATCAGAGATAAGTCAGCATGGTACCCTGGAAAGAGCACTAGTTCTGGAGAGAACCTAGGTAAAAATCTACCTTTGTGCCCTTTGGCAAGTCAATCTCCCTTGGCTCCTCTTCCACCACCATCACCACTATTAGATAACTGTTGTTGCTGCCATTGCTAAAAATTAAAATAATCATAATCTAAATTTCTAGTATTTATGTAGTACCTAGTGTGTGACAAATATTGTTTCATTTGATCCTTACCACAACCCTGAGGATTATGTGCAATTATTATTCTTATTTTGCATTTGAGGAAACAAAGGTAAACAGGTTAAGTGACTTACCCAGGGTCACAAAGCTAGTAAGTGTCTGAACCTGGATTTGAATTCAAGTTTTCCTACCTGCAGATCCAGCATTCTATCTATTGTGCTACCCATAAAATGTTTGGGTTGATTCAGTGACCCCTAAAGTCCCTCCCAACTCTAGATCTATGATTTTATCATAACCACCATGTCCTGCTTCCAATCCCACATTCAAAGTGGAAAAGAAATGTGTTGGTGTCCATATGCTACAGGATATAGGACAGTGACTGTCCATTCCAGTGGGTATTTCAAGCAGAGAATTAGGAAGGCACACAGAAGGATTTCCCCCTCTTGATAGAGAAGAGAGTACACTAACTGTGGTAAATCAGGAGGGAAGAAATCAGACAGAATCTATAACATAATAAAATCTTAATTAACTAGAACCAAAATATTTGAAGGCTTCAATTAATAGGCTCTCCTGTTACCCACCCCCCTTGCCCTTCCTCCAAATATAGAAGTGAAGATCTGAAGGGAAAATTAGAAGGAATGGGGAATTTATATTTTTCTGTTTCTTCTAAGTTATTTCATTGTATTCCTAAGAATACAATTCCTAAGAAAGGGAAGGGAAAAGTGAACACAGATTCAGTAGTATATACTTTTATAGAATTAAGAATAAAATGTTTAAAATTTTTTGTCCAAATATCATTATCCAATCTTTATGATTATTTCTTTTTAAAAATTTGCAATGGAAAGATTTTTGTGTGTATGTATAACTATCTGCAGCATGAGATCATTAGCATTCCTCCTCACTGAGGACAAACAGTACAGGGCAGCTGTGAAAAAGGCTTAAGGGTTTAGTTGACTCCAATCTCAGATGAGTCAACAGTGCCATGTTGCTGCCAAAAATCTATTGGAAAAAAAATCTAGGCTGCGTTAATAGGAGGGAGGTGTCTAGAACAAAGGAGCAAAAAGTGCTACTATATACTCTGTGTTGCTCAGATCACAATGGGTGTCATTTGGCTGGAATGCCTTTATACATTACACATGGGAATGGGGGTGGGACAGATAATATAGTAGAGAAAGACTGGGTTTTGAAGAAAATTGAGCTTTGTATCGTGGTTCTGGTATTTAATAATTGTATGGCCCTGGGCAAGTCACTTAACCTCTGAGTAGTGTTTCTGTTTTGGTATATGGCCATTAGAGGTGAGAGTACAAACAGCTCTGAACTTGGGATCAGGAACACCTGAATTTGAATCTTGACTTGTATAAAAGCTGTGAGACCCTGGGCAACATTACCTAACTTTGAGCTTCAGGTTCCTCATCTGCAACATGGGTTTGATAAGAAAAAAAAAATCTTCCCATAGCAATTTTTGAAAAGAAATAATCAGAAAGACTGCATAATGATATTTGAACAAATAATTGTAAACATTTTATTCTTAATTCTAAAAAAAAATCACTATTGAAATAGTGTTCACTTTTCCCTTCCTTTACTTAGGAATACAAGGAAATTATTTGAAAGAAACCGAAAAAAATATAAATTCCCCATTCTTCCTATTTTTTTTTCCTCCAGACTTTCTCTTCTAGATTTAGAGTAAGAGCAAGAGCCTATTAATTGAAGTCTTAGAATTTTTTGGTTCTGGTTAATGTGCTACTTCCCCAGATTGTTATGAGGATCAAATGAGAGGACACACATAAAGTGCTTTGAAAACTTTAAAGTACTATATAAATGCTAAACATGATGGTGATGGTGGTGGTGGTGATTATGATGATGTGCTATGGCTCTGCTCATGATCTTGAGAAAGACACTAATTTCCCTTGGCGTCTGTTTCCTCACTTGTAAAATAAGAGGTTTCTAAGGTCTCTTGCAGTTCTAAATCTCTGATCCTCTGATCCTATTAATCATATACTCTCTCCCATTTTAAATCTTTCCATATCTACTAATTCCTTCCCCTACTGGTATCTATTCTCTCCTTGACTACCTAAAAACATGCCTAAGTCTCTCCCATCTTTAAAAAGAACATAGGGA